>NC_136482.1:189606676-189816676 GCF_053919585.1 Euprymna scolopes
AGAGGAATTCATTTGCTGGCCGGTGGCAAAAACAATATTCACTTATCTTAGTAGAACTGTCGCCAGGTATATATATATATATATATATATATATATATATATATATATATATATATATATATATATATATATATATATATATGTATATATGTGTGTGTGTGTGTGTAATATTTTTTTAATTTTTATTCTTTTTTTTTATTCTACGGACATGCATGTTACCTCTCATCAGCGTAGCTTGACTGTGTCTAAGAATCGAATTCCGGCCAATGTGTTCCACAGTCAAGTTCGTTAACCGTTAAATATATATATATATATATATATATATATATATATATATATATATAGACTTATATGTAATATACTGAGTTCGTGTAATTCAGTAAATTTTTATATACCAATAGGTTTAAGCCAAAAATTGTTGACTTAAGGATTAAGCTACAAAATTATCACATTTCATAATTGAGCATTAATATACTGTGTGTGCAAAATCAAGACTTCAAGACAAGGTGTTGATGGCAACAAAAAGTGTATTTCATTTTACGTTACAATTGTTTCAATGTCTGGTTTTTGAAAATTTTCAAACGATATAATGCTTGAAATTGTCGAACTAGACATTTAAACAATTGTAACGTAAAATATAATACACTTTTTGTTGCCATCAAGGCCTTGTCTTGAAGTCTTGATTGTGCACACACAGTATATATATATATATATATATATATATATATATATATATATATATATATATATATATATATATATATATATATAGAGAGAGAGAGAGAGAGAGATAGGGAGAGATAGATAGATAAAGAATAAATAAACGACAATATAAAAACATATATGCACATAAGCACACATATATTGAACACTCACCTCATCCCCCACTATGGCATATGCAGTATCTGACTATCTTCATGTTTAATGTAGTCATCCTTAAACGTCACATCTCTAGCATATTACCTAGCGTCTTCTCTCTCCTCTTCTCGTTGGAGGCATTAGGCTTCCTAATATCTAGGTATAAAAATGTATTTATCCTACACTCCTAATTGATATAACATCGATATTGAATAAATTAATAAATTTGCATTAGTATATATTTTTATATTGTCGTTTTTTATTGGCCATATTCTACATAAGCTCCAAAGCAATTTGTTAAGCTCCCCGAAAAGTCTCCTCTTTAAAAAATCTGTTATCCTTATATATATATATATATATATATATATATATATATATATATATATATATATACATATATATATATATGTATGTATATATATATATATATATATATATATATATATATATATATATATAAAAGTAAATGGTAGTCATAATGAATATACTTTTGTTTTCTTTTTGAAAATGGGAGGTATTTTCTCCCGAAATAAATCAAAGTTCCATACCACCAACGGACTTATATACACTGCACATACCAACAACTTGGTTGCAAAATAATTATACAACGAGGTGGGGAATGATAGATGAATAAACAGTTAGACATTTCTCTTAAACGTACCCGTCTATTTGTTTGTTTGTTTTTCTTTTCGTTACTCTTTTAATTTCCAGCCCTTTCCGCATTGCTTTTGGCTTTTAAAACGTCCATATATATATATATATATATATATATATATATATATATATATATATATAAATAAAAGAGAGATAGACAGACAGACAGACAGACAAAGGGAGGGAGAGAGTGTGTGTGTGTATGTGTGTGTGTGTGTGTGTGTGTGTGTGTGTGTGTGTGTGTGTGTGTGTGTGTGTGGGGACAAAAATTGATGATCACATTCAATGCTGCCAAGACTAAGCTTATTTCCTTCAATAACTACAAAAAGAACCTTCTCTACCACCAATAGCCAAGAACACCTTGCCTGAATATGCATCTTTTATACTCCTCGTCTTAACGTTTACAGGGAACATAAACTGGAATATATACATTGAGAGCACTTCCAAGGCTGCTGCAAAGAAGGTGGGCTCTCTCTACCGTGCTAGAAAATTACGTACGTACCTCTATAAGGCCACCATTCGCCCATGTATGGAGTACTGTTGTCACATTTGTGTTGGTGCATCTGCTGCCTGTCTCTCACTCCTGGACAGGGTACAAAAGAGAGTCGCCAACCTGATAGGTCCTGAACTGTGATCTAGGTTTCAGCCTCTGTCCCATCGACGAAATGTTTCATCCGTCTGCGTGTTCTACAAACATTTTAATGGTGAATGTTCTTACGAACTACAATCACTTGTACCTTCTCGACGTTACTACACCCGAAAAACCCGACAAACAACTAAGTCCCACCCCTTTACAGGAGAGATCCCTAGGTGTAAGAAAGCCTCTAACTCCAATAGTTTCTTCCCTAGAACTGCAAGTCTTTAGAACTCCCTTCCGGGATTCTGCTTTCCCAACTGTACTCATATCCAGAATGTCAAGTGTAATGTCAACAAACATCTTTCTACTCATCTCCCTTCATAATGTCCCCGCAAATTATCTCCCCTATAGTAGCCCCCTTCTTCAAAGTGGCACTGTGCCTTGTTTGGGGTGAGAATTAAATTTTATAAAAAGCCCTGTGATTATACTAGTACTAGTTTATTCAAATAAAACAGGTTGCAAAACATTTAGATTAGAAATGAAAAATAGAAAGTGTGAGAAATAATAAAGACTATTCAAGTAGATAGAATTAAAGTAGATAGAATTAAAGTAGATAGAATTAAAGTAGATAGAATTAAAGTAGGTAGAATTAAAGTAGATAGAATTAAAGTAGATAGAATTAAAGTAGAGAGAATTAAAGTAGATAGAATTAAAGTAGATAGAATTAAAGTAGGTAGAATTCAAGTAGATAGAATTAAAGTAGGTAGAATTAAAGTAGATAGAATTAAAGTAGGTAGAATTAAAGTAGATAGAATTAAAGTAGGTAGAATTAAAGTAGATAGAATTAAAGTAGGTAGAATTAAAGTAGATAGAATTAAAGTAGGTAGAATTAAAGTAGATAGAATTAAAGTAGATAGAATTAAAGTAGATAGAATTAAAGTAGGTAGAATTAAAGTAGATAGAATTAAAGTAGATAGAATTAAAGTAGATAGAATTAAAGTAGGTAGAATTAAAGTAGATAGAATTAAAGTAGATAGAATTAAAGTAGATAGAATTAAAGTAGGTAGAATTAAAGTAGCTAGAATTAAAGTAGCTAGAATTAAAGTAGCTAGAATTAAAGTAGATAGAATTAAAGTAGGTAGAATTAAAGTAGCTAGAATTAAAGTAGATAGAATTAAAGTAGATAGAATTAAAGTAGATAGAATTAAAGTAGGTAGAATTAAAGTAGATAGAATTAAAGTAGATAGAATTAAAGTAGATAGAATTAAAGTAGATAGAATTAAAGTAGCTAGAATTAAAGTAGCTAGAATTAAAGTAGATAGAATTAAAGTAGATAGAATTAAAGTAGGTAGAATTAAAGTAGATAGAATTAAAGTAGATAGAATTAAAGTAGATAGAAGTATAGTAGATAGAATTAAAGTAGATAGAATTAAAGTAGATAGAATTAAAGTAGATAGAATTAAAGTAGATAGAATTAAAGTAGATAGAATTAAAGTAGGTAGAATTAAAGTAGATAGAATTAAAGTAGATAGAATTAAAGTAGATAGAATTAAAGTAGGTAGAATTAAAGTAGATAGAATTAAAGTAGGTAGAATTAAAGTAGATAGAATTAAAGTAGATAGAATTAAAGTAGATCGAATTAAAGTAGATAGAATTAAAGTAGATAGAATTAAAGTAGATAGAATTAAAGTAGGTAGAATTAAAGTAGATAGAATTAAAGTAGATAGAATTAAAGTAGATAGAATTATAGTAGATAGAATTAAAGTAGGTAGAATTAAAGTAGATAGAATTAAAGTAGATAGAATTAAAGTAGATAGAATTAAAGTAGCTAGAATTAAAGTAGATAGAATTAAAGTAGATAGCATTAAAGTAGATAGAATTTAAGTAGATAGAATTAAAGTAGATAGAATTTAAGTAGATAGAATTAAAGTAGATAGAATTAAAGTAGATAGAATTAAAGTAGATAGAATTAAAGTAGATAGCATTAAAGTAGATAGAATTAAAGTAGATAGAATTAAAGTAGATAGAATTAAAGTAGATAGAATTAAAGTAGATAGAATTAAAGTAGATAGAATTAAAGTAGGTAGAATTAAAGTAGGTAGAATTAAAGTAGATAGAATGAAAGTAGATAGAATTAAAGTAGATAGAATTAAAGTAGATAGAATTAAAGTAGGTAGAATTAAAGTAGGTAGAATTAAAGTAGATAGAATTAAAGTAGATAGAATTAAAGTAGATAGAATTAAAGTAGCTAGAATTAAAGTAGCTAGAATTAAAGTAGATAGAATTAAAGTAGATAGAATTAAAGTAGGTAGAATTAAAGTAGATAGAATTAAAGTAGATAGAATTAAAGTAGATAGAAGTATAGTAGATAGAATTAAAGTAGATAGAATTAAAGTAGATAGAATTAAAGTAGATAGAATTAAAGTAGATAGAATTAAAGTAGGTAGAATTAAAGTAGATAGAATTAAAGTAGATAGAATTAAAGTAGATAGAATTAAAGTAGATAGAATTAAAGTAGGTAGAATTAAAGTAGATAGAATTAAAGTAGGTAGAATTAAAGTAGATAGAATTAAAGTAGATAGAATTAAAGTAGATCGAATTAAAGTAGATAGAATTAAAGTAGATAGAATTAAAGTAGATAGAATTAAAGTAGGTAGAATTAAAGTAGATAGAATTAAAGTAGATAGAATTAAAGTAGATAGAATTAAAGTAGATAGAATTAAAGTAGGTAGAATTAAAGTAGATAGAATTAAAGTAGATAGAATTAAAGTAGCTAGAATTAAAGTAGATAGAATTAAAGTAGATAGAATTTAAGTAGCTAGAATTAAAGTAGATAGAATTAAAGTAGATAGCATTAAAGTAGATAGAATTTAAGTAGATAGAATTAAAGTAGATAGAATTTAAGTAGATAGAATTAAAGTAGATAGAATTAAAGTAGATAGAATTAAAGTAGATAGAATTAAAGTAGATAGCATTAAAGTAGATAGAATTAAAGTAGATAGAATTAAAGTAGATAGAATTAAAGTAGATAGAATTAAAGTAGGTAGAATTAAAGTAGGTAGAATTAAAGTAGATAGAATTAAAGTAGATAGAATTAAAGTAGGTAAGTAGAAGTATGGGGAAGGAGTAAAGAATAAAGAAATGCATAAAAGAAAATGAAAAAGAAACAGAGAAGAAAAATGTGATAAGATGGAAAAAGTCAAAAACTAAATAGATAATACAGTTCTTGAAATAATAATTCGAATAAGATGACAGTAGTTAAGTATAAATCGGTTCGAAATTGAACTATGAAAATATATCTAATATACAAAACAGCATATTGTCTATATGCGTGTTTTTGTTCGTGTTTGAGTTCTCTATGAACACCAAAACTGCTTGGCCGGCTTTCTTTTCTTTCTTTTTATTTTTGCAGTCAAAGAATAAAACAGTGCGAATTTGACCTACGTTTACATTCTGCTGCAGTCAAGCATCACAATGCATTTGAGAATTTTTATCAGTAGTAGGGTCCGACACATAAAATCATCCGTGATTATTTTGATAAGACAGTGGCGAGTTCGAAAAATAATGTTTCTGTTTAGAGCTCAATTGCACCATGGTACTTGACTTTTGTATTTTAAACTTTTTAATAAATTTGATTCAAGCTATTATATGAAATAATTTAAGAAAATCAATCACAGGTTCTCTACAGTGCAATGTAGACTGCAATGTATTATGGAATGAGAAAAGGCATATGAAACTTCCCTCCGCTGCACTAGTGCAGGCAATCAATCGATTTGATGGGAAAATGGGCAAGTTTATCGATTTTGATGACAATAAGAGTATCGGAAGTAAGAATAAACAAATGATCCTTAGTTTTAATCCTGGTCAACATCGGGCTTCCTTGATAGTATATATATATATATATATATATATATATATATATGTGTGTGTGTGTGTGTGTGTGTGTGTGTGTGTGTAAATACCTAACGTTATATACATGTACTTGTTAATACATGCAATTGTTAAATTTTACATAAAAACGTATTTTGCTCATATTACATACCTCGTTGCCTAGAATATCTAGTCGATAATCTATAATGACCCGTTAATTAGTATTATGACTAATTCTGTGCATAGAAATATATACACACATCCAATACAATACGTTTAGATAAACAGATTTCTCCACATATTTTGACCTGAATAGAAACAGTTCGGGCACTTGTCTACCATCTGCACGTAGCCAATAGTAAGCAGTATATCTTCTTCTTTTTCTTCTTCCTCTTTTTCTTCTTCTTCTTTTTCTTCTCTCTCTCTCTCTCTCTATCTGTTTCTTTCACATACACATGCACTCACTTTCACTTTTCTTTTTTCTTGCCTGCAAAGATAAGCGTGCCTTGTCAATGAATGAAAAGTTGACATTTCGTGATTCTGATCAAAAGCGCATACAAACGCCATATTAACTTCTATCCGTAAGTTTGCTCCGACCAGCGTTTATTATTCCTATGTAGCGGGGACTATGCGTTTCTGTAAGGTTTAACTAGTATTTACGCTAAGACTGGGGTATAATTTCTGGTCTCGATGTGATAATGGTATGGTTGTTTTACCTTTGGAAATGTTACCAAGGAATATCGATGTGACTCGTTGGAATAAATTTGCAATTGCATAAAAACTTTTCCGCTGTAAAATGTTGAAACTTTGTTTCACGCTGGTTTCAACACAAAAATGACTGCTTTCGGTAGACTTCCTGTTTTGCGTTAAATGAAGCGTAAACTTCGCAGACATGGATGCGAAGGCGAAATTAAAACGAGCCACGGCATATGAATGTGTATTACGAAAATGCATAGATAAGAAAATGGAGAATTGAACACGCATATAGGCATTTTTAAAAATAGACAATTTTCATATAATATATATATATAATTATTAAATTAATGTATGTATGTTTTATATATATATATATATATATATATATATATATATATATATATATAATATAACACGGAAATTACATAATTGTCGATGCAATAATTTATTTCAATTATGTAATTATGTAATTTCCGTGTTATATTTTTATGTTATTGCTCTGTTTACCACATTGAGCTCTCATACCCGGATTTCCCCCTGGAATTATTCCATTATAACACTATATATATATA
Source organism: Euprymna scolopes (assembly GCF_053919585.1). Classification (NCBI taxonomy): domain Eukaryota; kingdom Metazoa; phylum Mollusca; class Cephalopoda; order Sepiida; family Sepiolidae; genus Euprymna; species Euprymna scolopes. The sequence goes on from NC_136482.1 coordinate 189,613,904, forward strand.
TATATATATATATATATATATATATATCTTCTATAATCCTATAAATTTAGTGTTTTGTGTATTGATATTCTTATTAAAAACCCCATTTTTCTATTTAGTTTAGAAAGAAACTATAACTTTCTTATATATGGGTCGTGGAATTGCTTTCACTAGCAAAAGATCTAGCTTATTTGCATATTCACATTAATTAATTCCCTATTATTATTTTTCGGTTTTCTTATAGAATGATCATCTTTAGTTAACTATTAACTTCATTTGAATAGAAAGTGTCCACTCTTTTGCTTACATCCGACGCTAGGTGGCGCATTTATTAGGATGTCTATGTGAAAAGTATACTTAAAAATAGAATAGCGTCGGACTTCTTTTTGCCAAAGGAATATTGGGAGGACGTTGAATTCAAAATTAGAGAACGCGCTTTAAGGCTGATTGTTATAGCTTTTATGCATTTATATCAGATTAACCTCTTCGTTCCATGTTTAAAAAGAATGTGTCCTTCATGGTATCAGACTTGACGGACTGGTTACTTGTAGGTATAGACGGCTTAACACTCTCCAAAAATGCCAGCAAAAACCTAACAGCCAGTTGTGGTTCTCTTCAGAATGTACTACAACCATTGCGCACAGAAATTACTTTTTCCATTGTTTCCAACGTGATAGATGTATTGAGACTAAAGCCGCTATCAGGACTGCCAGCAACCACTGTAAAAGAGTAATAAAAAACGCGAGAGTGTCAGTCTGTCAAGTCCAAACTAGATGAGCGGCGGTTTGGTTTTTTTTTTTTTTTTTTTTTTTTTTACAAAGGCATCACCACATTATCAAGGCCCAGAGGCCACTCAAGGATAAGGGTTAAAGAGTGTACAGTAGAAATTGGTCAATATAGTAATCATTAGTAATGAAAATTTGGTAAATTTAATAACTTATATGGAACGGCTCATCAAGAACTTATTTACTTTAGACTTGAACACAACCATATTGTAGTCAACCGGAAAGCAGGAAAACGGAAGACAATTCCACAGGCGTGCAGTTCTAAGAAAGAAGCTTTGTTCATGGAATCTACGTTTAGGTTTAGGCACAGATAAAGAATGGGGGAAATTATTGATAGTGTTTACAGCTAGACGAGTGTTTCTTGTGAAAGTTTGGCGAGGGGGGACCATAGATTGAAGCTCAGTTGAACACTTTCCATGAAAATAACGATACATCAGAGACAAACTCGCAACATCTCTTCTGTGAGATAGAGGTTGCAAGGAGGAGAAAAGGACATCTCCTACGAGGCTACGAAGTCTATTTTGAACTCTATCAAGGCAGGACAAGTCCTTTCTAGCAGCTCCTGCACAGATGTGGCAACAGTATTCCATCCTTGGACGTACCTGGCTCTTATATAGGTAGAGAATAGCATCAGCAGTGAGATATCTACTGGATCGATAGAAAGATCCCACCATTTTTCCAGCGGTCTTGGCAACAGATTTGATATACGTGTTCCATTTAAGATCAGGAGTAATGGTCAAGCCCAGAAGCTTGTCAAAACTTGAGGCCTCCTGAAGACGAGAGCCATTCATTTCAATTGATGACAAATGTGAATTAGAATGTTGATGATGTAAAGAGAGAAGCTTGGTTTTAGATGCATTAAAAGTAACCAGCCACTCCTTTCCCCATTGTACTACGTGCTCAAGATCAGAGGAGAGAGAATTGGAGAGAACTTGGTCGTTTACTGTCTTAGATGTGGTACCATAAATGGTAGTGTCGTCAGCATAAATGTCTACAAATGATGTAAGGATATGATTTGGAAGATCATTAATGTAGATCAGGAAAAGAGTTGGGCCCAGGATGGATCCCTGAGGGACACCGGCATTAATACTGTGAGCTTCTGATTTTTGCCCCTCAACTACTACTCTTATGAACCTATCAGAAAGAAATGATTTAATAATTGAGAAGACTTTTCCAGCTATACCATAGCTAGCGATCTTATGAAGTAAACCTTTATGCCATACCCTATCAAAGGCTTTAGATATGTCAAGAGCGATTGCCCTAGAAAGATTGCCACCGTCGAGAGATTTGCTAATCCTATGCGATATAACTGTAAGGACATCTGCTGTAGATCTAGCAGAACGGAAACCATATTGAGTGTCACTAAGAAGGTTATTTTTGTTGAGATGTTTGATTACTTCTGTATTTAACACAGATTCTAGCAACTTACTCATGACGCACAGGAGACTTATTGGCCTGTACTGAGAGGGGGATGAGCGATCACCTGAATTCTTAAATACAGGGCAAACTGATGAGATTTTCCAGAGAGATGGGAAACTATTCTCCTTAAGACAACGTTTAAACAGTTTTGTAAGTATGGGCGCTAATTCAGGTTGAAGTTTTTTGAGTACTATAATTGGAATACCATCAGGGCCAGTTGCTTTACTCGAATCAAGGTTTTTGATTAGCTTCGCAACATCACGTACAGATATACGTATATCACATAGCGTGTTTTCTGATACAGGAGGAAATATTGGGGGTTGGCGGTCTTGGTCGCAAAGGGTAGAATTAGCTGCAAAGTTCTTGACAAAGAGTTTGGCTTTGTCTGATGCTGACGAGATTACCTCAGGTCCATTGATAATAGTTGGGATGGAGCACACGCTTCTGTTCAGGATTCTGTTTGCTATTTGCCAAAACTGGTGGGAACCAAGCCGCTGCTCAGCTACTTTGGACTTAACAGATTGAGCATACAACTCTCTTGCGTTCCTTATTACTTTCTTACAATGGTTGCTGGCAGTCCTGAAAACGGCTTTAGTTTCCATACATCTAATACGTTTGAAGCAGTGGAAAAAGTGATTTCTGTGCGCAATGGCAGCAGCACATTCTGGAGAGAACCATGGCTGGCTGTTAGGTTTTTGCTGAAACTTTTTAGAGGGTATGAAATGGTCAATACCTACAATTAACCATTCAGTTAGGTCTAATACTATAGAGGACACATCCTATTTTAGGATCCTGAATAGAAGTGTGTGTTCTATCCAACCATCATCAATGGACCTGAAGTAATTTTGTCATCATCAGAAAAAGGCAAACTCTTTGCTAAAAACTTTGCAGCTAATTCTACCCTATGTGATCAGGGGTGCCAACCCTTCATATTTTCGCTTGTCTCTGAAACCCCACTATGTGACTTACAATTATCTGTGCGTGATGTTGCCAAGCTTATCAAAATCCTCGATTCCAGTAAAGCAACTAGTCCTGACGGCACTTCTATTATAGTGCATTTATTTGTAGGGAAGTGTTGGGAGAATCTTAATGTTTAATTCTTAAAAAGCTTTTGCTGGTGAATGCAATTCCACGACCCATGTATAAAAAAGTTATTGTTTCTTTCTTAACTAAATAGAAAAATGGGGTTTTTAATAAGAATATTAATACACAAAAAACTAAATTTATAGGATTATAGAAGATATAGATATATTAACTATATATATATATATATATATATATATATATATATAACATACATTAATTTCATAATTATATGCATATATATATATTATATGATAATTGTCTATTTTTAAAAATGCCTATATGCGTGTTCAATTCTCCATTTTCTTATCTATGCAATTTCGTAATAAACATTCATATGCGCTGCTATTGAAAATTGTGATAACTTACGCTATGCTGCAAATGCTATTACGAACAACATTAGACTACAAGCACCGGGTATATTTCATTATGTCGTGAAAATAAATACGCTGTGAAAACTCGCTCGCTGTGTTACAGATGATTTTTTTTACAAGGGAGTCACCGTTTATCAAGGCCCAAAAGCCATTCGAGTATTAGGGTTAATGAGTGAAAGATTACCAGTTAAACAATTATGTAGTGGTCGTTAGTGGTAGAAATTGGGTAAAATTTTATTATTTTAAGATGATAGCGAAATAAGAATTTGTTTACATTGGACTTCAAGAGAACCGTGTCATAGTCAGCAGGGAAAGCAGGCTCGATATGCATAGTTCCACATTCAGGCAGTTCTAGGAAAGTAACTTTGTTCATGAAATTTTGGAAATGTTATCATATACGTAAGTGTTGTTTAGGTATATATGTCGACGTATGATCTAAGAATATAATTTGAGGGATTATTGATAAAGGCCGAGAAGGAGTTTGACCCAAGATAGATCATTGAGACACGCTAGTGTTTGATACTTTGAATTCCATTAATTATTACTTGTATAAATTTATGAAAAGGAAAGAATTTGATGGTTGATAAGACATTTCTAGGAATTCCATCGTTTTTTGAAGTCGACATTTATACCACACGATCAAATGCCTTTGATATATCAAGAGCTATTGCACTAGAGATGAACCCCTATCACTGGTCTTGTATGAAATTGCAATCACTATATCAGCTGTAAATCTCGCATAATGGAAACTATATTTCTTATCACTGAGGAGGTCGTTGGTTGACAGCTTCTCTATCACGGATTCAAGCAACTTGCTCATTACAGAGAAGACTAATGGATCTCTACTGAAACGCAGAAGACGAGTATTTTTAAATACTGGACAGTTCAACAAGGTGTTCTTAGATGTTAGGAAACATTTCTTCTGGAAGCCATGATTTACCTTAAGAATTTACATATGAAAATATCTTTTTTAATTTGGTCAATAGATTTTTTTTTCAGATTAAAAATCCGTCAACGCATTTTTGTGTGGCGCGTTTGAGTCGGACGTTTGGTTAATCCGAAACGTTTATTTTTATTTGAACTCACCTAAATATTTTAGAACTTCGTGTGGCTTTATAGCAATTTGTGTTTGAGATTTTATTGACTCAAAACGTTTACAGTAATTTAAATATTCCGACTTCCATCGGTCTGTTGTTAAAGTGAAACATTCATCACTAAACGCGCAATTTAAATGATAATAGTAGCATTTTTTGTTAAACACTGACCTGTATGAGTGTTACATGTCATCAATTTTTTTTACCGCATGTAATACTTATACATATGTTTGCAAAATTTTTCCTTTCATCCTATCACTTTTTACCTCTTGCAAAAACACGCACATAACGCAGAAGATTCTGTGTAGTTTGATAGACATATATTTTTTATAACTTACTTTTTTTATTTAAATATGACGCTTTTTTCTGTGGCAAATACGTGTCTAGTTAAATAGCTCTTGATATATCTAAGGTATTTGATCGTGTGGTATAAATGTCGACTTCAAAAAACGACGGAATACCTAGAAATGTCTTATCAACCATCAAATTAATTCCTTTTCATAAATTTATACAAGTAATAATTAATGGAAGTCAAAGTATCAAACAAAGCACAGACAAATGTTTATGACATTTGTCTGTGCTTTGTTTTTTGTATCAAGTGTAATTTTAAATAATCAGCATATTCTTTATTACTCAGAAGATATTATATAGTGCGACTAAATTATCTATATATTACCAGCGTTTAAAAGTTGAGGGGGCTATAAATATTTTGCAACAGCAATTTTCCCCCTCAGGGGCTCTGCATCACGCCACACAGGCGCGCATCTTGCTGAACATATGAAACCAACATTTGGTAATTTTTTAATTTTTTTTTACGGTTAAAATATCTACTGACACAAAATTCACAAGGTACTTCCATTATTTTATCTGACTCATATATATATATATATATATATATATATATATATATATATATATATATATATATATATATATATATATTCATTATTTCAAGTTAATTTATTCTAGAGGCTCAGTAACTAATGAAGTTTTAACGAGTTAAATACAAGAGTACTCAATACCGAAGAAAGACAAGATATATTGCTTATTTGTTTTTAGATAAGAATTAATATCACGCTACATATTCATGAGCATGTTTCGTCAGCTAGTTACTAGAGACCTCTTCAGGAGGTATAACTTATGCGAAAGCTTAGTCCTTAATGAAAATCATTTAGCATATATATATATATATATATATATATATATATATATATATATATATATATATATAGGAGAGAGAGAGGGGACATAGAGAGATATAGATCGAAGATCCATTTAAAGTTGATCTGCTTTACTGAATAATCTGATCTTGTTCGAGATTAACGGGTTTGCCATTATTAGCTTTAGTTAGCGAAATGTTTATTTCTTGAAGAATCGGTAAACTTTTTCGATTCTCTCGATTCTAATAAGTTATTTGAATAACTTCTATCGAAACTAAAATTTTTACCTAATTTTTGATTAATAACATCACAACAATTTGAAAGTATTATTCAATAGTCGTAATTCTTTTCTTCGATTCTTGCACGGCGTCGTTATTACATGAGAATTATAACATGAGTTTTTTTTTTTTACACAGTGATCACCATTTATCAAGGCCCGGAAGCCACTCAGGGATAAGGGTTATTGCAAGTACATTACGTTAGTGTGGAGATTTGATGGAGTGTTTACTTAAGGGGGCGGTTCATTAGGAATTTGTATACGTTGGATTTGAAGACATCCAAGTTGTAGTCCGGTGGGAAGCAGGCAGACGGAACAGAGTTCCACAGGCGTGCAGTTCTAAGAAAGAAGCTTTGTTCATGTAATCCGCGTTTTGATTTAGGCACAGCTATAGAGTGGGAGACATTTTTCACAGTGGATTCAGCTAGACGGGTGTTTTTCGTGAAAGATTGGCGAGGGGGGACCAGAGATTGGAGTTCAGACGAGCACCTGCCATGAAAATAACGATAAAATAAGGATAGGCTCGCAACGTCTCTTCTGTGGGAGAGAGGTTGCAGGGTAGAGAAAAGGGCATCCCCCACTAAGCCACGAAGTCTATTTTGTACTCTGTCAAGGCAGGATAGGCTGTTTTTAGCAGCTCCCGCCCAGATATGGCAACAGTATTCCATCCTTGGACGTACTTGGCTTTTTATATAGATAGAGAATTGCATCAGTAGTGAGATATCTTCTGGAGCGGTAGAAGGATCCCACCATCTTTCCAGCGACCAGGTTTAAATTAAAAGTCAATACGGACACACGCATTCGTCACCAGATCAAGTGTCGTTTATATATATATATATATATATATATATATATATATATATATATATATATATATATATATATATATATATATATATATTTGAGTCACCAATTATCAATAATAGAAAAAAAACTTGAGAAAGGATGTTACGGGGTTGTATGCATTAAATATTTATGTAAAATCTACAAACATCATCCAATAAAAAAAAATCCTTTACTCTTCACATATTCTGAGTGTTTATGCTTTTGTATTCCTATATTTTGCTATGGCACTGTATGAACACAGATTTTTATTGTCTTTTCACTTCTCCTGCTCACCCTCCTCTCTTAATTCTATTTTTGTTTCCCCCAAACAAGACATATCCTATGAGGTAAGTAATTCCGTAGCAGAATTGAGCCCAACCTTTTTTTTTTCCATCAGCCTTTGTAATATCCTCAATGTATTTGTTCCGATTTTCTTCCGGAGTTTTATTTCCCCTTTCATTCCAAACTTGAACTCATATTCTTTTCCTAAGTGTACCTCTGTCACATGAATAAAATTATAAAACTGTAAAGCAGATGAAAAGCTTTGCTTACTAGTCAGCCACGCAGTGCACACTTAAAGATGGCAATGGTGTTACCTAGAAAATCAACACCCGTATATAACTATTACTTAATAACGGTCTTTGCATACGTAAACAAAATGCTTTATTATAACAAATATAAAAATTCCATTTATAAATCATTTCTATATTATGATCTATTCATCCATTTGTTTGTCCATTTATTTATCTATTTATCTATTTACTATTATTATATAAGAGATATTTGTCACTGTATATGACTCCGTGAGCTCGTTCCATGTGGACTCGAAAACAGCTGTGCCGATTGTAGCGTTTTTTTTTAATTTAATACGAAGGTACTTGATATGTCTGAGAGTGTTCTTACGTAGGTTTTTATCGAAATGCGTCTGATAAGTATGGAAAATCAATAATTGGAAAAATCTGATTAAAGAAGGAAGTCCGATTTGGACCAAAATTAACACTTTTATACAACCTAACTTCACAAGTGTAGTTGAGAAGTTTTATCAAATAAACTGTAGACTCTTTTAGAGGACAGGGGCGCGTTTGAAATGAATATTTCTTTTTATAGCACAGTTGAAATATGATACTTGATATTTGCATTTTAAACTTTAAGTGACCCCATTATTTTAAGATAATTTTATAAAACCAACATTAGATTTTCTACAGTGCAATATAGACTACAATGTATTGTGGACTGAATCATTGTGGGGAGGCATGTGAAACTTCCTCCCGGTACAGTGCGGAGCGAAGCTAAGTATAGCAAGTAATCAATTGCTTTGATTAAAAAATGGTCGATTTCGCCGATTTTGATGACAATAAAAGTACAGGATGGTCGAATATTTGTTGATCTTCATTCACTCCCGAACAACATCGGCTCTCCTTGCTAGTCTGTAATATAATTTATAATGCAATACAATATAATACTATCTATGCCCTCTCCAAGTAAAATGTGCACAACAAATATTCGTCTAGCTATAAAGATCGTCAACAACATCCTGTTTGTGCCTTAATCTAAACGAAAATTTCATGAGCAGTGTTTCTTTCCAAGAACTCTCTGTTTGTGAAACCCAATACAGTGGAACTGCTTTCCGGCTGACTATAACATGATCATTTTTAAATCTAATGTAAATAATTTTCGTTGAGCCATCCTTTGAAATGAGCTAATCCTAATTTCCACCATTACTGATCATGATGTAAAGTCTAATACTTATTGCTCTTACCCTTGAGTGGCAGTCGGGCCTTTATAAGCGGTGACCCCCCCCCCAGGTAAAAAATACGCAGGTTTCACGAAAGCAACACTTCATGACCTATTAAAACAATGGGCTTGAACAGAATAGATAAATAATAATCTATTTCTTTTGTTATAAATTAGTAATCTGGTTCATACTTTCTACTGACAATAAGTAGCCATTATATATGTATATATATATATATATATATATATATATATATAGATATAGATATTTATCTTAAATGCGCCTATCTCATATCAAAATGTTGCACCTATCTGCTTGTGTGGTATTAAAACTTTTCAATTGCACATGTTAGGCTGCGTAAGTTATTAACTTTAATCAAAATCGCCTGTTCCTATATTGATCGGATTATTTGAATTATTGATTATTGATACTTATCAAAGACATTAGGGTATAAAACTTATATAAGAAGATTGGCAGGCACATGATCTACCTGTGTGTGAAATTTCATATAAATCGGCGCAGTCGTTTTTGAGTCCATAAGGAACAAACTCACAGACACACAGACGAAGTTCCTTTAATAAAATAGTAAAGATCGAGATATATATTATTTTTAATATCTCTCTCTCTCTCTCTCTCTCTCTCTATCTATCTATCTATCTATCTATCTCTCGATATATATATGTGTGTGTGTATATATGTGTGTATATATATGTGTGTATGTATATATATGTATATATATATGTGTGTATGTGCGTGTGTGTGCGTGTGTGTATATATATGTGTGTGTATGTATATATGTGTGTGTATGTATATATATATATGTATATATATATATATATATATATATGCGCGTGTGTGTGTATTAAATGCATGCATTAAAAAAACAAAATAAAGTAAATTATTGAACACCTACTAAATGTGTGATTTGTGTGCATGATGCAAAACAAACTTGTAGACTTAAGGGTATTTTGTGCAAATGAAAAACAATTTTCTTTTCTCCTGGCAATTCCTCATTCTTTAAGCCTTGAAAAAATATTTAATTCCGTTTTCTTTTGTTGTTGTTGATTTTTACTTAAACCTCTTTCCGAATAACTTTAAGTATCCTTTTTTTATTTCAATCCTGGTTGTAGTCAGTGTTATTCTATTTAAAATTCAAAGAACATTGCATTGCCTTTCTTTTCATTTCGTACATTTTTTTCTGTTTAAACTTTTAAACAAGAAGCAAACGAGAAGGGATATTCCTATGATGCGTCCATTCTTTTTGTGTATTTTGCATTTCAAACTTAAGTGCGACGGACCAAGGAAAATGTTATTACTAACATAAATATGACAGCTCGGCGAAAACAAGATTTCATAATTAAGCCTGACAGACCAATAGAAATGCGATTTTAAACTTAAGCTTGATAAACAAACGAAAGTACTTTTTTTAAAACTAGTAGTATACAGACCAACAAAAAATACTATTTCAAACTTAAGCGAGACATGCCGATGCATCAATAAGATGTACCCATTCAATCTGTACGAATAGCGATAATAAATTACATTAAACTTCGTATGACAAATCGACCGAGAAAGTCTATCGTAGAAATGTGGTGTAGTATATAAAGACAGAAATGCGATTTTTTGTTTTGAAATGTCTTAAAACTAAATCGCGCAACATTTCATGTCTATTTACTTATAATGGAAATGGTATTAGACGGTAAAGAAAATAGTGTAATACACACGTGTCAGGATATTGCGCCTTAGACAGGAAGTCGCCAGTCACGAAGCGGGTTAGCTGATAAAATCTTTCTCATCTTTGTTAGGCACACAGAGTACATTTTGGATTTTATTAATATATTGTGATTTAATAAGAAAACGAAAATATTAAACTCAAAACTCATTTTAATAACTTGTAAATAATAAAAACAAAAATAAATCTTGTCAATTTTGCTTCACTAATTTAATGCTTTAGTCCTCACATTCCATGAATAATGATTCTGACAAAACCGAAAAATATTGTTCATTTCTGTGTTGGAATCTATCCATACAAACTTATTGTTGGCTGCTTTTTTTTAAACCTATAATTAGTATTTTAGCTCCTAAGTTATTTGCAATTGTATTCTTAGATCGTCCATTGTATTTTCCGGTCGATCACAAAAATACTGTGGACATCTATCCAGTTATGGCTGACGGAATAAGAGCATGCTACCCCTGAAGTAAATAAAGTGTCCGTTCGAAAAGCCGTGTAAATCCCCGAGTTCGACAGAAACATTCCGGAGTTCGACAAGAGACACCTTAAGAAAGTTGGAATTTACGTCGACCGAAACGTTGTGAAAATGGCACACAAGATGAGAACAGTAGCCGAATGATAAATCGTTGTCTCTAAAGTGCACACACGTAATGATTATTTCTGTTTAAGTTTCACAGCGAAGTTTTAAAGATGGAATAGATTTTGTTTCGATAAACCAGTACACGCTGGCTCCCTCACACACACACACACACACACATACACACACACATACACACACACACCTGTGCAGCTAACAAATGTTACACTCGACTGAATTTATTGGCCACGCATAACCGCCCGACTAAATTCGCGCGTAAATTTGTGTCCCCTTATGTCAGTCAAATCCTTTCAGTAACCGTCGCCATTGTGAAAAGATGTGCTGCAGTAGTTTCAACAAGATGTTATTGACTTCGATCTGTAAGGGTCGTTTTGGATGCAATTCGCTATCGGTCATCGATACTTGGGGTAAATATCGCTGACATTTTGACAAGCACCCGAAATCTTAATATAAAAGAATGTGACCATCGACCACACTCGCCCGTGCCCCCCACACACATTGATTGATAGTGTTTTCAGCTAGACGAAGGTTTCTCGTGAAAGTTTGGCGAGAGGGGGGTGATTGGAGCTCAGACGAGCACTTGCCATGAAAATAGCGATAAAGCTGAGACAGACTCGCAGCATCTCTTCTTTGAGAAAATGTTTCCCACATGTTTTTCTTGTGTTTTCTAATTACACAAAATACATCCTACAATATTCATAATATTTAGAACAGAATTCTACTTTTTTAAATGCTCTCTTAATTGTTTATTTAGACAACATTTAAATAACTTACCATGTTATTGTTGTGGTGGCAACAACTTATTTGCATATGCGAATAACATAACACTATAAATGGCAAGCCTAGGTTGGCCTTGGTGTGTCTTACTCAAATGCCACCGGAAGTGACGCCGAAGAGCGTACATGTCCTCCCACCAAGACTCTCTGACTCGACACCGTCATTTGTACATATTGTAAATATACATTTTCTTTAATACACTTATTATTGCGTTATCTTGTTGTTTGCGTCTTCATTGCATTTCCTTACTAATTATTGTTCAACCTTGCAACCGCAACAGTTGGCGACGAGATATGAAGCGTCAAATATAACAGTTTGGCGAAGAACTATTTAAAAAAAAAAAAGTGCAACGCAAAGGTTGACCATTTTTTTAAGGAATGCAAAGTGTTGACGAGCAAACGGATTTTACGCTAAAAAGAAGTTTCAACTCAAGTGAAAAAAAAAACTCTAACGTGGCAAAAGCGACAATTTACGCCGTTTTCTGGGAATCCGACTTGCAAACGAATGTAAAAGTGAATTTTTATTTTGTCGCTACACGACAAATCTTACTAAAGAACCAACTTGCAAACGAAAAGCGAACTTTGTTCTGTCGCAAAAACGACAGGTCAGACCCGTATTACGAAAAACAAGGAAGTAACCTACGAAAAAGTTCACCAGTGGATTCTAATTACTGTTCTCCGTAAACAAAACAACAACTAAAGGACTTTTTAATTAATGTTTTGGTTGACGTCGGTACTAAAAGGAAATACCACAGCTAAAACTAAAATTCAAGGAAAGGATTTTTTTCTTGAAGTTGTCACTGAATAACGGATAATACAGTAAAACGTCACGGAAAAAAAAAGGTAATCTCAATTTAAGAGGTATTTTAATTACTAAAATACTAGAGAAAAAAAATCTCAAAGAACTAAATGTACTGCATGCATTTATTCAATTGTGACTCGATTAAAAAAAACCCAAACTTTTATTTTGTGGAAAGAGTTACTTATTAGTAAGTGCCTAAAAACGGAAAGTCAATTCCATTTCGTGATTCCAGATAAACCTGTTTTATTTTTTTTTTTTTGCAGCGTGACTCGCAAAAAGAATATATTATTGCAAGCAGCAATATTATTATTGAAAACAGGAGCTTACAGCAATTTGCTTTATTGTTGTAACCCAAACCGGTGTATATTGTACATGGTACAATATTTTTTTTTAACTACACACTAAAAAAAACAAAAAAAAACATGGAAGACTTATAAAAAATGTTCATGCAATTTTTACAAGCACAGGCTGAGCGGGATGAACGCAGACAAGCTACACAAAACGAGCTTTTTCAAACACAAATACAGGCACAGGCTGACCGCGAGGAAAAGAGAGAGGACAGATTATTGAAATGGCAGCAGGAACAAGAAGAAAAGCAGAAAATGGCACAATTAAAGCAGAAAAAACTGCAATTGGAACAGGAAGAAAGGCATAAGAAACTACAATTGGAATATGAAGAAAGACAAGATGAACGTTTTGCTAAAACACTGGAACTACTAAAGAATAATCGAGAAAATGTCGACAGTGTTAATTTCTCCCATACAACTATTTTTAATAGCATGGACACATTTCATTATGTGCCTGAGGAAGAGAAGAATTGTGAAGCATACTACACAAGATACGAGGATTTTTTTCAACTGGACTGTAAAAATTGGCCAAATAGTCAGAAAGTGAGCCTCTTACTCAGAAAATTGGGTACATCAGAACACAGCAAATTCGTAGATTACATATTACCTAAAAAAACTGCGGAATTAGAGTTCATGGAAACTGTAAAATTACTAAAAGAATTATTTAATCCAAATATATCTCTTTTTCATAAAAGATGACTGTGCATGAATCTAAGAAAGATGGACAACCAAGATTATTTGACATACGCATCAGTTGTCAATGAAAACTGCGATAATTTTAAGCTGGCAGAACTAACGGTAGAAGATTTTAAATGTCTAATCTTCGCTTAGTTTCGACGAAAAATGCAGAAATACGCAGACGAGTGTTGTCTAAGCTGGAATCTGAGCAAGATTTTACCCTCCAGAAACTAGCAGAGGACTGTGAAAGGGCCATTACACTAAAAAAGGATTCAAAAAATATAGAAGAATCCGGAGTGGCATATGTAAGAAAAGTTAGAAAACCATACGCACCAACCAAGAACTTTACAAAGAAAAGCAATGGAACGGGATATTCCAAAGATAATAACCATAAATATAGTACAGAATATAACAAGGCTCTTCCTAGATATAACTGTAAGAGATGTGCAGAAAAGCATTGGGAATCAGATTGTCCTTATAAGAAGAAAAATGCTACATTTGTAAGAAGGTTGGACACAAAAGCGATTGCTGCAGATATAAAGATTACACCAGAAAGAGAGTACAGCAAACAAAATCAAATACAAAATTAGACAAAGATCGGCAGAAAATACGTAAAAGTGGAAATATTTAAAACATCAATAAAGTTACAACTCGACTCCGGCTCCGATGTTTCTATAATAAACCTGAATACGTGGAAAAAGTTGGGAAAACCGGCCATGATGAAAACTAGTAAAGCAGCCCGGACGGTAACTGGTGGTGGTATAAAATTTGAAGGAGAAGTTGTCCTCCCGATAAAATTGAAAGGGATTTCAAAGAAATTAAAAATATTCGTACTAAAAAATAGTGAAAATCTGTTTGGAATAGATTTAATTGATAAATTCGGACTATGGGATAAGCCAATCAATACATTCTGTAAAAAATTAGAATGTTCTTCTCTAACAACAGTAAATATAAAAGACGATTTAAAAGAATTATTTCCTGAGGCATTCACGACTAACTTAGGTCGCTGCAATAAATTCAAGGCCTCGTTTGAACTTAAAGAAAACGCCAGCCCAATTTTTAGAAAAAAGCGAAATGTTCCATTCGCTGGGTTGGAAAAGATTGATAAAGAATTAAATAGATTGGAACAGACGGGAATTCTATCAAAAATAGAACACAGCGAGTGGGCAGCCCCCACCGTATACGTAAAGAAAAAGAATGAGGAAGTTAGAGTGTGCGCAGACTTTTCGACCGGGGTCAACTCCCTATTAAAAGATCACCATTACCCCCTACCAAGCCCAGAGGAAATATTCACGAAGTTGAATGGGGGTAATATCTTCTCCAAGATAGACTTGAGCGACGCGTATTTGCAAATACCGGTTGAGGAGAATTTCTCAAAAATACTATGCATCAATACGCATAAGGGATTATACAAATACAACCAATTGCCTTTTGGCATCAAAGTAGCGCCTGCCATCTTTCAGCAAGCGATGGACACCATGCTAAGTGGTATTGAGTGCGCATGTGCATACCTGGACGACGTTGTTGTCAGGAGCAAATCCCTAGAAGAACATAAGTAACATTTGAAACAAGTATCTACTCGAATACAAGAATTCGGCTTTAAAGTAAAAGAAAGTAAATGTGACTTTTGTATGAGCTAGATTAAGTATCTTGGACACATAATAAACAAACATGGACGACGTCCAGACCCAGACAGATCTGCGACAATAAAAAAATATGCCAGCACCCGATAATGTAACAACCTTGCAGAGTTTCTTAGGACTCGCAAATTATTACCAATCTTTTATTGAAGGAATGCATAACTTGCGAGCCCCCTTAAATAATCTGCTTAAAAAGGATACACCGTGGAACTGGACGCAAGAATGTCAAACCGCTTTTGACAAAATAAAGAGCGCACTAACATCCGAATTATTCTTAACGCACTTTGACACAAACTTAAAAATAGTCGTCGCTAGTGACGCTAGCTTCTACGGCTTAGGAGCATGCATTCAACATATTATGCCGGATGGGTCTAGAAAACCAATAGCGCACGCTTCGAGAACGCTGAAAGCAGTCGAAAGGGCATATTCACAAATCGAAAAAGAAGCGTTCAGCATAATCTTTGCCGTGACTAAATTTCACCGATATTTATATGGTAGACAATTCATACTTGAAACCGACTATAAACCGTTAGTCACGATCTATGGATCAAAAAAAGGATTGCCGGTATACACCGCAAATAGATTGCTGCGCTGGGGTACAATACTACTTAATTACGATTTCCAGCTACAACATCTAGCATCAAAAAAGATTTGCCATGCGGATGGACTGTCAAGACTGATACCACAGAAACACAATCTGGAAGAATCAGTCATTGCAGCAATTCGGACAAATGTTGAAGTAAAAAATATGGTAGCAAACATCATTAAGGAACTACCCGTAACTTTGTCGGACATTAAAAGGGAAGCCGAGAAAGACGAATATATAAAGGACATAAAAGAGACAATTATAACGGACACAAAGGTGCAGGAAGTTTTCTCCATATGTGACGATGTGTTACTGTACAGCGAGAGAGCGGTAATACCCAAAACATTGCAGAATAGGATGTTAAGAGATTTCCACACAGGACATCCGGGGATAAATCGAATGAAGTCGTTAATGAGAAGCTACGTGTACTGGCGTAACATGGACACTGACATAGCGACAACAATTGATAAATGTAAACGATGCCAGTTAGCAGCAAAATCTCCACCTATAGTACACAAACCTTGGCCGAAAACCGACCAAGCATGGTCGAGAATCCACATGGACCTCGCTGGTCCAGTAGGTGAAAACTATTATTTAATTGTAGTGGATAGTTTCACAAAATGGCCGGAGGTAATGCGTTGCAGGAATCCAACAACGAACAACTCAATAGGGTTCCTACACGAGTTGTTTGCAAGATTCGGTGTACCAGACACACTGGTCACTGACAACGGAACGCAGTTCACATCCGCAGAGTTTAAGGAATTTTGCGACACGTTCCGAGTGAAGCACATCACGACTCCGCCGTATCATCCAAGGTCGAACGGCCTCGTGGAAAGGTTCGTGGACACGCTAAAACGACCGTTAAGAAATCCATTGGAACACCAACAGAAAAAGCTTTGCAACAATTCTTGCAAGTATATAGGATTACACCACATCCTAGTACACCATCAAATATATCACCAGCTGATCTAATGTTTGCCAGAAAGGTAAAATCAGCGTTTGACAAACTATTGCCAAGGCAGGCAATTATCCGAAACACTACACACACGAGAAGAAAGAAATATAACTCGGGTAATCGAGTATATTTTAAGTGCTACAGAAATAACACATCTTACTGGGAATGTGGAGTAGTGGATAAACGCATTGGTGATTGTACATACATGATTAAAGGTCCACAGAATATACATAAAAGGCACCTAAATCAGATAAAAAAACGTCATATCCAAGATGATGATGATACGACAACAGTCGAAGAGGAGGACACCATAGATATCATATACGAATCTTTTAATTTGGAACCGCCTCAAAATGCACCTGAACCCCGAAGATCAGGTAGGAAAAGAAAAGTGAATGAACCATTAATGGTAAACCCAAAAAGAAAAAGATATTGAAATCTGTGTGACTTCAAATCTTGGGAGGGGGGTGTTGTGGTGGCAACAACTTATTTGCATATGCGAATAACATAACACTATAAATGGCAAGCCTAGGTTGGCCTTGGTGTGTCTTACTCAAATTCCACCGGAAGTGACGCCGAAGAGCGTACATGTCCTCCCACCAAGACTTTCTGACTCGACACCGTCATTTGTACATATTGTAAATATACCTTTTCTTTAATACACTTATTATTCCGTTATCTTGTTGTTTGCGTCTTCATTGTATTTCCTTACTAATTATTGTTCAACCTTGCAACCACAACAGTTATCCATTCTTTAAATGTTCTATCATTTTCACCCTTTCTTTCTCTTCACTCTCTCTCTCTCTTATTCTCTTACATATTGTTTGAATTCAGCACTTTTCTATCCGATCACTCTCGCTTCAGCTCTTTCTTTATACTGGTCTTTCCTATTAATTAACAGCGGAATATAATGAAAAAAGATAAGAACATAAACATTGATAGATGATACAATTATCAATAGATATTTTTCGCTGCATCACAGTTTTTCAATGAGGTTATACACATGAGTATTTTAGCCTTATGTTATTTGATTGCGTTTTTGTATAAAATCTATTAGCAACCCAAATTTCTTATTTTATCAACTGTTCAAACGCTTTTATCTTACGCACGGCGTAATACGAAATGCCGAAAACAAAAACAA
Organism: Euprymna scolopes; assembly: GCF_053919585.1. Lineage (NCBI taxonomy): Eukaryota > Metazoa > Mollusca > Cephalopoda > Sepiida > Sepiolidae > Euprymna > Euprymna scolopes. Next base: position 189,631,890 of record NC_136482.1, read on the forward strand.
GCTATATGAAATCAGGCCAACTTATCAGATCCACTTACCATCTCAGATATATTAGTTATTAATTAGACATATAATGGCTTATATGTGAATGATTTTGAAAACTAAATTGATATACAAAGGTTTATTGGAATTTTTCTCTTTAATAGTACTTTTTGTCGATTTCTTTGTTGATCGATTTTGTGTTGATCTTACCACGAGAAAAATTATTAGAAAATTGAAAAAATAAAAGAGGTTATTATTAAACAGAGGAATTCTATCGTTATTAATGTTTGCTTAAAAGCAGAGATGCTGCTTTAATACACAGTATATACGACTCATTAGAGTTGCCGAATCTAGTAAGATTCGAAATCGGGCCTAGAGGAAAGAATCCTAAACCTTAACCACTGGTCTAACTCGCGCGATGGCTGAAGACATCGTGATTATGTTGATGTTATTTTTTTCTGTGATATATGTATGTGTGCGTATGTGTGTGCGTGTGTGTATGATTGTGTGTGTGTGTATTAGAAAAAGGATGGAAAATGAACAGGTCTATATTTTTTAGCATTATTGCAAAAACACATTAATTTAATTATATATATATATATATATATATATATATATATCCGTTCATAGACACTTTTCCATGATAAAGCTAGAACCCAGAATTATATGGAATCGAGGAATTGCATCGACAACAGACAACACCAGACCCAAAGTGGGGTTCGATGTACTGCATCTCATCAGTGACGTGCACCGACATAGGCGCGAAGCCAGAACCTAACCATATGAGCCACGGCGCAATCTATTGGCTATGCCTTGATTTTAATGTTAATATTTTTATCTAGTTCTACATTCTACTATATGACGAGTCACGCATCTTATACAACTAAGATAGTTACTGCTGGTATTCTGCGATATATGTATATATGTGTGTGCGTGTGTCTGAACGAGTATATATATATATATATATATATATATATATATATATATATATATATATATATATAACTACTTAATTTACTCACATAAAATTAATATACGAAAGTATAGATTTATGCGTAAACTTTAAGTATTTACTTCAAAATTGCTCAATACGTAGGTACAGCTAGTTAGTAACTTATAAAATGTATATGGCGATTAAGCTACACTGAATATTCCGCGTTTCATCCACTCTAGGATTCTTCAGGCTTATGCGAATTAGCCTAAAAATCCTAAAGTGGATGAAACGCGGAATCTCCAGTGAAGCCTGGAGAATCCTAGAGTGGATGAAACGCGGAATATTCAGTGTAGCTTAATCGCCATATACATTTTATAATTTACTTTATATATATATATATATATATATATATATATATATATATATATATATATATAATGAGTAGGGCTAGGACAACAGTATATTCTTTTCATTCTTTTGACTCTCGAATGTGTATCCGTTGATATCTTACATGCTTTTGAATAGAGTGGTGTGGTTCTCAGTTGATTAACTGTGTCTTACTGTATCGGATATATACTCGAGAGTCATGACAATGATAAGAATATTCTATTGTTATAACCCTCATACTAAGTTATATATATATGTGTGTGTGTGTGTGTGTGTGTGTGTGTGTGTGTGTGTGTGTGTGTGTGTGTGTGTGTGGCTTGAGAATTCCTCACGAGGATGAAACGCAGAGAGTTTTATGTACTTTGTCATATTTTTAATAATTTACTACCTGCCTCTATTGATCACTTATTGATCACTATTGAAGTTAATATTAAAACTCAATTCATAAAATATTATTTCTACTTAAAAACCTTGTGTAGATACACGGAATAATAGTAACGATATATATATATATATATAAATATATTTATATATATATATATATATATATATATATATATATATATATATATATACAAGCATGGCGCCCGGCGTTACCCAGGTGTTTGGATGTGTATGTTGAACAAAAAATAAAAAATGTGGAAGTAGGAGGGCAGGATCGAACCCGTACCACAAAGGAGAAAAAGAACGGGATAAAACCTAAGGTTTATGCTGTTACGACCACCCCCAAATCAGAAGCGACATTTTTTAAAATTAAGGCTAGACAACTTAAAGGAGGGGATAACTTTACAAAAATATCAAAAAAGTGACCCCCCCTGTAGAAAAGTGCTTAGTTGAAGGGGAAGATATTAATGTTTTTAGTCAATTGTTCGATATTTGTTGTATGAAAGATCGAACATTAAAACGATACTGATCTTGGTAAAATCCGTCGCCTCTATTGAAGGTTTAAGGCAGACATGCAAACAGACATACATACATACATTTATATATTGGTAACTAAAAATTTTCGACCCAAACTGATGATAAAACTTGCCCTATCTCTGAACACCCTTTATGTAAAATTTCAAATATTAAGACCAGAAATTGTCTGAGTAATTTGGAAGAGACCGCAGAGGTCATTTTTTTTTCTTAAATTTGACCCCTATTATGACCCCTTATCATTTATTGCTTTGGGCTCAAATAAAGTTATTATGTTAGATCCATGACCAAGGAACCTGTATCTAAAATTTCAAGTGCGTAGACCCAAAATTGTGGGAGGAGTTTGGTAGAGTCTCAAAGGTCAAATCGTTGAACTTTTACCCATTAATCGCCAAATTTCTGGCCAAAAACCGATCACATCGGTTTTCCCAAATCTCAGTACCCTGTATATCAAATTTCGAGAAAATTGACAGAGTTATTGCGTAGGGAAATGTACACAGATATACAGACAGGTTCACTTTTATAGATATATAGATATATAAAATAAAGACAAAAAGTTATATTCCAAAATTCATTATGTTGACCATCTTATAATTTATTTCTTTAATTCAGTTGACTTATACAGTTTTTGACAGTATCTATTTTGTAGCTTAAAATCAATCACTTAACTATTATATCAAAATCCGAAAATTAGAAGGGAAACTGCAAATACTTTATTATTTTTCCATTACGCCATCTATAAAAACGAAAATGTATGTATGTATGTTTGTGTGTCTGCTAAAAACTTTCGACAGACGCGACGAAAATTCACAAACTCGGTATCATATTGAAGCCCCATCCTTCGCTTGAAAAATATCGAAATATTAGCCAAACATATTTACTTTTTCACCCCAAAATTGACAATTTTCGACAACAAAAACGGTTTTCTCGTAACGATGACCGATTCTACGCATGCGTCATATGACGTCATGACGTCGTGACCTGATTTACTTTTAATAGTTGAAAAACCGAGCACATGTAATCTACGTCGGTTTAGCGCAGTTGATTAGCCTGTGTAATCAATATCTAAACGTTTTGGGTTCGAATCGTGGTGTGAGATGTTTTTGTTTTTTTCGATTTTTTTAAATTTAAATATTGACCCCTGTGTTATTTAAGCCATTTTTCACGTAACGTTCGCTTTCCTGGTTTTTTTTTTTTGTTTGTTTTTTTTACTTCGCTTATTCTTAGCGACACCCTAAAACACCCGATTATCCACCGATTTTAAGCCATTTTTCACGTGTTCGTTTTCTGTTTTCATCGTTCGTTTGCCTTACGTTAGATTTTTTTGTGTTTTTTTTTTAATGTTTTGATTACCCCCCCCCACTTAATTAAAACGTTGAATGCTTACATCGTCATCGTCGTCGTCGTAACGCTCGACGACTTTCAAACATCTTTCACTAACTCATTCTGGCTGGCTGATTTTATTTTAAAACTTCGCCTCAGGGTTCGATCCTACCCCCTTCCCGATTTCTTTTTTATTTAACACCACACACACATACAAACACCCGGGCAACGCCGGGTACTCCTCGCTAGTATTGTATTAAAGGAATAAATTATAAGATGGTCAACATCATGAATTTTGGAATGTAACTTTTTGTCATTTATTCTTTATATTGCTCTGTAATTACACTGAGCTTCTTAAATAAGGATTGATAAATAATATAAGAAAATATATTTTTACAGAAATATATATATATATATATATATATATATATATGTATGTGCGCGCGCATGCGCATATATAGTAATTCAAACGGATTTTCATAAGACTTAATCATGTATATCTCACTGTCATTATATAATAGTGCTCAATAACCTATAGAGCCGTATATTTTTTATTGTAGCATTTCGCGCACATTTAAATCGGATTGAAATATTGATGATCCTCCTTTTGCAATATTTCATTTTCGCGTTTGCCTTAAACATTTGAAAGTATATTTTGTCGGATCGTTCTGGAACTTTGGGAACATGTCAACAAAACAGAAAATCATCGAAATAAAAACAAGATTTATAAGGAAATAATGGCCGTTCTAATTCAATATTAGAGTGGAAGACAGTGGCGGTGGAGGTTATGTAAGAAGTGGTGGTGGACGAATCGAATTCTATTGATTTTCATCGATGCGATATTGGTTTCGAAGTAAATTTCGGTTTAGTCGTTTCGCTTGACGGGAGTTTTGGAGAGTGTATGTCGATTCTAAGAAATGGTCGGCGTTGGAGCGTAGCAGGGTTCATCAGTTTTATCAATTGGATTGGACCTAATCATTTTATTAATGAATCGTGTGACATTTTATTAAATAAACCCTTCACCCACTCGTTATCTTTTATTTCATTTACTTCTCATGAACTCTCAATTTCTTCAACTAGTTTTGGAATATCTGGATTATACCCATTTTTACGACATACGTTTGAGTTTTCTTTTAGAAAAAGACAGATACTTCTCGGTATTACGAAAGACATCACTATTTCATTAAACAATAAACTCATATTTATTGTTATACTAGCATGGGTGCCCGGTGTTGCCCGGGTGTTTGGAGGTATATACTGAACAAAAAAAAACGGTCAATTTTTTTTAATTTGACCACTATTAACATTTATTGTTTTGGGCTCAAATCAGGTTAAGTTAGATCCATGTCCAAGGAACCTATATCTAAAATTTTAAGTGTGTAGACCCAAAATTGTGGGAGGAGTTTTCTAGAGTTCTCAAAGGTCAAATCGTTGAACTTTGATCCCTTAACAGCCAAATTTCTGGTCGAAAACCGATCACATAGATTTTTCCAAATCTCAGTAGCCTGTATATCAAATTTCGAGTCTGTAGACTAAAAATTGACAGAGTTATTGCGTAGGGAAATGTGCACAGACAAACACACAGACAGACACACATACACGTTCACTTTTATAGATATACTAGCATTTCAGCCTGTCGTTGCCCGGGTGTTTGGAGGTGTATGCTGAGCAAAAACAAAAATAAACGGTATTCTTTTAATGTGACCCCTATTATAACTCCATAATATGTATTGTTTTGGGCTCAAATCAAGTTATTAAGTTAGATCCATGTCAAAGGAACCAATACCAAAAATGTCAAGTGTTTAGACCCAAATTGTCGGAGGAGTTTGGTAGAGTTCTCAAAGGTCAAATCGTTGAAATTTTACCCCTTAACAGCGAAATTTCTGGCTGAAAACCGATCACATAAATTTTCCCAAATCTCAGTACTCTGTATATCAAATTTCGAGTCTGTAGACTAAAGATTGACAGAGTTATTGCGTAGGGAAATGTACACAGACACACACACAGACGTTTAATTTTTTAAATGTATTAAAAAACGGAAAGCAACTTAGATATGTGCATATTTTTTCCAACGTTAACTTGTAAGTCAAAAAAATACTCGATCTGAACGGATCTTATTTACTGTTATCTCATCTATAATTTCTCTATATATTATTTATTCCAATGAAAATCTAAACGCAAGTAGTTGTCTTATGTACATATTGCATTATAAAAAATCTATTTTTATAATTAGCGCGGTGTTAAGAATCGTTTTTAGTTATGGATTTGTTTTAGTGATTGTGTTTAAGAATGTTAATATTTATTTATTTGATTTATTTTTCATTTAATTTATTTTAATTATTTTCTAGTACGAGATAAATAAATATTACTTTCGTTTAAAAACAGAAGTAAGCTTTATTTATTTTAAGATACAACAAAAGATTTATAAATGCATTTCAAATTTAATTTTATATATATATATATATATATATATATATATATTTAGATAGATAGATAGATAGATAGATAGATTGCTAGTTGCTTGGCCTTTTGGTCAAGATCAAAGTGTAGTATCTGTTCTTAAGATGCTGCACTTCCATTTCTTGTTCTCTTTCGGTGGAGGAGAAATCCTTCACGACTGAGACAATTTTTATTTTTGTACCTTTTCTCCACGTTAAAAAACGACCCTGGTGTCTAACTCTGTCCCGTGGGGAGGCATTGTAAATAGGTACAATGTAATAATGGGCCTTTGCATGCATATCATAAATTTTAACAGCGTGTGTGTAAATCGACGTGCGTGTGCGAAAACGTTTTCACCTTAATTTCTTCACATCGTAGAAAATATGCTTAAATAAGATTGAGCGTAACAGTTAAATGAAACCAATCATCTAATAAAAAAATAATTAATTAATGAACGTTTGTTTTTCAAAAAAATAATCATATTAGTTAACCTTCATGAAGTCGCTCGCATATCCATGTACAAATATATTAAGAAATTCATTTTCACAATTTTTATGCAGAAAAAGTAGGCTTTTACTATCAATGTCAGTTCAAGAGAAAAACTCGACTTTATAGGTGTATAGATATATTAGATTCTGCTTACGAGTCAACTATAAAACTGGCTTGTAAAATTTTATAAAATTCGTACACGTTTGTAAATCACTTCCTGGTGAGAAGACAACTTATTCTTTGTAAATAAATCCCTCATGGTTTCTCGCGTGAAGAAACATAAAAAACATCTGTTATTTTACCTCTCGCCTCGTTTTCGTTTTCTTCAGAAACGAAGATGGTATTTTGTAGATGAATAAGCATTGTCCATCAATTTCCAGACGACGTAATTTCAAATGTGATATTGTCAACGAAACGATAACAACAAAACTATTTTTCTAAACATCCACGTCTCGATTCATTGATTTTGAAAATAAATTATTGTCCAAACGTGTTCATTATTGATTTTTTGACAGACTTTCTCCGTTTCAGTCTGTTATTCGATGTGAAGAGTAGTTGATATTGTTTGAATATTTATTACGTGTGTAGTTTATTGAAAAGTATCGCCAGAATTCGAGAAGTTCTTTCTGTATACTTTTCCTATTATCTCCTCGGCGTCCATCGTCTGATTGCCAGGAAAAATCAGTTTTAAAGATTCGAATGAAGAATAAACTTTCCTCATTCGATGTTGATTCCATTTTACAACTGTAGCATGGCTCGGACGGCTATATGCAAACACTTAGTAATGAGCGAAATTACGTCACGGCAAGGAAAAAGAAGAGATCACGTTCGAGAAGACGATCACGTTAGAGAGGTGGATGGCATTCGAGAGCAGGTTCGAGAAGACGGTCACCTGAGAGACGTCACAGCTTTAACGAGAAGTCAAGCGTGGCGGGAAAATGAGGAAATAAATATCGTTGGAGAGCAAAAAAAATGAGTTGATTTTTTTTTATTCTTTGTTTACTTTGCGATTGAGATAACGCAGTGTTGTGTAACTGTACGCAGCAGTAAATCCGGAGTGTTGATGGAATCGTCTGGACAAACAAAAGCAGAAAAATTAATTAATATGTTGCTATTACTCGCCATTCTGTGTTTTTTTTTTACATGGAGGTCACCACTTATCAAGGCCCGGAGGCCACTCGGGATAAGAGTTATTGCGTGTACAGTAATCAATGGGATAGTATCTTATTAATTGTTTGTATTGGAGATTTGATAAAGTGTGTTACTTAAAGGAGCGATTCATCAGAAATTTGTTTATGTTGGACTTGAAGGCATCCAAGTTGTAGTTGGGTGGGAAACAGGCAAACGGAATAGAGTTCCACAGGCGTGCACTTCTAAGAAAGAAGCTTTGTTCATGTAATCTACGTTTTGATTTAGGCACAGATAAAGTGTGGCGAAAAATACTGACAGTGGTTTCAGCTAGACTGGTGTTTTTCGTGAAAGATTGGCGAGGGGCAGAGATTGGAACTCAGACGAGCACTTACCATGGAAGTAACGATAAAACAACGACAGGCTCGCAACATCTCTTCTGTGGGAGAGAGGTTACAGGGAAGAGAAAAGGGCATCGCCCACTACGAAGTCTATTTTGTACTCTGTCAAGGCAATATAGGCTGTTTTTATTAGCTCCAGCCCAGATATGACAGCAGTACTCCATCCTTGGACGTACTTGGCTTATCCGGGTTTCTATTCCTTATTAGAATATTATTGACTGGTAAAGTCATAAATACCGACTGGTAGAGCCACCTAGGGACAGACGTCGGAAGTATATTTCAAGCCTCACTCTAAGTGATACTAGTTCTGACTACGAACCTTTGTTTAGTCGAACCACATAAAAGATTATTGTTCAAATCAAAACAAAGACCACTCAGCTAAGTCAAACGATCATATCTTTTCCCCTCAATTATATTAAATTGATTCATTAATTGTACATGTTTAGTGATGAAAATCCAATTTACTGAAGTTTGCTCGACTAACAGGTACAAGAAATGCGTGCTCACACCTGAATACAATGCTTTAATCAATAATATGTTGATCTCAGCATAACCACTTACTCGTCTTGCTATCATAATGAAACAAATTTCCTTTCTTCCTTCTAGCGCCTGACAGAATTTCCACGAACAGGGCTTGGCGCGCGAACTTTCCGTCTGTTAAAACGCATTATTCCGAAGTCGTTTCCCTGTAAATTATAACCTGGTCGTCTTCAAATGCAGTGTCAACAAATTACTGTTATGTAGCGTCGCCACGCGTATTCGAACCTATTTCATTTCATTCACAATTTTTGATGTTCTCATAAGTGTTTTTTTTTTATCTTTCAACTGACAATCATGCATTCTCGTTAACATTATTCTCGGGTAACTTTTGGCATTTATAATTTTATAACCAATTCTGTATAATTACAAAAGCTCAAATGCAGTGAACTAAAAACGTAATATTTTTTTCAGAAGTTCTCAATTCATATGTAGAGTTTTTTTACAAGCAAAATTATAGAAACACCAGAAAAATTAACAGTTAACGTTTATTCCAAACACTTTTTTATAATATATGTCTATGTTTAATTCATTTTCCTTTTTACCACTATTCATACATTCTGTCTACACGCGATTTCATTTTATGTAATGTATTTTCAGAATGTGAGAGATTGTATATAATAAATTCCACAGCCAAACAACTTCGCAGCCCACAAGAGCCATGACAGTCAAAGAACCGGAAGTCCAAGACTCGAGTTTTGGACTTCCGGTTGTTTGACTGTCATGGCTCTTGTGGGCTGCGACGTTGTTTGGCTGTGGAATTATTAATGTATTTTATACGCATATTGAACTGGTCAGATATATTTCTATAACCAAATCCATGTATGTAATAATCAACCCGAATTTGTTTCACTGCGTTTTTTTTTAGAAATTCATGGGTTTCTGCTCGAATATGATGATTTGCTGTCAAAAAGTCAACCTGTAAATAAGTACATAGGCGTTTTCGCTCTATCTAATCGTTTAAATTACAATCGTTTTAAAACAATTATCTTCTTTTCAGAACGTTGTATAAAAGACAAAAAAGGGAAATTCGCACAGTTTTTATGTTTCAATTCAAGCTTGGGCGACACGCTGCTTAAAAAGCTCACGAAATCAACGAAGCGTTTGGCCTAGGAACTACAACTGAACGCAGAGTACAATAGTGGTTTATGAAATTTCGTAGCGGCGACGAGAGTCTTAAATGATGAGCGTAGCAGTCGGGCAATTGGATGTTGACAACGATCAATTAAAAGTCTTGCTCGAAGCCAATCCACACACAACTTTTCGAGAACTTGCTTCTGAATTAGACGTAACGTATACGACGATTTCCAACCACTTGAGAGAGATTGGAAAGATAAAAAGACTTGATAAATGGGTTCCTCACGAACTGAACGACAGCCAAAAGAAACCTCTTTATGAAGTATCATCTTCCTTTCTTTTACGAACAAAGAACGTCTATCGTTTATCGATCGAGTTATGACTTGCGATAAAAGTGGGTTCTTTATGACAATCGGCGACGCTAAGCTCCGTGGTAAGACGCCGACGAAGCTTCACAACCCGAAACCAGAATTGAACGAAAAGAAAGTCGTGTTTGCTGTTTGGTGGTCTGTTACCGTTCGCATCCATTAAAGTTTTTTGAATGCACGCGAAACCATTACGGCAGAGAAGTACTGTCAACATATGGATGAAACGTATCACAATATTTCGACAACAGCACCCAGCATTAGTGAATAGAAAAAGGCCAAATTATCCGCCACGACAATGCCTAACCGAACATTGCTCATCTGACCCTGCAGAAGTTGAATAAATTGAGCTACGAAACTCTGCCCTAAGCAGATATACTCTTCAGACCGACTACCACTTTTTCAAGCATTTTTACAACTTTATGTGTGAGAAATGCTTCAAAAATTTAAGCGATATCAAAAACACCTTCAGCGACTATATCGCCATCAGAAGGTATACTGGCATAAAATTGTTTTGCGTTGGCAAAAGTTTGTTGATTCTGATGATGATGATGCTTTTTTCGATCAATTTTTTTTAAACCGAGATATGCTCATCTGAATTTAAAAGTTAAAAACTGCAAGAACGTTTATGTCAATTAGATAAAATCAATTCAACGGTGATAAATTATTTGACTAAAACACGATGTCAAAAATGAATTTGAAATGATTTTTCTTTTAAGATTGTCCGAAGCAGGAAACAGGCGGAAACGAGTGAACAATATAAATAAAATGCATTTATTTCTGTTTTTATTTATTACATATATACACAACCACAACATTAATTTGCCGCTTACCATGTTTAATGTCGACTTTGGCGGAATATTTCATCATCTACAAAAATGCATAACTGGCCTTCTCCGAAGTCAGACAAATCCTAGTGCAAACACAGCGTTACACCAATATAAAAAAACTGATAATACTCGAAGTCATCCACATAAAATGCATAAAATTTACAATTAACGCGATCACTTTTCACACAAGCCCAAACGTTTTAAAATGCTTATGGTTATCTGAGTGAAAATAGATCTTACATAATATTTTCTAACGTAAGTTTTTGGTTTTTAACATTGTTGTTCTGATATTTATGATGAATCGGATTAAGTATTATGGTGTCCGTTCGATGCACAGTAATGGATTAATAGGAATTAGTTTCTACAATTCAACTTTTACTCTGGATGTTTTCTCGCGAACTACTCAGCCGATCAGGCCTAATTTTTAAAGCTCTTTGTAATGATAAGGTGCAGCGAACTAATTATTTCGATAGCGGAAGCGGTGTTAGAGATTAATAAAGATTAATAGGGATTAGTATTCAATGGGAAAATGAGCACAAATCTAACCATAACGCACTCATTGTAAGTGAACGGACTATAATTATTATATGATTTTATGACCTGCATAAACAGTCTACAATATATATATATATATATATATATATATATATATATATATATATATATATATATACAGAGACAGACAGACAGATAGATAGATAGATAGATAGATAGATAGATAGATAGATAGTCAGAATATACGGCATAATCGCGTTGATACACACGTTCTCGTCAGGTCACCGAAATTAAGCAACGTTGAGCCTGGTTAGTACCAGATGGGTGACCATTTGGGAATTCTAGGCGCTGTATGTGCTCTCCGCTTATCTCGACATTTGTTTCAAGTCGTCCTGTACATACAGCTCACTTTTCGCTGGTATTTAACAATGTCGACTCAGGAGAGATGTGGTTGGAGATTGCGCACCTCCTACCACAAACATTTCACGCGCAGGCACTCCTTCGTGGGTATCCATAGTCTGTCAAAGACTGAAGGAGTTCCCTATATAGCCAGAATTCTAAAATTTTCTCAACGTTTAATAAATCCCTTTTTGTCTCACTCTCTCAAATAAGTACTCCCACAAAGTTAGTAGCAAATATTTCACCCTTATTAAATTTAGTCATCCCATGAAACCTGTAATTACCTGAAGTTGTTACATAGTTATACATATCCACACGTCACCGAACATTTATTTACCTTGTGATATACAGCCGTTTACTATATGCTGGAGTTAGCCTAGATCGAAGATGGAACCCAGATCTTCTGTCCCACTAGCGAACACTCTTACCATTATATAAAATGAGCTGATAAAACGTATGAGGGAGTAGCGGTAGAAATAAGACTTGCGTTACTCGCTAGTTCCTCTCTTCCAATAAGAAATAATGAATCTAAATAATGTCGCATAAAATATTTCTGTTATTATGACAAGTGTGCGTACGAAATAAATGTTTCTGTTTAAACCATAATTGCACAATTATCTTTTACTGTTTTATTTTAAACTTTAATTAAGGTCATTATCACCGCACAAGTCGTAAGACAAGACATATAAAATCAGCAGCAGGTGCTTTGATATAACTGTGGCGCGTTCGAAATTATTTTTTTTTGTTTAGAACAAAATTAAAGCATGATATTTAACTTTTGCATTTTAAACTTTAATTCAAACCAATATACATAAAAATAACTTTATAAAATAAGCAGTAGGCTCTCTACAGTGCACTGTAGACTACAATGTATAATGGACTAAGTCACCGCTGGGAGTCGTATGAAATCTCTCCCTGTGCACCGCGATGGATCTCCAACTAATTTATTTACTTGAATAATGAGCGATTTTTCCGTTTTTACCGAGCGCGAAATATTCGTTGATCATCCTTTAATTCCAGGTAACTTCGGGTCTCCCTGCTAATACACAGACACAGACACACAAACATATATATATATATATAGCTATTGTTGTTTCCTATTCATAAATATCAAATTTGTATTAGATTAACATGTCATACATGCCAATAAAGGAAAATATATATAAAACAATAACAATGCTTTAAATATACGTAAATATATGTTTCTTTTATGTTTATTTTATTTCATTAATGTCCCCATTCAATTCTACCTCATGACCAACTATTTCGAGGTATTTTCACGATTTCTTTCTTTAGCATGATTTACCCGAAAAAGCAAAATTATTTTTCGTTCTGTCGAGTTTGTGTCAAATGTATTGCTAGCCAGATTTCCTATGAAAAAAAAAGTTATAAAATCTAAACTGCAATCTCGTTCATACAGGCCAAATAAATGTAACTGGGCACGAAGCATGAACATTTCAAGACCACAATTCGATTGTAGATTCGTCCATAGAAAACCAGATTCAATGGTTGATTCTTTTTATTTTTTTATTATTTATTATTTTTCTTTTTTGTCGTTTAAATCACGACATTTTTTTTTCAGCTTACCGGGGCAAATCAAAGAACAACCGCGCCAGTAGGAATATAAAAGTAATATCGTTGGATTATTAAAAAAAATTAAATTGGTTCAACATCTATCAAAATGCAATTTTTAAGGAAATGAATTCATAAGAGCAAAAAAAAATATGAGTTCATGAAATTTGAAAGTTTCCAGGTAAATAACCTCTTTAGGATTCTTTATTATATGTTGATATTTTATTTCTAACTACCTATTTCTATATATCTATAATATAATGTCTCTTTGTGTGTCTGGTCACGAATAGGCTCCTATATGGTGTACTATTTAAAAAAAAAACTGATTACATATAATTGTAGAAAATGTATCGAGACACAGGAATAGGTATGTTTTATCTGGCAGAACGGTGGTTCATTACAATTGTGGGGTCTGCGTTCGCGCCTGGTCCACAAAGTATTGAAATAAAAAGTTTATAATTAAAAAAAAACGTTTACAAGTGTTTTTGATATAGACGTACACCAGAATACTTTGATAAGTATGTTTTAACTTAAATAGGGATGATATAATAAAATTGTGGGGTTGCGTTCGCGCCTGCCTCCATAGAATGGGAATAGACACCGACTTTAATAAAGAATTTTCATATCTAACTGCGTAAGTATACTTTGATAATTATGTTTCAGTTTAAAGAAATTTGGTATAATAAAATTATGGAGTGTTCGTTCGCGCCTGACCTCCATAGAATGGAAATATGTCACAAAGTTTAACAAGGTTTTTTTAATATAGATCCACAGAATATTGTGATAAGTGTTTCAGTGTGAACAGGTATGGTATAATAAATTATGGGGTTTATCTATTTTATTTTTACTTTCATTATATTTTGCTTTGGTTTTGATACCCCCAAATTCGAAGCTATCTCTTTACAACTCTTCCTTTTCATAACCGATCATACTTTCATAAATCAGTCCATTTTCTGTAGGCTGTTTTTGAACCCAGTCAACTACGGGTAGTTTTGCTAGTATATATATATATATGTGTGTGTGTGTGTGTGTGTGTGTATTGAATACATTACATTTTTCTTCAGAACTTTAATTAGGGTTCAAGATTTTAACTAAAATTTGGTCCGTATATTCCTATTAATATTCTAACTAATATTTGGGGTAATAATTACAAAATTAAAGTTTAGAAAGTTTATATTAAAGAAAAAATATAAATCAACTAACGCAAAAGTATTGGATACATTGATTTAAGATTTGGTTGCATAGCCTTTATTGCGTTCAACAGCTTACAATCGCTTTCTATAGTTGCACACATGTTTTTTGCAAAGATATGCAGGTATTTTGCGCCATTCTTCTTTGCAGAAGTCTTCTAGTTGTTGAATATTTTGTGCATTTCTCTTGTGAACATTGATCTCCAATATTTTCCACAAATTTTCAATTGGGTTTAGGTATGGAGATTGACTGGGCAAATAGGAACGTCAATTCCCTTGTTGCTAGGCCAAATCATTGAGTAGTTTGTCAGTATGCTTGGAATCATTGTCCTGCTGAAACACGAAATTGCTATTATGTCCCAACAAATCAGCAGATTTCTAGAGGGTTTTCTCCAAATTCTCCCTGTACATACGTCCATTCATTCTACCATTGATGATTTCTAGTTCACCAGTACATTTGGATGAAAAACACCCCCATACTATAATCGAACCACCGCCAAACGTTACCGTAGGAGTAGTAGTATTTTTGTTATAGGCGGTGTCATTTTTACGCCATACATGTGTCGCTGCGTTTCTTCCAAAGATTTCGATTTTCGTTTCGTCAAATCAGATTACCTTGTTCCAAAATTCTTGGGGTTGTTCCCCATATGTTTTAACATAATTCAAACGTGAGCCGACATATTTAAGCTTCAATAATGGAACTTTTCTTGGGGACCTTGATACAAAACCTGCACGATTTAGAACTCTACTGATAGTATCCTTGCTCACATTAATCCCAGCTTCTCTGAGGTCGGTTTGCATTTCACCACGAGTAAGAAAAGATTTTTTTGTACCTTTCTGCTTAGCCACCTTGATTTTTTTTTTTTTTTTTTTTGCTTACTTGCCTTGTCCGGCCACATCTTGGAAGATTTGCAATAGCTTCACCAGGGGTTTTAAACTTTCTAATAACGTTTCCAACTGTACTAAGTGGTAGATTAAGTTCCCTTGATATTATTCGATACCCTTTTCCTTCTTTATGCTTATCAATGATTTTTTGACGCATGTCTATTGACAACTCTTTAGTTTTAGGCATTTTTATAAATGAACTTGTTGAATTTCAAGGAGTGAACCGAAACTGGAAGAATTTTATAAAATTATCTTAATATAAAGCTCTCTGATTGGTCAGTGATAACTCGTTTGCATTATTGCAACACGCTAAGCAAAAGTCATTTAAATTCGTTTCAGAAAAATAATTTTTTAAATGTATCCAATACTTTTGCGTTTTTTAATTCATATTTTTCCTTAAATATATACTTTCTAAACTTTAATATTGTAATTACTACTCCAAATATGATTTAGAATAATGATAGGAATATACTTAGCAAATTTTAGGTAAAATCTATAACCCTAATTAAAGTTCTGAAGAAAAATTTAATGTACCCAATATTTTTGCGAGGCACTGTATGTATATATAATTTGGGGTGTTTATAGAGAATAATTCCAGTAAAGTGGTCAAGTATAAAGAAATAAAGAAATTTCAATATAAGAGCACAATATTTCTTTTATAATGATAAAGAGAATTAAAAAAGCATCAATTTAAAATCCGATCAAGAATCTCAGATTAAAAATTCAAACTGTAAGTATAGTCAGCCAAACTTAACGCAGATTTAAAAAAAAAAGAAAGAAGGAAATGTTTTTCATTTTATTTTATTTTTTAAATTTGCGTTGAGAGCAATAGTCGTTAATGTTTTAAATCCAACCATATATATATATATATATTATTTGTATATATATATATATATATATTATTTGTATATATATATATATATATATATACAAATAATATATATATATATATATATATATATATATATATTATTTTTTTGTTTTTGCTATATGTTTTGAATGAATTCAATTATTTATACAAAAGTGCATTTTTACCTAAATGCGAGTAAGGAATAATTTTCCCTTTGACCAATTTGGTACCCTCATATATATTGTTTTTAAAATATAATTATCAACTGACACGTGTTTCGACGTCTACGATTGAGCCACTCTAGTGTGTCGTAGACGACGAAAAACGTGTCAGTGGATAATTACATTATATTTTAAAAACTATATGCATGTATATGTGTGTGTGCAATTTTCTCAAATACGTGTACGTTCCTTTGTCAACAGAAAATAAAACATCTTCCATCATGATAATGCTCATCCTCACATAACATTATTGACGAGAAATCTCCTGTTAAATCTTGGTTCAGCCTGCTTATGCCTCTCAACTATTTCCTTTTTGATTATCATTTATTTTGAGGATTACAAAAACTATTTGTATGACATTAAGATCGAAGATGGAACATAACACAAGTTAGATTCATATTCTTATTTTGGTATATTTTATTTCTTAATCATCTCTACCCTTTCCTGAGGAAGTCCCCCGAAAATGAGGACGAAACGTTGATTTTTTTTTTTAAACCCACAGTGTTTTATTTCCTTTTTTCCATAATGTCATAATATCCACCTGCTTTTATTTTCGTTCATTTTCTACATCAAAACCTGAGCACTTTTACTAGTGAAGCATTTCTAAAGGGTTTTGACGGATGGGGTCAAATCATAGAGAGGAAATATCATTATTGTAATAAATAAATATTTTCAAAAACTCGGTTTTTCATTTTCAAGATAAAATTTCAAATCGACAAAAACTTTTTCGCCGACATGGTATTTAAAGCCTAAGTTTGGCAGGCTGAAAACATTCTATTTCAAAATTGAAACTGATAGATAAAAAAGTTCTCTTTTAAAAACTTTCACAATTCTTGAGGCAATCCAACCCGAATTTAAGTATCTCGTCAGCATATTTGTTACCATAACGCAACACCTCTTATAAAGTTCTACAGTGTAATTTATATCAATTTATTGCTCAAAAAATTATACGTGACATATCAACTGACCAAGAGAAATCGGTCTTTCATCAAGGTTTGCAGACGCACTCTAAAACGGATTTAGCTTATTAATCCGGAATATTAAAGATTTGTAAAGGATAGCAAAAGAGAATAAAAAGACGTTTATTTCAAATAATCTTTCGTTCTATTTCGAGTAAATACATTCGGTTTTTCTAAGCTATTTTTTTGTTGTTGTTAATCTTCTTTGATTTCTATTGAGATTTCGACCGTCCACATATAAATGTGTGACAGACGTTACAATTCCTCAGAGGAGTTCAATAAAAAAAAAACACGTACCATTTTAAAGATGAATCTATTCCATCTATGCGTTTAGAGATGGAAATGCTCTTTTTAAACTTAAGTGTGACAGGCCGACATACAAATAAATCATATTTCAGAAATGCTTGAATGCATCTACAATAAGATACATCCATTCAACACACGCGTTTGATAATAAAAATTCTATTTCAAATTTAAGCGGCACATACCAACTGATAAACACAATACATTTTAAAGACATACCCTTTTTATGCGATCTGCTTGGTTTAGGGTGAAAATTTCATTCTAGAATAATGGTTAATTAGATGAAATGATTGTCAACCAGTTGAAGCAAAAGAATATTGTTACAATATTTTGGAAATATAATGGAGTAGTTATTTATTTTCAAAAAATATAAAATTTTCAGAAAAATTTGGCACAAAACCGAACATGGAGGAGGGGGAAGGACGGTTGATTGGTTGTTTTTGTTTTACGGCATATCGACCTTTATCAGGTTATTTAATGCCGAATCTAGTTATTTTGAGGAACGATTTTTAATGGAGTATATTTTTTTACGCCAGATTCTATTTAACCCCAACAGGTACTACCACTCCGGGTCAGAGTGGACCTGGGAGCAATGGCAATTAAAGGGTTGCTCCACACTCCCCAAAGCCCGCAAGGTGGGGCCTCACCATCGGATATAGTTTTAGGTCATATCCAGGACCGGAAGGACGGTCTTCTCTGTCTAAAGCTAACTAATCTAACCTAACTAGTTCCTACTGTCACTCTACTTACACCACAATACCACATTCATACTATACGTCCATCAGCGTATAAATCCTTCGTCAGTCACCATAAGAACATCATACCATGATAAACTAATTAAAACCCATCAGAAAAAAATGGAGGTTTGGGATATAAAAATTCGATGAAATGGTTGTCAACCAGTTGGAGCAAAAGAATATTATGAAAGGATTCTAACTGTTTAATGGAATGACCTAAACTTCATTATTTATATTAATGAGAAATATTAGCTGACATTGATTATGAAGTCGATCGTGTTGTGATTAGCAGTGGAGCCGTCTCGTGATAATGTGGAGTTCTTTCATGGAAATTTCACCTGTGTCAAGGCGCACGACAGACATATTTTTTCTATAGAGGTAGAACACTTTTTATTGCTGTTAATGTCTTATAAAGAGAACGAAAGATTGGAGATCAATCGAGCACCTTATATTAAATTACTTATATACTAAGAAACTAGCAGAGGCCTTTTTTATGTGAAAGGAACAGATCATCCCCACTTTATTTACAAAATTTATTTTGTACTCTGTTAAGACGAGACAAGGGTAGTCTAGGTAGCATTTCCCACGTATAGCAACAGTGCTCCATCTTAGAGCAAATCGACTTTTATATAAGGTAGGGGATATCATCGGGTGTGAAGTGCGTTCTGGAGCGGTAAGCATGTCCAACAAAGACAAGGCATTAGTAAGTGTGAAAGAGGTTTCTAAAATATGTCTGATATATGGCCTGAGTCCTTGATGTTCTGAGAAACATCAACCTGGACCCCCGATCCACAGTTATTGATTCCAACTCTCCTCAGAAATAATTTCACAAAGAAAGTTTTCCATGAAATAAAAATAATAATGAGATATTTAGCCACTTGCAAGAAGGGGCCCCAAGAAACCATTGAAACGTCCCGGCGCATTTCTCTAACTATCAGCTGCAGCAAAGCAATGTCTTTTAAGACATTGACCCGCAACGGCCGATTTTGATGAAGAAAAATAATCTCTACTCCTATGAATTTGTTTTTGTGTGTATTGATATTCATATTAAAATCCCCTTTTTTCTATTTATTTAAAAAGAAAATACAACTTTGTTATATATGAGTCGTGGAATTGCATTCATTTGCAAAAAGATCTAGATAATTTGCATATTCTTTAAAACATTCATTTTAATTAATTTCCTATTGATTTTTTCGGTTTTCTTATGGGATGATCCTTTTTAATTAACTATTGCGTGTAATTATATTCATGCAGATATTCTACATCATTTATACTTGCGTAATATTTGCATAATAACGTTATAGTAGACACAAACTTCTTTCTGTATGTATATATATATATATATATATATATAGATATAGATATAGATATAGATATATAGATATATATATATATACACATTTGTTTTTAAAATTTTTCCTATCAAACACTTCTGTCAGGTTTTGGTCTACATGCATGAAACTTAATATATAGGATATTTGAACGCATGCAAAACTTTATAATCGGGTTTAATCAGGGAAAATAGGTGTAAAAGTGTGAAAATTAAAAAAAAAATGGAAGTTGCCAGGTGAAAGTCGAACGACGGCATTACGAGTATGCATAAGTTTGATTATGAGTTTATCTGTTTCATTTTTGCATTGTTCTGTGTTCTATAAACTTAAAGTTCTTCTTATATACACAGTAAAAACTGGTTCAAGCAAACTACTTGAACCTATTATATAGTTATATATTTATTGTATTACTAAAGGTGAATCTGTATAACTCATTCCAACGTTATATTTCTTAATTTGCTTATGTTTCCTATAGCGCTGTTTTCTGCATTTTATTGCATTCTATGAATTAATTATCATCTCAACAATTCAGAAACAGAATTCGTTCGTTTCGTTCACATATTTCGGTGAACGTTACTTTTTATTCGTTCACATATTTCGGTGAACGTTACTTTTTATTCGTTCACATATTTCGGTGAACGTTACTTTTTATTCGTTCACATATTTCGGTGAACGTTACTTTTTATTCGTTCACATATTTCGGTGAACGTTACTTTTTATTCGTTCACATATTTCGGTGAACGTTACTTTTTATTCGTTCACATATTTCGGTGAACGTTACTTTTTATCAGATCATGGATTTGCTTACGCTCTATTACACTGAAAATTGAAAAAAAAAACATTTATCGTCTGTATCTCTGTTGGTTTATTTGGTAGGTAAAATACTTGTGAATTTAATGTTATTAAGAAGGACGCAGTTTCTGAACGTGGATGAATGCGGATGAATAGAGACGGATTTGAGATCAAAATACAAAGAAAAAAAAGAAATATTATTTTGTAAAGCTATGAACAAATCGAAGCATTCCTTACCCATGACGTCATTAGGTAGAAAGAAAGATCAACTAAAGAATATTATTGTCTGTGAAACTGTGATCAGAAATCGGGTCAGTTTTTACTCCATATACCTTTATATAAAATATAACTATTTGTCTTTCATACATTATGCTTTAAAATATTAAACATTGTACAGAGTTGTGTTTATAGGCTATGCCAATGCATAATATGCGTACGCACGCGTGCATAAATAATATATATATATATATATATATATATATATATATATATATATAATATATATATATATATATACTAGCACAAGTACATTTCGTAGACTAGGTAAAAAAAAATCTACAAAAATGATGTCTGTACTAGCCTGTGTGCCTGGCGTTGCTCGCGTGTTTGGAGGTGTGTGTTGAGCAAAAGAAGAAAAAAAAAGTGGTATTAAGCAGGCAGGCTCGAATCCGTGGGAGGAAAAGGAAGTGAAAAACAAACGTGACGTCTTCGCTGTTGCGTCCATCGCCAATCCGGAAATGACGTAGGTTTAAGTTCAGGCTAGACAATCGAAAAGAGGGGATGACTTTCGAAAATATCGGTGAAAAAAGCGACCGCACCCTGTAGAAAAGTGCCCAGTTGAGAATGAAGGAATTTATGTGTTGGGACAATTTTTCGATATTTGTCGTCCGAAGGGTCGGCTTTCAAAATGATATCGATCTCGTGAAAATCTGTCTCCTCTGTCTAAAATTTAAGGCAGACATACATACATACATACATTTAAACAGACAGTTGAGATCAATATTATAGATGAAAGGTTATGAAAAGGAGGTGTGGGTTTAAAACGATAGCTTCAAACTTTTGGAGTATCAAAACCAAAGCAACCTCCCTCAAAAGAACATGAGGAGACAGTAGTGTAATCTTTATTTACACAAACGTATGAACACTAGTTAGGTGTTCCCATTATAAATGACCCCAATAGATGCCACCTCCATTGGTTTGAGTGAGCTATATAACCCGTAAACCCTCCCGCGCTTTCGATGGTGGGATTACCTAAACATACATTCAACAGGCGCCGATGAATATTGATCGGTTCAATTTTTCGGCATAGAGAAATTCAATGACGCATGTCTCCTTCTTAAGCACACTCGTGGCAGGGGTTGATTTCTTAGAATCTCACACCGTCAATATATACAACAAAGAGATGAAACTTTCAAATCATGAATGCATAAGTTTAGTAATCATTCTGATCCATTTGGATGGAATACAAAAAAGAGACTTTTGGAACGTCCCTTATATATATATATATATACATACATATATATATATATATATATATATATATATATATATATATATATATAATCTTTACTATTATAGAAAAGGAACTTTGTCTTTTTATGTACGAGTTCGTTCCCTATGGACTCGGAAACGGCTGGAACGATTTTTATGAGGTTTCACACAGGCACACTTTATATGCCTGGCAGTGTTAGGGGTTGTATCGGAATGCCTTCGATAAGTATCGATAATCGATAATTGAAATAATTCGATGAAACAATGAATACGCGATTTTGATCAAAAACCTTACACAACCTAGGATAACATGTGCATTTGAGAAGTCTTACTAACACACAGTCTGAAAAGCTAAATATATAAAATCTGAAAGGCAATATATATAAAATCTGAAAGGCCAAATATATAAAATGTGAAAGGCCAAATATATAAAATGTGAAAGGCTAAATATATAAAATCTGAAAGGCCAAATATATAAAATCTGAAAGGCCAAATATATAAAATCTGAAAGGCTAAATATATAAAATCTGAAAGGCAATATATATAAAATGTGAAAGGCTAAATATATAAAATCTGAAAGGCAATATATATAAAATCTGAAAGGCTAAATATATAAAATCTGAAAGGCAATATATATAAAATCTGAAAGGCTAAATATATAAAATCTGAAAAGCTAAATCTAAAAAATCTGAAAGGCAATATATATAAAATCTGAAAGGCTAAATATATAAAATCTGAAAGGCCAAATATATAAAATCTGAAAGGCCAAATATATAACATCTGAAAGGCAATATATATAAAATCTGAAAGGCTAAATATATAAAATCTGAAAAGCTAAATATATAAAATCTGAAAGGCAATATATATAAAATCTGAAAGGCTAAATATATAAAATCTGAAAGGCCAAATATATAAAATCTGAAAGGCCAAATATATAAAATCTGAAAGGCAATATATATAAAATCTGAAAGGCCAAATATATAAAATCTGAAAAGCTAAATATATAAAATCTGAAAGGCAATATATATAAAATCTGAAAGGCTAAATATATATAATCTGAAAGGCCAAATATATAAAATCTGAAAGGCCAAATATAGAAAATCTGAAAGGCAATATATATAAAATCTTTAAGACCAAATATATAAAATCTGAAAGGCCAAATATATAAAATCTGAAAGGCTAAATATATAAAATCTGAAAGGCAATATATATAAAATCTGAAAGGCTAAATATATAAAATGTGAAAGGTTAAATATATAAAATCTGAAAGGCAATATATATAAAATGTGAAAGGCTAAATATATAAAATCTGAAAGGCAATATATATAAAATCTGAAAGGCTAAATATATAAAATCTGAAAGGCCAAATATATAAAATCTTTAAGGCCAAATATATAAAATCTGAAAGGCTAAATATATAAAATCTGAAAGGCTAAATATATAAAATCTGAAAGGCTAAATATATAAAATGTGAAAGGCTAAATATATCAAATCTGAAAGGATAAATATATAAAATCTGAAAGGCTAAATATATAAAATCTGAAAGGCTAAATATATAAAATCTGAAAGGCAATATTATATAAAATCTGAAAGGCTAAATATATAAAATCTGAAAGGCCAAATATATAAAATCTGAAAGGCAATATATATAAAATCTGAAAGGCTAAATATATAAAATCTAAAAGGCTAAATATATAAAATCTGAAAGGCCAAATATATAAAATCTGAAAGGCATTATATATAAAATCTGAAAGGCCAAATATATAAAATCTGAAAGGATAAATATATAAAATCTGAAAGGCTAAATATATAAAATCTGAAAGGCCAAATATATAAAATCTGAAAGGCCAAATATATAAAATCTGAAAGGCTAAATATATAAAATCTGAAAGGCAATATATATAAAATCTGAAAAGCTAGATATATAAAATCTGAAAGGCTAAATATATAAAATCTGATAGGCTAAATAAATAAAATCTGAAAGGCTAAATATATAAAATCTGAAAGACTAAATATATTAAATCTGAAAGGCCAAATATATAAAATCTGAAAGGCCAAATATATAAAATCTGAAAGGCTAAATATATAAAATCTGAAAGGCCAAATATATAAAATCTGAAAGGCAATATATATAAAATCTGAAAGGCAATATATATAAAATCTGAAAGGCTAAATATATAAAATCTGAAAGGCAATATATATAAAATCTGAAAGGCAATATATATGACATCTGAAAGGCTAAATATATAAAATCTGATAGGGTAAATATATAAAATCTGAAAGGCTAAATATATAAAATCTGAAAGGCAATAATATAAAATCTGAAAGGCCAAATATATAAAATCTGAAAGGCCAAAAATATAAAATCTGAAAGGCCAAATATATAAAATCTGAAAGGCTAAATATATAAAATCTGAAAGGCAATATATATAAAATCAGAAAGGCCAAAAATATAAAATCTGAAAGGCTAAATATATAAAATCTGATAGGCCAAATATATAAAATCTGAAAGGCCAAATATATAAAATCTGAAAGGCCAAATATATAAAATCTGAAAGGCTAAATATATAAAATCTGAAAGGCTAAATATATAAAATCTGAAAGGCTAAATATATAAAATCTGAAAGGCCAAATATATAAAATCTGAAAGGCCAAATATATAAAATCTGAAAGGCCAAATATATAAAATCTGAAAGGCAATGTATATAAAATCTGAAAGGCTAAATATATAAAATCTGAAAGGCCAAATATATAAAATCTGAAAGGCAATATATATAAAATCTGAAAGGCTAAATATATAAAATCTGAAAGACAATATATATAAAATCTGAAAGGCTAAATATAAAAAATCTGAAAGGCTAAATATATAAAATCTGAAAGGCCAAATATACAAAATCTTAAAGGCTAAATATATAAAATCTGAAAGGCAATATAAATAAAATCTGAAAGGCTAAATATATAAAATCTGAAAGGCTAAATATATAAAATCTGAAAGGCTAAATATATAAAATCTGAAAACCAAATATATAAAATCTGAAAGGCCAAATATATAAAATATGAAAGGCTAAATATATAAAATCTGAAAGCCAAATGTATAAAATCTGAAAGGCCAAATATATAAAATCTGAAGGCCAAATATATATTGTTGTGGTGGCAACAACTTATTTGCATATGCGAATAACATAACACTATAAATGGCAAGCCTAGGTTGGCCTTGGGTGTCTTACTCAAATGCCACCAGAAGTGACGCCGAAGAGCATACATGTCCTCCCACCAACACTCTCTGACTCGACACCGTCATTTGTACATATTGTAAATATACCTTTTCTTTAATACACTTATTATTGCGTTATCTTGTTGTTTGCGTCTTCATTGTATTTCCTTACTAATTATTGTTCAACCTTGCAACCACAACAGTTGGCGACGAGATATTAAGCGTCAAATATAACAGTTTTACGAAGAACTATTTTTAAAAAAAAAAAAAGTACAACGCAAAGGTTGACCATTTTTTTTAAGGAATGCAAAGTGTTGACGAGCAAACGGATTTTACGCTAAAGAGAAGTTTCAACTCAAGTGAAAAAAAAACTCTAACGTGGCAAAATTTACGCCGTTTTCTGGGAATCCGACTTGCAAACGAATGTAAAAGTGAATTTTTGTTTGTCGCTACACGACAAATCTTACTAAAGGACCAACTTGCAAACGAAAAGCGGAAAAACGACAGGTCAGACCGTATTACGAAAAGCAAGGAAGTAACCTACGAAAAAAGTTCACCAGTGGATTCTAATTACTGTTCTCCGTAAACAAAACAACAACTAAAGGACTTTTTAATTAATGTTTTGGTTGACGTCGGTACTAAAAGGAAATACCACAGCTAAAACTAAAATTCAAGGAAAGGATTTTTTTTCAAGTTGTCACTGAATAACGGATAATACAGTAAAACGTCACGGGAAAGAAGGTAATCTCAATTAAGAGGTATTTTAAGTACTAAAATACTAGAGAAAAAAAACTCAAAGAACTAAATGCACTGCATACATTTATTCAATTGTGACTCGATTAAAAAAAAAAAAAAAAAACCCAAACTTTTATTTTGTGGAAAGAGTAACTTATTAATAAGTGCCTAAAAACGGAAAGTCAATTCCATTTCGTGATTCCAGATAAACCTGTTTTATTTTTTTTTTTTGCAGCGTGACTCGCAAAAAGAATATATTATTGCAAGCAGCGATATTATTATTGAAAACAGGAGCTTACAGCAATTTACTTTTTTGTTGTAACCCAAACCGGTGTATAGTGTACATGGTACACTATTTTTTTAACTACACACTAAAAAAAAAAAAAAACATGGAAGACTTATCAAAAATGTTCATGCAATTTTTACAAGCACAGGCTGAGCGGGATGAACGCAAACAAGCTACACAAAACGAGCTTTTGCAAACACAAATACAGGCACAGGCTGACCGCGAGGAGAAGAGAGAGGACAGATTATTGAAATGGCAGCAGGAACAAGAAGAAAAGCAGAAAATGGCACAATTAAAGCAGAAAAAACTGCAATTGGAACAGGAAGAAAGTCATAAGAAACTACAATTGGAATATGAAGAAAGACAAGATGAACGTTTTGTTAAAACACTGGAACTACTAAAGAGTAATCGAGAAAATGTCGACAGTGTTAATTTCTCCCATACAACTATTTTTAATAGCATGGACACATTTCATTATGTGCCTGAGGAAGAGAAGAATTTTGAAGCATACTACACAAGATACGAGGATGTTTTTCAACTGGACTGTAAAAATTGGCCAAATAGTCAGAAAGTGAGCCTCTTACTCAGAAAATTGGGTACATCAGAACACAGCAAATTCGTAGATTACATATTACCTAAAAAAAACTGCGGGATTAGAGTTCATGGAAGCTGTAAAATTACTAAAAGAATTATTTAATCCAAATATATCTCTTTTTCATAAAAGATGGCTGTGCATGAATCTAAGAAAGATGGACAACCAAGATTATTTGACATACGCATCAGTTGTCAATGAAAACTGCGATAATTTTAAGCTGGCAGAACTAACGGTAGAAGATTTTAAATGTCTAATCTTCGCTCAATGGTTAGTTTCCACGAAAAATGCAGAAATACGCAGACGAGTGTTGTCTAAGCTGGAATCTGAGCAAGATTTAACTCTACAGAAATTAGCAGAGGACTGTGAAAGGGCCATTACACTAAAAAAGGATTAAAAAAATATAGAAGAATCCGGAGTGGCATATGTAAGAAAAGTTAGAAAACCATACGCACCAACCAAGAAATTTACAAAGAAAAGCAATGGAACGGGATATTCCAAAGATAATAACCATAAATATAGTACAGAATATAACAAGCCTCTTCCTAGATATAACTGTAAGAGATGTGCAGAAAAGCATTGGGAATCAGATTGTCCTTATAAGAAGAAAAATGCTACATTTGTAAGAAGGTGGGACACAAAAGCGATTGCTGCAGATATAAAGATTACACCAGAAAGAGAGTACAGCAAACAAAATCAAATACAAAATTAGACAAAGATCGGCGAAAATACATAAAAGTGGAAATATTTAAAACATCAATAAAGTTACAACTCGACTCCGGCTCCGATGTTTCTATAATAAACCTGAATACGTGGAAAAAGTTGGGAAAACCGGCCATGATGAAAACTAGTAAAGCAGCCCGGACGGTAACTGGTGGTGGTATAAAATTTGAAGGAGAAGTTGTCCTCCCGATAAAATTGAAAGGGATTTCAAAGAAATTAAAAATATTCGTACTAAAAAATAGTGAAAATCTGTTTGGAATAGATTTAATTGAGAAATTCGGACTATGGGATAAGCCAATCAATACATTCTGTAAAAAATTAGAATGCTCTTCTCTAACAACAGTAAATATAAAAGACGATTTAAAAGAATTATTTCCTGAGGCATTCACGACTAATTTAGGTCGCTGCAATAAATTCAAGGCCTCGTTTGAACTTAAAGAAAACGCCAGCCCAATTTTTAGAAAAAAGCGAAATGTTCCGTTCGCTGGGTTGGAAAAGATTGATAAAGAATTAAATAGATTGGAACAGACGGAAATTCTATCAAAAATAGAACACAGCGAGTGGGCAGCCCCCACCGTATACGTAAAGAAAAAGAATGACGAAGTTAGAGTGTGCGCAGACTTTTCGACCGGGGTCAACTCCCTATTAAAAGATCACCATTACCCCCTACCAAGCCCAGTGGAAATATTCACGAAGTTGAATGGGGGTAATATCTTCTCCAAGATAGACTTGAGCGACGCGTATTTGCAAATACCGGTCGAGGAGAATTGCTCAAAAACACTATGCATCAATACGCATAAAGGATTATACAAATACAACCGATTGCCTTTTGGCATCAAAGTAGCGCCTGCCATCTTTCAGCAAGCGATGGACACCATGCTAAGTGGTATTGAGTGCGCATGTGCATACCTGGACGACGTTGTTGTCAGGAGCAAATCCCTAGAAGAACATAAGGAACATTTGAAACAAGTATTTACTCGAATACAAGAATTCGGCTTTAAAGTAAAAGAAAGTAAATGTGACTTTTGTATGAGCGAGATTAAGTATCTTGGACACATAATAAACAAACATGGACGACGTCCAGACCCAGACAGATCTGCGACAATAAAAAATATGCCAGCACCCGATAATGTAACAACCTTGCAGAGTTTCTTAGGACTCGCAAATTATTACCAATCTTTTATTGAAGGAATGCATAACTTGCGAGCCCCCTTAAATAATCTGCTTAAAAAGGATACACCGTGGAACTGGACGCAAGAATGTCAAACCGCTTTTGACAAAATAAAGAGCGCACTAACATCCGAATTATTCTTAACGAACTTTGACACAAACTTAAAAATAGTCGTCGCTAGTGACGCTAGCTCCTACGGCTTAGGAGCATGCATTCAACATATTATGCCGGATGGGTCTAGAAAGCCAATAGCGCACGCTTCGAGAACGCTGATACCAGCCGAAAGGGCATATTCACAAATCGAAAAAGAAGCGTTGAGTATAATCTTTGCCGTGACTAAATTTCACAGATATTTATATGGTAGACAATTCATACTTGAAACCGACCATAAACCGTTAGTCACGATCTATGGACCAAAAAAAGGATTGCCGGTATACACCGCAAATAGATTGCTGCGCTGGGGTACAATACTACTTAATTACGATTTCCAGCTACAACATCTAGCATCAAAAAAGATTTGCCATGCGGATGGACTGTCAAGACTGATACCACAGAAACACAATCTGGAAGAATCAGTCATTGCAGCAATTCGGACAAATGTTGAAGTAAAAAATATGGTAGCAAACAGCATTAAGGAACTACCCGTACCTTTGTAGGACATTAAAAGGGAAGCCGAGAAAGACGATTATATAAAGGATATAAAAGAGAAAATTATAACGGACACAAAGGTGCAGGAAGTTTTCTCCATATGTGACGATGTGTTACTGTACAGCAAGAGAGTGGTAATACCCAAAACATTGCAGAATAGGATGTTAAGAGATTTCCACACAGGATATCCGGGGATAAATCGAATGAAGTCGTTAATGAGAAGCTACGTGTACTGGCGTAACATGGACACTGACATAGCGACAACAATTGATAAATGTAAAGGATGCAAGTTAGCGGCAAAATCTCCACCTATAGTACACAAACCTTGCCCGAAAACCGACCAACCATGGTAGAGAATCCACATGGACTTCGCTGGTCCAGTAGATGAAAACTATTATTTAATTGTAGTGGATAGTTTCACAAAATGGCCGGAGGTAATGCGTTGCAGGAATCCAACAACGAACAACTCAATAGGGTTCCTACACGAGTTGTTTGCAAGATTCGGTGTACCAGACACACTGGTCACTGACAACGGAACGCAGTTCACATCCGCAGAGTTTAAGGAATTTTGCGATACGTTCCGAGTGAAGCACATCACGACTCCGCCGTATCATCCAAGGTCGAACGGCCTCGCGGAAAGGTTCGTGGACACGCTAAAACGAGCGTTAAAGAAATCCATTGGAACACCAACAGAAAAAGCTTTGCAACAATTCTTGCAAGTATATAGGATTACACCACATCCTAGTACACCATCAAACATATCACCAGCTGATCTAATGTTTGCCAGAAAGGTAAAATCAGCGTTTGACAAACTATTGCTAAGGCAGGCAATTTTCCGAAACACTACACACACGAGAAGAAAGAAATATAACTCGGGAGATCGAGTATATTTTAAGTGCTACAGAAATAACACATCTTACTGGGAATGTGGAGTAGTGGATAAACGCATTGGTGATTGTACATACATGATTAAAGGTCCACAGAATATACATAAAAGGCACCTAAATCAGATAAAAAAACGTCATATCCAAGATGATGATGATACGACAACAGTCGAAGAGGAGGACACCGTAGATATCATATACGAATCTTTTAATTTGGAACCGCCTAAAAATTCACCTGAACCCCGAAGATCAGGTAGGAAAAGAAAAGTTAATGAACCATTAATGGTAAACCCAAAAAGAAAAAGATATTGAAATCTGTGTGACTTCAAATCTTGGGAGGGGGGTGTTGTGGTGGCAATAACTTATTTGCATATGCGAATAACATAACACTATAAATGGCAAGCCTAGGTTAGCCTTGGGTGTCTTACTCAAATGCCACAAGAAGTGACGCCGAATAGCGTACATGTCCTCCCACCAAGACTCTCTGACTCGACACCGTCATTTGTACATATTGTAAATATACCTTTTCTTTAATACACTTATTATTGCGTTATCTTGTTGTTTGCGTCTTCATTGTATTTCCTTACTAATTATTGTTCAACCTTGCAACCACAACATATATAAAATCTGAAAGGCTAAATATATAAAATCTGAAAGGGCAAATATATAAAATCTGAAAGGCCAAATATATAAAATCTGAAAGGCCAAATATATAAAATCTGAAAGGCCAAATATATAAAATCTGAAAGGCTAAATATATAAAATCTGAAAGGCAATATATATAAAATCTGAAAGGCCAAATGTATAAAATCTTTAATAAGACAGGAGCGCGTTCGAAATGAATGTTTATACCATTGTCCTTGGCATTTTTATTTTTAACATAAATTCAAGTAATCACCTCACAAGCAGAAAGGGCTAGCATACAAAATCAACAGTACATGCTTTGATATGACCGGGACGTGTTCGAAATGAATGTTTTTGTTTAGAGCACAATTAAAGCATGATACTTGACTTTTACACTTAGAATTTTAGTTCAAGCCATTATATATAAAATACAATTAAATAAAATCAACAGTAGGTTCTCTTTAGTGTAATCTAAACTACAAAGTAGTGTTGTATAAGTCACTGCAAGAAGGCACATGAAGTTTTCTCTCTGATTCTACGCGATAGGTCCATAATTAGAGCAGGCATTCAATCGATTTGATTCAAAAATGTGCAATTTTACCGTTTTCGATGACAATAAAAATATGGAACTTTGAAACATTCGTTGATCATCATAAAATCTCGGGCAACATCGTTTCTCCTTGCTAAGATAAAAATATAATTCCAAATGTCAAAGAGCTGGCATCAAACATTGTTAACGTATGTTGGTAGCAGAGAATTGTTAATGCGATGCCAGCGTAAATGGGCAGATGGCTAATAGGAAGAAGGCTGTTAGGTCGTCGTTTCTCGACAGATAAACAAATATATTATTTTATTTCTTGTAATTTTAAAACTTGACGGCAGATAAGATTCTGACGTTTTAATATTTGTTCATTTCTTATTCATGAATTACATCATCGAAATGTCTATATAAAAGCATTTTTAAAATAACGACTGTCAATGCGATTGTTATCAAGAGCATGTGACGACAATGGGCGATCAAGAACAACAATGCAATTTAGGATGAAAGTGGCGAGGAACAACTACTGGAAGTTTATTAAATCAAAAGAAATTTATAACAAAGAATACGTAATATCTGCATCAAAGTAAAATTTACGACATTTAGAATTATATATTCGAAATAGACATACCATTATACTATGTGCACCAGTTTTTGTTTGTTTGTTTGTTTGTTTTTGTTTTTGTTTTTGTTGTTTTTCTTTTTTTGGGGGGGGTGATTTTTACAGAAAAGCAAGACTTTGCTTTGATTAAATATATGCAAGCGGAAAGCGTTCTTGTGAAATTTTGCATTTGAAAATCGACCTCTAAGTGGATGAAAATTGAAAACACGCTTTTTCCCTGGTTCAAATCAATAAGAAATAGAGAAAACAAAGAAACGAATGGAAAAAAATACAAACAAGATTTGTTCAAACCAAACATAACGAAATTTTTGTAGATAAAACCAAACAAGAATACAAATCTATAGTTGTCTTTCATTGACGTTAAAAGAGGGGCGCCCTTTAAATATAAAAGATTTCTTATAAATGATTATTTAACTTCGTTTGTGCCTAAAGCTAGATACGTACCTTACCTACTTAAGTGACTGCTTATGATGTGTGTGTGTGTATATATATATATATATATATATATATATATATATATATATATATGTGTGTGTAGGGGGGTACGAACAGTGCCTGTTGATATATCTACTAACGTACTATTTATAGCTATGTAAGACATTTTTCCATTAGCTGGAGCAAAAGAAAATCTATTTCGTGTGACTATACGAAATAAACCATTGTCAACGTAAAACAATGCAATCATTAAGTTTCCGTTGTTCAAATGTAAACTACAGTAGAACCCCGGGATACGGCATTAACAATGGTAACAAAATACAGTACTGTATATAATACACATGAATATTATCAAATAATCTCATAAATAACACCTTAAGGCGGTAAGATACCGTAACTAGGGGCCGGAAAAACATCATATTCCACATGGTAACCTGAGAAAACCGTATCCTACGGCCACCGTGTGCCGAGATTCTACTGTACTGGTTTTACCAGTGTGCCATATTGGCTGAATTTTACAGTGTACTTTATTAGTGTATATTTTAAATATTTAAAGAGTTCTGCTATCGAAATTAATCCAGCACGAAAAAGGAAAGAGATTACACCGTACTTAAATTATAGTATTTGTAGCTATACTTTTCTTACCATAATTATAACCGAAAGTATTCGTTTTTTTATGGAGGAGTGTTGCTTTTACACTATGCGATAACCAACATTTTTTCGGCTAGCAGACTCTACCAACAGTACTGGATATATATATATATGATGATTACAATGTCTTGTCAAACGAGTGCCACTCCCTCTCCACCCCAACACACACATACATACATACATACATACATACATACATACACACAAACACACACGGTGCTAGTTAGCCGTTGACCCCGAAAAGGGGTCATTTGCCCTTTGGAAGGTCTACTTTTTAATCCTTCAGGGAGACTAGCCGCTCTCCTCACCAAACAAGTCTGGTGGGGGGACCAGTTTAGTTGCCGGTAACCTGACCATGAGGCAGGTAGTACTGGGTTACATTATACCAGTAGCATATGACATGACCATGACCATATAGCCCTTCTCATTTTCTCCCTTCCTCTACACAACCAAGTATTTATCCTCTGCCAGCCTATTCCTCTCTAGCTGAATATAGACACATAGACAACTTTTCTGCGTATAAAAGATTCTTGGGGGAATTAATGAGCATGTTTTTTTTATAAATTAATAAATAAAATAAGTGAAAAATTGGCCCTTAATTAATTCTAGTCCAGTTTAATACCAGACGATGAAAAAAAAAATTTTTTCTATATTTTCGATATTTTTCATCCGAAGCTACGATGATCACAAATATACCAAATTCTGTGGGTCATTGTGCTTTAAGGTTTTGTTTTGTTTTTTTACATGGAGGTCACCACTTATCAAGGCTCGGAAGCCACTCGGGGATAATGGTTATTGTGTAATAAGTAATCAATGGGATAGTATCGTAGTAATCGTTAGTATTGGAGATTTGATAAAGTGTCTTACTTAAGGGAGTGGTTCATCAGGAATTTGTTTATGTTGGACTTGAAGACACCCAAGTTGTAGTAAGGTGGGATTACAAGCAAACGGAAGAGTTCCACAGGCGTGCATTTCTAAGAAAGAAACTTTGCTCATGGAATATATGCTTTGATTTAGGCACAGATAAAGAGTGGGGAAAATTACTGACAGTGGTTTCAGGTTGACGGGTGCTTATCGTGAAAGATTGGCGAGGAGGGACCAGATATTGGAGCTCAGACGAGCACTTGCAATGAAAATAACGATAAAACAAAGACAAGCTCGCAACGTCTCTTCTGTGGGAGAGAGGCTGCAGGGAAGAGAAAAGGGCATCCCCCACTAAGCCATAAAGTCTATTTTGTGCTCTGTCAAGGCAGGATAGACTGTTTTTTGCAGCTCATGCCCAGATGTGGAAGCAGTACTCAATTCTTGGACGTACTTGGCTTTTATCATTTTTAGCTGATTTTTAACACACACACGTAGAGGCGTGTCCTTTTATATAATAAATCAGTCTTATCATTTTACCAACTTAGTTATATGTGTGTTCGTTGTGTGTACAGAAGTATGTAAATTTGATTGTGACATTGGCAAAAGGTCATTTCATTTAACTGTTCATCAAGACATTAAAAATATCAGAGTCGTTGAATTCACATACAGTGTGAGAAGGCGGGAAAAATGCATAGAGAGCTAAGGATCAGATTGGTCATTTGTTTAGTTAGTTATAAATTCCTGATAATCAAAACAGATTAATCTCAGAATAAAGATATATATTCACATTGAATTTTTTGTCTTCATTATTCTACTACATTATGACATAAAATGGCCATAAATTGAACATTACGTTTACTTGTTATATTGTTTATTTTTAACTCTTATTCACTCCAAAACAAGGCACATTACCACTTGGACGCAAGGGGCTACTAAATGGTACCTTAACTAAGAAATATTAACACGATGTTTGTTTACGTTACATTAACAAAATGTTGGTTTACATTACATTTGAACTTCTGCATATCAGTACAGCTAGAGAATTCTAAAGTCTGGTTGTTCAAAGGAAGAAGCTATTGGAGTAGAAAACATTCCGCCATTTTCAGACTCAATGGTGAAGGGGTGCGATTTTGTTGTTAAGCGGGTTTCTTTGGTATATGTTCGTCGAGAGGGCACAGATAAAATGAGTTCATTAAATAAGTGTAAAAAAACACAACATTGCGGTGATGGGACAGGGGTTAGGGCCTAGTTGATAAAGCGGGACCTTGTAGACTGGAGATATTTTTAGACCCTATCCAGCAGAGAGAGACTCCTGGTGGATACACCAGTCCAGATGTGGTAACACTACTCCATTCATGGACAAATGGTGGCTTTGTAGAGGCACAGGATACTCTCAGCTGTGAGTAGTTTTTTTAGCACTATAAAGGGACTCCACCTTCTTTGCAGCAGCCTTCGCAATGTCCTCAATATATTTGTTCTAGTTCATATCTCCTGTGTATGTAAAGCCGAAGAGTTAAAGTGGTAATAATTTCGGGATTTCACGCATTGACTTTTAACGAACAAATGTAGCCCTATCAAACCGCATAAATTATTTATCTTTCTTTTATTTTTGTCTTAACAATAGCGGAGTTATTATGGTATTTTGGTGATATAACAGTGCATCCAGTGCATTGCTGTCGCGTCTATCTATACACGGATTAAAATCGTTATTTTCGTACCACGATAAGGAAAGCATAAACGCACCCGAATAGTTAGATAGATAGAAAGATATTGAAAGTGAAACAGATATATAGATAAATATGTAAACGCTGATGTACATATGAAGATACTAGCAGGGACGATGCCTGGCTTTGCCCGGTCGTAAAATAGTCTTAAATATGATATTTTAATTTGTCCAGATTTCGTATATATTATTATAGAGTCGTGATTTCAAAAGTAAAAAAAATAAAGTATTTCGGTGGCATTAGCTAGAATCGAATCCGATAGCAAAACTATAGCATTCAAAGCTGGTGACGTTACCACTGTACCAAAACATAAATATAAACTGATTAAAAATAAACTAAGAATAATATACAAAATGCATAACGATTCTTTCACTTTTGACCCATTTTTTTGACCCATTAAGAACTATTTTAACCGGCTAAAGACCCATAAGAATCCAATAATTTGAGGCACTTAGCATCGCTCTGCGACTTTTAATTTCGGAAGAGATAGAGTTTAAAATTATGGAGACAGACAGATAGACAGGTTGAATTTTATGAATTAGATTTAAATATACGTGTGCGAGAGAGAGAGAGAGAGAGAGAGAGAGAACGAGAGAGAAATAGGAATAGATAAATGGATAGGTATTAAAAAGCCAATATGATGTGAACATACACAAATAGATTCATAGATATATACAAACATAATCTAATTTATAAAAGTCACTATGCCTATCTGTCTCTATATTTTTCAAATGCATCTTCCCCGAGGCGCAAAGTCGAATGATTGCATTTTTATGGACTGTTTTTTTTATTTTTTTTTTTGTTGTTTTTTTTTGTTTTTTCGAGTTTTAAGTCGTAAAAATAGCTGCTAAGGAGTCAAAATAGAAATAAAATTGGAACTTAGCAGGCATAAGTCGATTAAACGTGTTATCTATAGACATGCGCAAATATACACATTTATGCGTTAAAGTCGGTTCATTTTTAACAATTTATTATCCTTCTGACAATAGCTCAAATGGTAGAGACTAAAGTTAAAGCATTAGATGTTTTAGTTTCGATTCTAGCTGATGGAACCTAAAACATTTTTTTTTTTAAATCTCTACTCTATATTGAGTACAACCTAATATTTAAAAATTATTAGATAATTGATTCTATAATCTAATATATAAAAAGATATATGCTTGTTTGTCTGCCTCTCTCCATATTTTCAAACTATCTCCTCCGAAACTAAAAGTCGCAGAGCGGCGTTATGGGCCTCAAATGATTGGATTTTTATGGACCGTTTTTTTAAGGGCCTTTAGTTTTTAAGAATCAAAAAATGGGTCAAAATTGAATAAAAAAAAACGTTATACATTTTGTACATTCATCTTAATTTATTTTTAATTTTTAATTACTTCATATTCGTGTCACGTTGGCAAGGTCACCAGCTTTAAATGCTACAGTTTTGCTTTCGGTTTCAATTCTAGCTGATGGTACCCAAATTCTTTTTTTTTTTTTACTTTTGAAATCACGATAATATAATATAACATGTATGAAATCTGGAAAAATTAAAATATCATATTTCAGCGTATTTTGCGACCTAGCAAAGCCGGGCAACTTTCGCCCCCCACCCCACGCTAGTAATAAATACGAAATTTGCATAAATTTAAATATATTGCAGCGTATTTTAATACCGGGCAACACCGGGGACCCTGCTAGTTAAATGTAATGCATATATGGTATAACGGAAGTTTTTCTTTTTTAATTTTATTGTCGTTTGAAGTATAAAACATTAAAATATCCACTGATATCCATATTTCCATTCATTTTGCTTTCTGATTTTCTATTGTTTTTTTTATCTTTCGCTTTAAATATAAAACAAATTTTCAACAACTTTTGACAAGAAAATTTAGTTCCAAATATATAATAAAAAATATAGTTTCAAATTATTGGTTTATTAAATTTCATTCTATTATTCTCCGAACGATATTAAAAAAACAAAAAACAAGTAAGATGTGCAATTCCTTAATGGAAGTTTGATATCCTGACAAGGTTAGATGTTTTTATTTTCCTACATTTTACGATGCCGTCTAAATCGGGTGTCATTATCGAAAGGCAGTCAACAAGCATTTGGAGAATTGATCGATGGAAGGAGGTACGGGTAGTTCGTGTAGTTTTGTATTGTTTTTTTCTTGGCAGATGTAGAGAGTAATTTGAATTTAGGAAAGAAAAAAGTTAAAATGATCGAAACAAATACGTTTACAAATGAATAAAACAAAAAAAGAAGGGTGTAAATAGAATGCGGCAGAAAATAAAAGATTAGAACGGAATCGGATATATATATATATATATATATATATATATATATATATATATATATATATATATATATATATATAAGATAAAGAAATCAAGACTGCAAATTAAGATATACAAGGACATTTATTGTTCGATAGAATACTCCAAAAACAATTTTCATTGATATTAGTTTTGTGATTACACTTGCTTTCTCGGGTAAAATTTTCATTACTATTCATATATATATACTAGCATTTCAGCCTGGCGTTGCCCGGGTGTTTGGATGTGTATGTTGAGCAAAAAAAAAAGTGGTAGTAGGAAGGCATGCTCGAACCCGTACCGCAAAGGAGGAAAAGAACGGGGTAAAACCTAACGTTTATGCTGTTACGACAACCGCCAAACCGTAAGCGACATTTTTTAAAATTAAGGCTAGACAATCTAAAGAAGAGCATAACTTTAAAAAATATGGGCGAAAAAAGTGACCCCCCCCTGTAGAAAAGTGCCTAGTTGAAGGGGAAGATATTAATGTTTTTAGCCAATATTTTGATATTTGTCGTATGAAAGGTTGAACTTTAAAACGATACTGATCTTAGTAAAATTCGTCGCCTCTATTGAAAGTTTAAGGCAGACATGCAAACAAACATACATACATACATTTATATATTGGTAACTAAAAATGTTCGGCCCAAACTGATGAAAAAGCTTGCCCTATCTCTGAATACCCTTTATGTAAAATTTCAAATATTTACACAAGAAATTGTCTGAGTAATTTGGACGAGACCGCAGAGGTCAGATTTTTTTAAAACTTTGACCCCAATTATGACCCCTTAAAATTTATTGTTTTGGGCTTAAATTAAGTTATTAAGTTAGATCTATGTCCAAGAAATCTATATCTAAAATTTCAAGTGCGTAGACCCAAGATTGTCGGAGGAGTTTGCTAGAGTTCACAAAGGGCAAATCGTTGAACTTTGACCCTTTAATCGCCAAATTTCTGGCCAAAAACCGATCACATCGATTTTCCAGAATCTCAGTACCCTGTATATAAAATTTCGAGCCTGTAGACTTAAAATTAACAGAGTTATTGCGTAGTGAAATGTACACAGACACCCAGATACACAGATACGTTGACTTTTATATATATATATATATATATATAGAGAGAGAGAGAGAGGGGGGAGAGATAGATAGATAGAAAGATAGATAGATAGATAGATAGATATAAGTGCTTAATCTTCTCCACTTGTCCCCGAACTAGGTATTAATCTAGATATATTACTGAGATACTCGTAAAAGATCATAGAATTACGTCAGGAATTTCGTTTATATTTTTTTTATATATAAATTAGTATGATTTCTGATAATAAAGAGAAAAACATAAGATACGTATTTTACTAGCTAACTTCCTTAAGATGATCTGGTGGTATACACACAAAAATTCACACACGCAAACGCACACACACACACACACACACACACACACGCATATATATATATATATATATATATATATATATATATATGTATATATATATATGTATATATATGTATATATATGTATATATATATGTGGAGGAGTGTATGGGGGGTACTCCATTTCTTTTCGTTAACAGAAAAGTTTATATTGCAGCGCAACAAGATTAAAAAAAGTTGTAGAGTACCGGGGGTTTCATTGTTCCGAAGACTCCATGGCACACTTCCGGTTACATTAGTGAGTAATCACTAAGGCTTTGACAAGAAAATATTCGGGTTTTTTTTTTTTTTGGTTTTGACTCTCGAGTATATATCCGACACAGTTAATCAATTGAGAACCACATTATTCTATCTAAAAACATATAAGATATTAACTGATATATGC
The DNA here is from genome assembly GCF_053919585.1 of Euprymna scolopes. Classification (NCBI taxonomy): domain Eukaryota; kingdom Metazoa; phylum Mollusca; class Cephalopoda; order Sepiida; family Sepiolidae; genus Euprymna; species Euprymna scolopes. The sequence goes on from NC_136482.1 coordinate 189,671,747, forward strand.
TCGAGAGTGAAAATAATAAAAAGAATATTATCTTGTCATAGCACTGATGGTTACAAGTGTTAGAACCCCTAGTGAGTAAATAATAATAATAATAATAATAATAATAATAATAATAATAATAATAACCAAGAACACTGAAATCGCATATCTATAATTCTCTAACCAAACCCTGCCCCCCCAACGCCACATCACTGCCCCCACCCCCAAAAAAGAGCGAGACAAAAGAACCAAGTAGAGTCAAGGAGCAAGGAAAGACCAATGAACGGACTAGACCTCAGCCGAAAAAGTGCGAAAAGAGCTGGGAACTTGGGGAGGCTTATTGACACTCAAATTTTCTTTTTGCAAAGAGTTCATAAAATGGGGGGGGGGTGTAAAATAATAGAATAATAAATTAAAAGTCAAGGAACAAAAAAACAAAAAAAAAAGAAATGAAGATGTCAAGTATTATCAAGATAATAGGAGACGATGTTCCCATATAAAGAATCCGGTGTTATACTGTTGACACATAGACTCAAATCCAAAATCTGAGCAGTAATCTTAAATGTTTGTAATAATTCATATATATATATATATATATATATATATATATATATATATATATATATATATATATATATGTATGTATATATATATGTATATATATATATACAATATAAAGCTGAATGTGTGTGTGTTGTGTGTGTTGTGTGTGTGTGTATGTCTGGTCACGATTAGGCTCCTATATGGTTGACTATTTTAAAAAAAACTGATTACATATAATGATAGAAGATGTATCGAGACACAGGAATGGGTATGTTTGATCTGGCAGAACGGTGGTTCATTAAAATTGTGGGGTCTGCGTTCGCGCCTGGTCCACAAAGTATTGAAATAAAAAATTTAAAATTAAAAATAAACGTTTACAAGTGTTTTTGATATAGATGTACATAATAATACTTTGATAAGTATGTTTAAACTTAAATAGGGATGGTATAATAAAATTGTGGGGTCTGTGATCGGGCCTGGTCTCCATAGAATGGGAATAGACATAAAATTTAATAAAGACTTTTCATATCTATCCGCGTAAGTATACTTTGATAATTATGTTTCAATTTGAAGAAATATGGTATAATAAAATTATGAGGTGTTCGTTCGCGTCTGACCTCCATAGAATGGAAATATGTCACAAAGTTTAACAAGGTTTTTTAATATAGATCCACAGAATATTGTGATAAGTGTTTCAGTGTGAACAGGTATGGTATAATAAATTATGGGGTTTATCTATTTTATTTTCATCATATTTTGCTTTGGTTTTGAAACCCCCAAATTCGAAGTTATCTATCTACAACCCCTCCTTTTCATAACCTACGAGGGGCGTGCAATAAGTAATGCATCTGACCCACTTGCCGTTGTCTGATCTAGCTGAAATTTGGTATGTGCAATGATTTATATCTCTACCGGTTATGTGGCAAATTACAGGTCTGAATGAATTGTAGTTTCTGTTTTACACGTGCTTTAACTGAGTCAGGTGTGAAATGGAGCCTGTTGAATGTCGAGCAGTGATCCGGTTTTTGTATTTGAAAGGACGCACACCACAGGAGACTTTTGATGAAATGAAAGGAACTTATGGTGAAAATGCCCCATCATATGATCTTGTAAAACGCTGGCATCGTGAATTCAAACATGGCCGGAAGTCTGTGAAAACAGTTCTCAGACCTGGTCGCCCCCTTCTGCCATTGATGAGGCATCTATCCGTCAAGTTGAGGCTGTCATTTTGGATGATCGGCGCATTACTATTCGCCAAATAGCCCAAGATGTCGAGATCAGTCGACGAAGGGTACTTTTGCTAGTATATATATATATATATATATATATATATATATATTCATTTTTTATTATTTTTAAAACAGTAATCATGCATGTTTCAATGTAACTACCTTTCGTCAGCGTAACTTGACTGTTTCTAGGAATCGAACCCCGGGCCATATATATCATAGTCAGGCGCGGTTAACCGTTACGCCATGAACTTCTAGATGATTTGACTGTAAAAACTCTTCAAAATTTGCTGACGAGGAGACCTTGCTTATTAAAAAACTATATGTAATTATTGTTCGTAACTGGATGTTTACCACAATAAAAAGCATTGTTTTCCGAAACGATCGTACAGATAATTGATTTTGTTGTTGTTCCTTCTTATGAAACGGATTTCTAATTTAGTTGAAATTTAATTGTTCAAATTTTAAATTATCAATCACATTGCTTAATATTGAATTAGATCTAGGATATCTACCTATCGAGCTTATTATATATCTAAATTACAACGAGCACTTTCTCTTTCCCGTATTTCAATTAAACTAGTAATTTCACTGTTACATTGAAATACACTCAGCTCTTTAGACTATTGCTCTAATCTTTTTAATTATTAGCTCCCTATAACAGGTCGAGTTTATATACGTAATAGTAGATATGTTTCATAAGAAGAACTTGCAACTATCAACCAAATGTATCCCTATACCCTCTAAAGACAGCTTTATAACCAGCTTAATTACAAGTGTAAATATATTTATAAGGGACTTGAGATCAACTTTAAATCCAGACCTTTTATTTTAATTTTTCAGATACATCTGCCTTACTTTTAATGCTAGGTTTAGTTATGGTGTCTTTTAGATTTAATAAAAACCCTTCAAAATTTGCTGACGAGGAGACCTTGCTTATTAAAAAACTATATGTAATTATTGTTCGTAACTGGATGTATACAACAATAAAAAGCATTGTTTTCCGAAACGATCGTACAGATAATTGATTTTGTTGTTGTTCCTTCTTATGAAACGGATTTTTAATTTAGTTGAAATGTAATTGTTCAAATTTTAAATTATCAATCACATTACTTAATACATATATATATATATATATATATATATAATGAAAATAGCTCTAAACAAGACATAAAGCCACTTAATGTAAAGAGCTCAAAACATTTCAAGGATAAAAGTTATCTACCGATAACTCTTAGACGCATAGATTCTTACCTCGAAGACAATTCTTTCCCTTTTGTCAGAAACATCATGCAATAGGAAGACTAGTGACAGAATAAGGGCAGCAAGAATTACGATGCTACCGTAAGTAAAGCCAAGGTTCACTTGATACACTTTTTTATATGGGAACGGATAGATGACAAAGAGAAAGAAAGAGAGGGGACTATTATGATTGATAGGTAGAGACATCTGTAGATATTAAAAGACTGGGTTGATTTCTGAGACTTTCATACTGTCAATATCTGCAAGTGAGAGATGAAACTTTCAGGTCATGGGTGCATGTTTGATCATCATAACAATCTGCTTTGTAATTCCTTCTGGTCTATTCGGGTAGAATAAAAAATAGGGGGCATTATTTTTGGGACGCCTCTCGTATGTAAGTGTCGATATTATTGTTATATATTCGTTATCATCGAGGTTATCCTTGAGGAGTACCAAATTGAGCTTTCGTTAAGACATCTGTAGATATTAAAATACTGTAATAGGAATTCAATGAGTAGGATAAGTAGACATATTTGTTTTGAATCGAATAAAGCATGCACATGCGTCCAATGAGTAACTGAGTGGGTCATCTTGAAATGTAATCAATTGAAAGGCGAAAATCTTGTTTCTCTTTAAATAAAGGACGATCGGGTAGAGTGATCAGCTAATAAAAGAATAAAAAAAGAAATTTCTTCCGATCAGATGACAATTTATTATGATTTGTGCATGTTATTTCGTTTAACAATGGCTGTCAGATTGGTTTCTTTTCGCTGCAGGCGATGCTGTCCTCTCCGATATCTTTTGATTCGTTTTCTCCTTTGATTATTCGTCTTTCCGACTAACTTCGAAATCAACGGAATTGTTTGGGACACCAACGCCCGCAGGATGACAAAGTGAAAACAACACGTGTCGATGACATTTATTGTCTGCCACTCGGCCATTCAGTTTCATCAAAATAACTTTTTTTTATATAAAATCGACGTCACCCATGCGATGATCTATGCATGTACAATGTATATTTTGAATTTAAACAAATAACAAACGACTGCTAATATTCAAAAGCCACCCGGGGGTTACTATACCGTGGGAGCCACTTTTTTTTCAGGATTATTCCATTTACCCATGATTTTAACTTTATAACGCTTAGATTTCCGTACGTTATCATTTTTCACACATTAAAAAAATGAGATAGTCCGGTGATGAGTGTTAATTAACTTGATGCCGCCATGATCAATTTAAAATTAAAATTATTCCAATATCAAATCATGCTTTTGCAACAGAGCGCATATGAGCACGTATGAACATATCAGTAGGAGCGAATGGGGGATGGTCAGCGATTATATTAGCAGCAGCAGCGTTTGAACTTGTGTGTAACTTGTAGGAAACATGACTTGGAACAGATACATCAAGATCATCGCTAAGGCTGCTGCAAAAAAGGTGGGCTCTCTCTACCATGCTAGAAAGTTACTTACGCCTGAAAGTATACTCCGCCACCATTCGCCCATCTATGGAGTGCTGCTGTCACATTTGGGCTGGTGCATCTGCTCTAGTCTCTCGCTCCTGACTATGGTGTTAAAGAGAGTCGCTAACTGAACTGTCATCTAAACTTCAGCCCCTATCCTACCGACGAAATGTTGCATCCCTCTGTCTGTTTTACAAGCATTTTTAGTTGATACTCTGACAAACTACAATCCCTTGTAACCCCTCGACGAAAATACTCCCGACAAACTCGACAAGAAGCGAAGTCCCACCTCTACACAGTTGAGATCTCTAGATGTAAGAAAGCCTTTTCTCTTATAGTTTCTTCCCCAGAGCTGCAAGGTTTGGACTTCTCTTCCGGTTTCCTGCTGACATGCAGAAGTTCAAGTGTAATGTTAACAGACATCTTGCTGCTAAACTCCCTACATAGTACCCCTGCAACATAGGCCCCTGATAGTAGCCCCCTACAACAAAGTGGCAATGTGCCTTGTTTGGGATGAAAATGTAATTAAAAAAAATTTGCAAGTGTGCGCGAGCTGGCGCCTGAAGAAAAAGAAAAACAAGATACCACGTCGTCGGGAAGAAACAAATTCGGATGGACATGTAAAGTTAAGGTGAGAATGGGCTGGCTGTGACCGGAATGCGATCGAAGGAAAGAGAAACGTGAGACAGGTTAGACAGACATGTGACAGCGAGAGATTTTTTTAAGATGGGAAATTTACTATAATAAATCCTTTTGTAAAAAAAAGAAACAATGGCGACGCGGATTTTTATTTATTTATTGTTTGTTCCTGCAACATTATACTTTCTCGTCGTCGATTCAACAGAAAAATAAATATATTTCATAATGCGACATTCGTTTTTTTTTTCTTAATAATATCGACACTTACATACGAGAGGCGTCTCAAAAATAATGCCCCCTATTTTTTATTCTACCCGAATAGACCAGAAGGAATTACAAAGCAGATTGTTATGATGGTCAAACATGCACCCATGGCCTGAAAGTTTCATCTCTCACTTGCAGATATTGACAGTATGAAAGTCTCAGAAATCAACCCAGTCTTTTAATATCTACAGATATCTCTACCTATCAATCATAATAGTCCCCTCTCTTTCTTTCTCTTTGTCATCTATCCGTTCCCATATAAAAAAGTGTATCAAGTGAACCTTGGCTTTACTTACGGTAGCATCGTAATTCTTGCTGCCCTTATTCTGTCACTAGTCTTCCTATTGCATGATGTTTCTGACAAAAGGGAAAGAATTGTCTTCGAGGTAAGAATCTATGCGTCTAAGAGTTATCGGTAGATAACTTTTATCCTTGAAATGTTTTGAGCTCTTTACATTAAGTGGATTTATGTCTTGTTTAGAGCTATTTTCATTATATATATATATATATATATATATATTATTATTATTATATTGAAACTAACTGAATATTTATACAGTCAAATCATCTAGAAGTTCATGGCGTAACGGTTAACCGCGCCTAACTATGATATACTTGGCCCGGGGTTCGATTCCTAGAAACAGTCAAGTTACGCTGACAAAAGGTAGTTACATTGAAACATGCATGATTACTGTTTTAAAAATAATAAAAAATGAATATATATATATATATATATATATATATATATATATATATATACTAGCTAAAGTACCCTTCGTCGACTGGGTTCAAAAACAGCCTGCAGAAAATGGACTGATTTATGAAAATGTGATACAAGGGGCGAGCAATAAGTAATTCCCCTGACTCACTTCCCATAGCAGTAGAGCAACGAAACTTGGCGCAGTAATTAGTCTTTCTCTACATAGGAACTACCCAGGGTTATGCATTTCTCCAGTCGTTTATTCAGCGCTGGAGACCGTTTTTATAGAACACCCCAGGTTGGTCCTCCACCCACGACGTGACTTCAGAAATCAAGGCTGCATTATTTGGGAAACGCTTTCCTTTCAAAAGCAACTGCATGGCAGGGAAGAGGTGACAGTCGGAGAGTGCAATGCCAGGAGAGTAGGGAGGCTGGGAAGAATTTCATAACCACCCGCCTGTGCTTCTGATCTGACGACATGTGAGTTTTTGACCGGAGCGTTGTCCTGCAGGAGGAGGATACCTTTGCTGATCTTGCCCCGCCTCTTGATTTTGATAGTTTCCCTTCATTTCCTCAAAAGTGAAGCATAATAGGTTCCTGTAATTGTGGTACCCTTTTCCAGGAAATCTGTCATCACTACTCCGTCCTGGTCCCAGAAGACTGTGAGAATGACCATACCAGCGGAGGGCTGCACCCTTGCCTTCTTTGGAAGTGGTGAGTCCAAGTGCTTCCACTGCATTGACTGGGCTTTGGTCTCTGGATCATAGTGATGGACCCAGGTGTCATCCTATGTAATCAGTCTTTTGAAAAACTTTGACTCATCTTCTTTGCACATCTCCAAATTCATCCTCGAGCACTCGACGCGTTCTCGCTTCTGGAATGGTGTGAGCCATCTGGGAATCCATCTGGCAGACACCTTATCATATGCAAATGGTAATAAATTATAGTTTCCACAGACCCTTTACTGATCTTGACATCTTGGGCTATTTAGCGAATAGTAATGCGCCGATCATCCAAAATGGCAGCCTCAACTTGACGGATAGATGCCTCATCAATGGCAGAAGAGGGCGACCAGGTCTGAGAGATGTTTTCACAGACTTCCGGCCATGTTTGAATTCACGATGCCAGCGTTTTACAAGATCATATGATGCGGCATTATCACCATAAGTTTCTTTCATTTCATCAAAAGTCTCCTGTGGCGTGCGTCCTTTCAAATACAAAAACCGGATCACTGCTCGACATTCAACAGGCTCCATTTCACACCTGACTCAGTTAAAACACGTGTAAAACAGAAACTACAATTAATTTAGAGCTGTAATTTGCCACATAACCGGTAGAGATATAAATCATTGGACATACCAAATTTCAGCTAGATCAGACAACGGCAAGTGGGTCAGATGCATTACTTATTGCACGCCACTCGTAGGTTATGAAAAGGAAGGGTTGTAGATAGATAACTTCGAATTTGGGGGTTTCAAAACCAAAGCAAAATATGATGAAAATAAAATAGATAAACCCCATAATTTATTATACCATACCTGTTCACACTGAAACACTTATCACAATATTCTGTGGATCTATATTAAAAAACCTTGTAAAACTTTGTGACATATTTCCATTCTATGGAGGTCAGACGCGAACGAACACCCCATAATTTTGTTATACCATATTTCTTCAAATTGAAACATAATTATCAAAGTATACTTACGCGGATAGATATGAAAAGTCTTTATTAAAGTTTATGTCTATTCCCATTCTATGGAGACCAGGCCCGATCACAGACCCCACAATTTTATTATACCATCCCTGTTTAAGTTTAAACATACTTATCAAAGTATTATTATGTACATCTATATCAAAAACACTTGTAAACGTTTATTTTTAATTTTTAATTTTTTTATTTCAATACTTTGTGGACCAGGCGCGAACGCAGACCCCACAATTTTAATGAACCACCGTTCTGCCAGATCAAACATACCAATTCCTGTGTCTCGATACATCTTCTATCATTATATGTAATCAGTTTTTTTAAAATAGTCAACCATATAGGAGCCTATTCGTGACCAGACATACACACACACACACATTCAGCTTTATATTATATATATATATACACACACACACACACACACACACATATATATATATATATATATATATATATATATATATATATATATATATATATGAATTATTACAAACATTTAAGATTACTACTTAGATTTTGGATTTGAGTCTATGTGTCAATAAGCCTCCCCAAGATCCCAGCTCTTTTCGCACTTTTTCGGCTGAGGTCTAGTACGTTCATTGGTCTTTCCTTGCTCCTTGACTCTACTTGGTTCTTTGGTCTCGCTCTTTTTTGGGGGTGGGGGCAGTGATGTGGCATTGGGGGCAGGGTTTGGTTAGAGAATTATAGATATGCGATTTCAGTGTTCTTGGTTATTATTATTATTATTATTATTATTATTATTATTATTATTATTTACTCACTAGGGGTTCTAACACTTGTAACCATCAGTGCTTACTAGTGCTATGACAAGATAATATTCTTTTTATTATTTTCACTCTCGAGCATATATCAGTTAATTTCTTATATGTTTTTGGATAGAATAATGTGGTTCTCAATTCATTAACTGTGTCGGATATATACTCAAGAGTCAAAACCAAAAAAAAAACCCGAATATTTTCTTGTCAAAGCCTTAGTGATTACTCACTAATGTAACCGGAAATGTTCCATGGAGTCTACGGAACAATGAAACCCCCAGTACTCTACAACTTTTTTTAATCTTATTGCGCTGCAATATAAACTTTTAACAGTTTTAGTTTTAAAAAAATAGAAGACTTGACTTTTAGAACGACACTCATATGATAAAGAGCGCTTCGGACGCCCATTCAGGATTTATTTATCCGCACTTTTTGGAACTACTGCTACTCTCAGTCGGTGCAAATGATTACCACAAGACAGGGCTCCAGTTTTAAATCAGAATTTTCCTATACTAAACCTGGAAATGTCTATGTCCACCCATCTGGTACTGGTCAGTGCCATCGTTGTTTTACTTCGGTGATCTAACAAGAACCGGTGTGTCAACGTGTGTGTGTGTGTGTGTCTCTCTCTCTCCTTCTCTCTCTCTCTCTCTCTCTCTCTCTGTATATATATATATATATATATATATATATATATATATATATATATATATATATATATATATATATATATAATAAAAATTACAATTAAATTTACCAAAATGATCCAGGATGGTAAAATTAAAGTATATTATAAACATTAAAGAATTAATATTTATAAAATTATCTCAGTCAGATGTAAAAGCTCGATAAAACCAAATAGGAAATAGAGCTTATAATATGAGAAAACAGTTATTAAAATATGTTAAAGACACTTTGAAGTGAGTTAAAAACATATTTAATCTGAAAAAGAAACACTAGATAAGTGGATAGTCCTTAATCCTTATTTATGTCTCGAAAGTAGAGTGAAAAGCTTATCTTATTTTTCTTTTATTAATATTATTGGAATTTTTTCTTTTTTCCTTGTACACATTTTTGTGAATTATTCCATGGATTTCTGCCTTTGGATTATTATGGACCATCTTCTTCCAATTACGGGATTTCCTTGGATATTACTTGTACAAATGGAAATTCTTTTAACTTTCTTGAAGTTTTACATTTGGATTTTACCGTCACTGGATTTTTTATCTTTCGCCAGACTATCCATTCATGTGTAATACCCTTTTTCTTCACCATATTCCCTCTGCTTCACTTTTTTGTTTTCAAGTAAGATCTTTGACTTACTTGTTGTTTCATCAAATACTTCTGCATGCAAAATCCGATCCCGTATTTTGCTAATTCCTACCGTCTGATGAGAAGGAAAGATTTCTTCGAACTCCGCGGATTAAGGACTATCCATTTATCTAGTGTTTCATTTTCAGATTAAATATGTTTTTAACTCACTTCAAAGTGTTTTTTAACATATTTTATTAACTGTTTGCTCATATTATAATCTCTATTTCCTATTTGGTTTTATCGAGCTTTTACATCTGGCTGAGATAATTTTATAAATGTTAATTCTTTAATATTTATAATATACTTTAATTTTACCATCTTGGATCATTTTAGTAAATTTAATTGTAATTTTTATTTTATATATATATATATATATATATATATATATATATATATATATATATATATATATATATATATATATAGCTGCCGACTGTCAACGCAACGGTTGTAGGTTCGATCCACAAATGGGAAAAGGTTTATATCTAGCCGCACTTATAAGTTGTGATACAATGAAACAGTACTGTATCTAGCTGACTATTAATTCCCCCTCTTTTGAGTGAGTACTTTGTAAATATATTTTCACCCGACACGTATCTAACCAATTAAGCGAAGCCGACTATTAGTTTGTTTGTAAAAAAAAAGATGGTTTCAGCACTGTGCGACGGTCATGCTAAGTTAATAAACACTTGAGGAAAAATATTTACGGCCACTGATTCGTAGTCTGTTAGTCTGTTGAGTAGAGCTGTAGATTGTCAACACGACGGTTGTAGGTTAGATTGGGGAAAGGTGTCTGTCTAGCCGCATTGATGGGTTGTGATACAACGAAACAGTACTGTATGTGGATGACTATATATATGTATATATATAAACAAATGGACTCTCCAGTCGATTCAACGTATGAGGTTCCGCCACAACGACTAAGTTGCTCGGAAATCCACACAGATGATGTGTTTATAGTGGTGAAGGCTTTGTGTAGAACCAATCACTCTTATTGGTATTATTCCTAATCTCCGTCGGTAAAGGTGACTGCCAGAAGACAGCGTATACAGTAGACCGCGTTTTTTTTTATATCAGAGTTACCTTTTCCTAAATGCATGTCTTAACGTAGACTGGGAGTACATCTCTTCCAGTGAATTAATGCGCCCCCAGATATCAACCTGGAAATTTCTATGACTCGACGCGGTAAATACAGCCCTTAACCTTCTTAAATGGTCACTCATCTGGTACTGGCCAGACTAAACGTTGCTTAACTTCAGTGATCCGGCGAGAACCGTCGTATCAACGTGATTGTGTGCCGTGTGTATATATATATATATATATATATATATATATGTGTGTGTGTGTGTGTGTGTGTGTGTGTGTGTGTGTGTGTAAATATATATATATGTATATATATATGTATATATATATATCACTAGCTGTCTATACTCGGCGTTGCTAGGGTGAAACAATATACGATATAGGAACCCCTATATATATATATATATATATATATATATATATATATATATATATATATATTATTCTTTATGTAAATACAGTCATATCTTGCTACGATGTGCAGACCATTTCGATCATAATAGATCTCATCAGGCAAGAAATATTAAAAATTCAAAAATTCAAAATGAGCCAAGACTATTTTCGATTTTAGAGGAGATACACTTTGCCATGATTGGCGTGGAGCGAGTTTAAAGATCTTATGGATTTAAAATGAATTACAAAAATCAAAAGATTTTAGGGGGAAGAATTAGAGAGGGTGATAAGAGGGAAAGTATAAAATAAATATATAGAGGGAGAATGAATTCCCTAAGAAATAGAAATGGAGAAGAGAGGAGTGGGAATAGTTGACACGTAAATAAGTATTCAATTTGATATAACTGGAAAAAGTCAATAGTAATTTCAAATTAAATGATATGATTAAAAAATAAATAACTAAATGGACGATAAGCGTCATGTTCCATTGATAGACATTCTGACCAATTCAGTTTACCCCTTTTTCCTCATAACCTAGACAGGTTTAACCTCTTGATTTATAAAATGGTTAACATTGTTCTCTGATATCTTCGTTCATTACGTGTCAACTATTCTAACTCCTCCCTTCTCCATTTCTATCTTTTAGGGAATCATACCCCCCTCTCTATATCTATGTTATACTTCCCCTCTTATCACTATCTCTAATTATTCCCCAAAAAAACATCTTTTTACCTCCCCTTCTTGAAATAAAATTTGATTTTTGTAATTCATTTTAAATCCTTAAGATATGACTATATTTACATAAAGAATGATAAAAAATATATATATATATATATATATATATATATATATATATATATATATATATATATATATATATATATAATAAAAATTACAATTAAATTTACCAAAATGATCCAGGATGGTAAAATTAAAGTATATTATAAACATTAAAGAATTAATATTTATAAAATTATCTCAGTCAGATGTAAAAGCTCGATAAAACCAAATAGGAAATAGAGCTTATAATATGAGAAAACAGTTATTAAAATATGTTAAAGACACTTTGAAGTGAGTTAAAAACATATTTAATCTGAAAAAGAAACACTAGATAAGTGGATAGTCCTTAATCCTTATTTATGTCTCGAAAGTAGAGTGAAAAGCTTATCTTATTTTTCTTTTATTAATATTATTGGATTTTTTTCTTTTTTCCTTGTACACATTTTTGTGAATTATTCCATGGATTTCTGCCTTTGGATTATTATGGACCATCTTCTTCCAATTACGGGATTTCCTTGGATATTACTTGTACAAATGGAAATTCTTTTAACTTTCTTGAAGTTTTACATTTGGATTTTACCGTCACTGGATTTTTTATCTTTCGCCAGACTATCCATTCATGTGTAATACCCTTTTTCTTCACCATATTCCCTCTGCTTCACTTTTTTGTTTTCAAGTAAGATCTTTGACTTACTTGTTGTTTCATCAAATACTTCTGCATGCAAAATCCGATCCCGTATTTTGCTAATTCCTACCGTCTGATGAGAAGGAAAGATTTCTTCGAACTCCGCGGATTAAGGACTATCCATTTATCTAGTGTTTCATTTTCAGATTAAATATGTTTTTAACTCACTTCAAAGTGTTTTTTAACATATTTTATTAACTGTTTGCTCATATTATAATCTCTATTTCCTATTTGGTTTTATCGAGCTTTTACATCTGGCTGAGATAATTTTATAAATGTTAATTCTTTAATATTTATAATATACTTTAATTTTACCATCTTGGATCATTTTAGTAAATTTAATTGTAATTTTTATTTTATATATATATATATATATATATATATATATATATATATATATATATATATATAGCTGCCGACTGTCAACGCAACGGTTGTAGGTTCGATCCACAAATGGGAAAAGGTTTATATCTAGCCGCACTTATAAGTTGTGATACAATGAAACAGTACTGTATCTAGCTGACTATTAATTCCCCCTCTTTTGAGTGAGTACTTTGTAAATATATTTTCACCCGACACGTATCTAACCAATTAAGCGAAGCCGACTATTAGTTTGTTTGTAAAAAAAAAGATGGTTTCAGCACTGTGCGACGGTCATGCTAAGTTAATAAACACTTGAGGAAAAATATTTACGGCCACTGATTCGTAGTCTGTTAGTCTGTTGAGTAGAGCTGTAGATTGTCAACACGACGGTTGTAGGTTAGATTGGGGAAAGGTGTCTGTCTAGCCGCATTGATGGGTTGTGATACAACGAAACAGTACTGTATGTGGATGACTATATATATGTATATATATAAACAAATGGACTCTCCAGTCGATTCAACGTATGAGGTTCCGCCACAACGACTAAGTTGCTCGGAAATCCACACAGATGATGTGTTTATAGTGGTGAAGGCTTTGTGTAGAACCAATCACTCTTATTGGTATTATTCCTAATCTCCGTCGGTAAAGGTGACTGCCAGAAGACAGCGTATACAGTAGACCGCGTTTTTTTTTATATCAGAGTTACCTTTTCCTAAATGCATGTCTTAACGTAGACTGGGAGTACATCTCTTCCAGTGAATTAATGCGCCCCCAGATATCAACCTGGAAATTTCTATGACTCGACGCGGTAAATACAGCCCTTAACCTTCTTAAATGGTCACTCATCTGGTACTGGCCAGACTAAACGTTGCTTAACTTCAGTGATCCGGCGAGAACCGTCGTATCAACGTGATTGTGTGCCGTGTGTATATATATATATATATATATATATGTGTGTGTGTGTGTGTGTGTGTGTGTGTGTGTGTGTAAATATATATATATGTATATATATATGTATATATATATATCACTAGCTGTCTATACTCGGCGTTGCTAGGGTGAAACAATATACGATATAGGAACCCCTATATATATATATATATATATATATATATATATATATATATATATATATATTATTCTTTATGTAAATACAGTCATATCTTGCTACGATGTGCAGACCATTTCGATCATAATAGATCTCATCAGGCAAGAAATATTAAAAATTCAAAAATTCAAAATGAGCCAAGACTATTTTCGATTTTAGAGGAGATACACTTTGCCATGATTGGCGTGGAGCGAGTTTAAAGATCTTATGGATTTAAAATGAATTACAAAAATCAAAAGATTTTAGGGGGAAGAATTAGAGAGGGTGATAAGAGGGAAAGTATAAAATAAATATATAGAGGGAGAATGAATTCCCTAAGAAATAGAAATGGAGAAGAGAGGAGTGGGAATAGTTGACACGTAAATAAGTATTCAATTTGATATAACTGGAAAAAGTCAATAGTAATTTCAAATTAAATGATATGATTAAAAAATAAATAACTAAATGGACGATAAGCGTCATGTTCCATTGATAGACATTCTGACCAATTCAGTTTACCCCTTTTTCCTCATAACCTAGACAGGTTTAACCTCTTGATTTATAAAATGGTTAACATTGTTCTCTGATATCTTCGTTCATTACGTGTCAACTATTCTAACTCCTCCCTTCTCCATTTCTATCTTTTAGGGAATCATACCCCCCTCTCTATATCTATGTTATACTTCCCCTCTTATCACTATCTCTAATTATTCCCCCAAAAAACATCTTTTTACCTCCCCTTCTTGAAATAAAATTTGATTTTTGTAATTCATTTTAAATCCTTAAGATATGACTATATTTACATAAAGAATGATAAAATATATATATATATATATATATATATATATATATATATATATATATATATATATATATATATAATTTGCTCTCCTAGATTTAGCAGTATCAATGACCTTTGTTGAAATTCAATTATTCTTCATTTTTGGATATTTCTCTACCTGGAATATATATATATATATATATATATATATATATATATATATATATATATATATATATATATATATATATATGAACAAATGATTAATAAAACATGTTAAAAGACATCTTGAGAAAGAGTTAAAAACATATTTAATTTTAAAAAAAGGAAGCACAAGTTAACCTTGGTAAACTTATTATAATTTTATATATATATATATATATATATATATATATATATATATATATATATATATATATACAATAGCATGGCTACCCAGCGTTGTCTGGGTTGACATGAAGTGCTGTTTGAAACACACTGGTATACTAATAATTTTCATCATGGGCAACGTGAATACTCCCACAACAAAAATAAAAGAACGGATGAAAACATGTAAATCTAATCGCCCAAAAAAGAAGTGTGTGATACCCTCTCCACCAGATATTTCGACAGAAGGGCTACAAAGAGAAGAGACTATTCTCCGGATATTGAGCACCGGAAATACCCCCAAAGAAAAGATAATTAAAAATAAATCATTACAACATTTGTTTACATAAAAATTGCAGTGACTGCCCGTGCAATCGCAAAAAAAAAAGAAAAAATAATAATCTACCAAAAATTAATTTCAAAAACAATTAAATTACATTTTTCGTCATTTTATATTTCTAATGTAATCATCCTCTCCCCCGCCTTAATTGAATTTGTCCTATTTTGGGGTTCGTTCTGTTTATAAAATTGTTAGGTGAAAGTACATAATGGTTTCATAAAAATTAATTAAATTTATCGTTATTTTATGTTTCAAATTTAACTCCCGCCCCCCCCCACCACCACAAGAAAAAACTAAAAATGTTGTATTTGTCATGTTTTATCCACCCCCTCCCCTCGATCGCCAAACTTGAAAAAATGTTTGAGATTACATGTCTGGTTGAATGCTTTGTGGCCAAAAAGTGGGTTCTCATTTTACGTTTAATTTATATAGAAAAGTTATTCCCCACGCTAAAATGTTAATTTTTTTTCAAAATTTCTTCTTCCATATTATTTATAAAGACTGCTTAAACGTATTAGGCCACAAAAAAACAGGTTTTAATTTTTTTTTTTTTTTTGCTCAATGTCAAGTTTCTTTCAAACTCCCTCAAAAACTTTAAAATGACGACTTTTAATGATTTTCGGTGGTGGTGAAAACGAATATTACGTTTAAATTTGGGGCAGATAAGTAGTTTTCATGATATGACGGAATTACTTTTTCAAAAAGTGGGGGATCACTATTCTATAAAAATTTAACGTAAAATGAGCACCCACTTTCTTGTCACCTAGTAATTCCTTCATATCATAAAACAAATTTAACTGTGATATTCGTTTTCAGCATCCCGAAAATTGGCGTTCATTTTTTTCATCTCATTATTTAGGACGCTAATTATGCTGTCAGTAAGTTTACAAAAGCATACTTTTGTTTTTCGTTCTTTCTTCATTATACAACTTGTATAGTTGTGAAAAGGTGCCTCTGCAGTTTAACATTTCACAAAAATTCTGTTTACATTAGGAGGCGGTTAAGTAAACTACAGAAGCACCTGGTACAATCTATACAAATTCTATAATTGAATACCCACCTAAAAAAATAAAAAACAAAAATATATTTTTGTAAACCGCCCGTGTAAGCTTACTGAGAGCATTATTTACGTCCTAAATTATGAAAAATAAACGAAACTCTTAGTAAAAGAAAACTGCGCCGGTTTTCGGTAGTGTAAAGTAATTTTTCATATGAAAACTACTTATCTGCCCCAGATGTAAATGCGATATTTTTAGCACTATCGAAAACCATTGAAAGTCGTCATTTTCAAGTTGGAAAAAAACTTGACATTGACCATTTTTTCTAGGGGTTAAACGACGCTAGGTCACGTGGTAAAAATTGACCATTCTTAATTTAAGATATTAAATAAATTATAAAGAAAATCTGTTTCGCAGGCAATTAAAAACGCTTGCTGTTGTATAAATATTATAATAAATCCTGGGCAACACCGATTAAATTTTATAAAAAAAGAGCAGAGGATGATGGCTTTTGTTCACATGTGTCTCTGACTAACTCTGCCCTTGTGAGGATGCAAGTAAATGAGTACATTAGATTTAATTATTTTTTCTCTAACAAATAAAAAGGTTACTTAAAAAGTAAGAATAAGTGAAAAAAATTTCCTCTAAATCAAAATTTAAAAAATAATTCAGCTTAGAATAATATTTCGAAATGGAAACAAAAACAGGAAATATTTAATAACGTGCTCCGTTTAAAACAATTTTTCAATTAAGCTATCACAGTTATTTCCCCTTTTGGTTTTCTGATTTTTGGTTTGAAAATAAAACGGTTTTAGATTTCAGATAAAATACATGAAATCAAACATAACTTGAAATTTAAATAAACTAAATAATTAAAAAAAAATTATTAGTACAGTTGAAACAAAGCTAATATGTCGAATAAGTAATGTCGTCGAGGTAATTATTTAAATAGATTGCATTTAATGTGATATGTTAATGACCGTAACTAAGTAATGAAAAAGTGGTTTAAAGAATGCTATATATTGAAAGTCCGTATGCAATTCAATGTCTCGTTTGACAGAAGTATCCTAATATGGGAAATTAATATTTCTTGACCAGAAGAGGTGTACACACATATGGCCTTTATATTTCTTTGGTGATTGATATATATATATATATATATATATATATATATATATATATATATATATATATATTCTCTTCTTTTAAATTGAAAATAATCTTGATCCCATTTTCAATGTTTATCTTCTTGCCTGGTGAGATCAATTATGATTAAAACGGTTTGCAAATCGAACCAAGATATTACTGTGTTTACATAAAGAATGATAATAATAAACACACACACACACACACATATATATATATATATATATATATATATATATATATATATATACGGATGCAATTATCTATCTATATAAAAGCCAAGTACGTCCAAGGATGGAATACTGTTGCCATATCTGGGCAGGAGCTGCTAAAAACAGCCTATCCTTCCTTGACAGAGTACAAAATAGACTTCGTGGCTTAGTGGGGGATGCTTTTTTCTCTACCCTGCAACCTCTCTCCCACAGAAGAGACGTTGCGAGCCTGTCCTTGTTTTATCGTTATTTCCATGACAGATGTTCGTCTGAACTCCAATCTCTGCCCCCCCTCGCCAATCTTTCACGAAAAACACCAGTCTAG
Organism: Euprymna scolopes; assembly: GCF_053919585.1. NCBI lineage: Eukaryota > Metazoa > Mollusca > Cephalopoda > Sepiida > Sepiolidae > Euprymna > Euprymna scolopes. The sequence continues at coordinate 189,690,162 of NC_136482.1, forward strand.
CTGAATCCACTGTGAAAAATTTCCCCCACTCTATATCTGTGCCTAAATCAAAACGCAGATTTCATGAACAAAGCTTCTTTCTTAGAACTGCACGCCTGTGGAACTCTGTTCCGTCTGCCTGCTTCCCTCCGGACTACAACTTGGTTGTCTTCAAGTCCAATGTTAACAAATTCCTAATGAACCGCCCCCTTAAGTAAACATATTAGCAAATCTCCTCACTAACGTAATGTACTTGCAATAACCCTTATCCCTGAGTGGCTTCCGGGTCTTGATAAGTGGTGATCACTGTGTAAATATATATATATATATATATATATATATATATATATATATATATATATATATATATATCAGTAGCAAACAATGATTTAAATTCCTATGACCGAGTCTTTATTCATTTCTCTTACTCAAATCCCAAACAATTTAGTGTGACTTGATGACCGTTTCGCACATAAAAAAGCAACTGAGTAAGAAAATGGAATTACCACAATCTCTTATTCATGCAAGCCATCTGGCCCTTGGAAAACTTACAAACAAGTAAAGATACACAAAAGCTTTTTACAGACATTTTACATTTTTGAATATCCCTATTTTGTAATTCAAGATGGCTGACTAACTATAACAGAACTCTTGTTACTATTTCAAGAATAAGCTTCTACGTAAAAGGAAGGGCGGTGATGAAAGAGAATGATATTTGTTATAGAAGAATTTTAGTAAACAGATAAATCGAGGAAGGGAGGAAGGGAGTGGAAGGGAGAGATGTGTAATATATGATTCAAACAAAGATGGTTTTTCTGCCGACCTCTGCATGGCAAATTGCCACTTGTAACTTTACAAGCTGAAAGTGAATCTCTCTTTCTCCTAAATCATCCCATGAATCTCATGGATATCTTTACCAACATGAGACAAGTGTCGTTTCTTAATAACGTTACTTATTTCTTCCTCTAATTTCGGAAGCGTTCAACCATATATCATAGCACCTCAATTAGATTTCGATTCTAGATCTCTGAATGACCTTGTTTCTTTCAACATTTCAACAGCTATTCTGCGCGAGAGACAGGCATATTGCGTAACTCCTCAACACTAACACAAATATACAGTGTGCATATACTATCTTCCTACAATGATTGATTTAAAAATAATTTCCAGATACAAATATGTTCGTTCAAAACATTCAATGCAAACAATTTGAGGTTCCATACGTATGTCGTCTCTTGAAATTTTAAACTCTATTTTAAATGGTAGTTTTTTCACATATCAACCATTATTTATTTTTAATGTTAGTTTTTTAAACATATCAATATTATTTAGGGTTGGGGGTTTAGGGTTTATACTTATGCTTGGATTGATTAAATTTATGCATGATTAAAAACTAAATTTTATTCTTACATTTTATTAAACGTCGTCTGCTTAGCTTTTTATTGGCTAAGTGCGTTTGTTACCGCTTTTTAATAGGTTGATCAACTTGATCAAGTCTTAGCATATTCCAACGGTCTACGTGATCTTCCGATTGAGCCCGAGCTAACATCTACGGAAATCCGGAGAGCAAAGTGCAAATATACTGTGTTTTGTAATCGATCTATCCCATTATTTATAAACTCACTAGTTGTTTTTAAGTAAGTCATTATCACTGATTGCTCACTGGCAATAACAAATGAGTTTTTTTTTCAGGTCCGCTTCTTTCCTAGCGTTTTCGCAACAGCTATTTATCATTAATCTCCCACTAACAACAATTATTATTAACCACTTATTTGGAGTTTTCACATAAGCCAGTATCAATGATTATTCATAGACAATAACCAGTGATGTTTTCTGGGATCTGAGTGACAACAATTCTCACCAAATTTCCAGCATTCTCTCTCATCTGTTCAATAATAAATACAAATTACTTTGTATCACCGCGACAGCCGCTTACCATTGATTTTTACCTAGCGACGAATTTGACTGGCACTAAGACATCCAATGGTCTAGTACTCTCCGCTCTTTCAATGGAGGCCTATTTGGTGCAAAACCTCCTTGGTCTTTGCTCCCGCCTTGCCATTCACTATACTTGTATGTGGTTCCAATCATATGCATGAATGTATGAATTAATATGTTTTAGATATTCACTAGGAGTTATCACAAATATCATCTTAATTATCATTGCTCAGCGATAAAAAACACAGATGTTTCCAGATGATAAACACAGATGTTCACTGAGAATCAACATGTTCCCACAAATGTCAAATATTCTCTAACTCTTATAATAGCTATTGAAAATTATTTTGCATTATCACAACAGCCACTTACCATTAATTTCACTGGGATTTTGGTGACAATAACACTCTCCCAAAAGAAAATCCAAGTAATCGTGACACTTTTTCAGTAAAGACTTCATTGACAGTAAAAAGTGGGCTTTGGATTTATTTTCGGCAGGCTTATCTATCTCATTTCTTTCATATAGTACTTTAGTCTTCACATTTCATGAGCAATATTTCGGACAAAGGGGAAGAACTGTTTTTTTTTTTCTGAATTGAAAGCTATCCAACAGTTATCGTTTGGCTGGATAATGATATTAAAGCCGTATTTTTAACTCATTCTGTTTCATAGTCGGTTCTCTCTATAACGATTTATCTGTTTATTGCTGTCATGTATATATAATCATGTTTGTTGCACTTCTACAAAGATGTGTGCTGCTAATAAATATATACACATTGCGTGTTCACGCGGTGTTTAAAACTAAACACAGAGACGGTTTCATAAACAAAATTGTACTTATTTGTTTTGCCTGTCAGTGGTAGTAGGACGTGTCGAGCAAGGGTGGTGGAAGGTGAAGTTTCGAGCAAGCTAACGACGTGATCGCGGAGTAAAATACCAGGTTGAGAAACTTGCGCGGTCTATCCCTCTCTCGATTGTAGACGTGGGACATCAATCTAGTGATGACATCGCGATAAAAAAAATACCCTTGATAGCATAGCCCTAGAGAAGCATACAGACAAGATTTGAATTACACTACAAACTCGGGTAGTGAGTTCAATCTAGGCTGCAGCTGCATGTTACGTTTTTTAACGACGTTACAATTGCACGCCTCTTTCAGTGTCTCTCGTCTCGATTCCTTGCGTTCGTCAAACACCCGTGCTTTTATTGACAATTTCTTTTTTTTCATCTGATGTCAATATGTGTGTACAAAGTCCGACCTGGAATCTCTTTGTTCCTGGTTTTCTTTGTTCTCTGATAACCTGGAATTTGTGTGTGTGCACGATCTCTAAATTCCTTTATCCAACAATTTTATCATGTATCTTGTCTTGAACGACATCTATAAAAAAATGTCTTGTTATTATCCTTTCTCTAACTTTTCATCTTCCTTGATCTTTCAGGACGCACTTGTGTGGTATCATCCCACGCTGATGCAATCATTTGTGGGTCATTTATAAGAATGTTTAAAGTTTTGGTTCCCAAGGGTTTTGTAAATTGATGTGTTAAAAGTTAGAAAATTATAAACTTCCATCGACGTTCTCAAAAATCGAAGGAGGCCCAACTGATACTAACACTTGATCTCTATATGCGATACATAGATATTCGAATATTCTGTTTCTTTACCTCTGAAAACTTCGATATAAAAATAGTTGATAACATAATTTTCCTCTCCCCTAATTAAACATTTAAATATGTTATAGCGTACATTTCTTGTGGTCTCCTAATCTTACCGGATTCCAGGACAAGATTTCATCTATTATGGTGCAGTATCGAGCTTGGTGTTATTACTTTAGGTAACCTTATTTGGAGGAAATACATCATTTCTCGTAAACTCCAATGTGCGTTAGCCATACAGAAGCGATATTATTTTGGTCGTGAATGCTATGTGATTGCTAATATTTTGTCAGAGTTTATTTGCAGGAAAAAGTATCCTCATGCCAGATTGTCCTGACAAAACACCTGTACAAAGAGACCTTAGACACTCGATAATAGTGTCTGGTAGGTATTCAAGTTCTCTCCAGTAGGCATTCAAGTTCTCTCATTAATAAAATATCGGTTTTTGTACATACTAATTCTATATTTCATTACAACTAACAGGTGCCCCAAGGATACGAATCTCGACTATTTTATATTGGATACAATCCAAGTGAAAAATACACGAGTAAATTCCATAACTTTTTGGTGCCTTACAGTCGAATATCGTAACCGATTGTAGTCATTGTGTAATAGCAGAGCCTCTTTAATTGGGCGTATATCATCTAATAAATCTCGTCAAATATTACACTGGGCAAATTAGGCAGCTTCCATTACAGCATCGACGAAGACAGATAGCAGCCGCCATGAAAAGGCATAAAACAATGAAATTGTTTTAACGTTGATGTTCATTGCATTCATAAACTGACAGGAATTGTGTCTTGGCGCGCACATATGAAAAATATTTCGCTAAAATATTATCGATACTCTTCAAATATTAAAAAAAATAAATAAATAAATAAACAGGAAACAGACAAATAATGTGGATATATATTTTTTTTATTTTATTTCTCTAAATAGTTTATTGATTTTAATGAATTTCTGTCGATATATTTTTAAATCCAATTTTTAAAAAATGACGTTCTGCTTGTTGACAACGATTTTCCGTTGCATGTAACACGTGTTATGCGTGAATAATCATTTTTTAAAAATCTATCGGCAGTTTTGACAAGTAATCTTTACAGTGTGCGTGAAAGGGTGTACGAAAGACCAACGATCTAGAAACAGAGAGAGAGATAGAAAGAAACAGAGAGAGAGAGAGACGGAGACAGAGAGAGAGAGAGAGAGGCTAAGAGAAAGAAATAAAAAAGAAAAATAGAAAAAGAAATATATACTGGGTGGAATGATAAAATTGCCGCCCTAAAGAAACAACACTACAGCTTTATTTTAAAACTTTATTGAAAAAAAAATTAATTCAGGTAACTTGATTATATAGTAGAGCTTACATCTATTCATTGTAGCCGCCTTAAGTCACTATCATCGCCGCGATAGAGTCCGGAACTGGGAGCATGCCTTTTCCACACGCACTGGCTGGGGCTCGGCGAATACTCGGCGGCGGCGATCAGGCTGGCCTTGATATTGTGGGAGGTCATGTTGGTGATGTTTTAGATGTATGACCAAACGAAGTAGTCCAATGGGTTCACGTTGGGGAAAGGACGGGGGGCAGTGAAAGAAGGGTACAAAGTTGTAGAACTCTTTCGGAAGCAAAGCCTGGGTATTTTTGTACTTTTTTTTGGACAGAGCCGAGTCCTACTGTCACACCCAGGGTCTGCCAGCCGCCACCTGATTGCAGCAGAGGGTCACTACACTCTTTGGCACTTCCAGATACTCTTTGGTGTTAACTTTCCAGCCCACTTCGAAGCTGTAAGGTGGCATGATGTGGCCCTCACGTGAAACCACACCAAACATCATAAACGTGTCCTGAAACTTTGTTTTCATCAAGTGGACACATCTCTGGTATTCGTGGCAATCCACCGATGCATTTTAAATGTGCTGACAATGGTCCTGTTGTTATAACTTGAATCGGTACAGCGGCGCATCTCCAATCTCGCTCGTTGAACATTGTATCACTTTCAGACATGATCAAAGGCTCCTAACGCTCTCGGGATTGATACACAACTGGCCAAATAGTAAATGGTCTGCAGCAAAAAAAAAGACCCAGTTTTCATCAAACGGAAATGGAATCACGTCGTCTTTTCTAGGGCGACAATGTTATCGCTCCGCCTGTAAGAGTATATGATAAAAAGAGAAAGAGATAGAAAAAGAGCGTGATAGAAAAAGAGAGAAATAAAAAGGATAGAAATAAATTGATGGAAAGAGCGAGAGAGAGAGAAAGAACGAGAGAGAGATAAAAAGAGAGGTATTGTGAATTATTTTTTTATATTAACGTTAATAGACAAGAAAACGTTTTTTTTGGGGGGGGTTACGGTACCATTGGGAGCGAGTGGGTGTGCGTGTTTACCTGGGTGTGCAATAGAGTGTGTCTAGCGATAATTAATAATCGCATGCAACTCCAGAAAAATACGTCGCATCAATTTGCAAAACATGTAAACAAGTGAATGTTCTTGTTTTTCGAAGCAAATCTTTTTATTCCACGCCGTAAGTTTCCAAATACGTCCCGTCATCACTCTCAGAATAATCACACTTCCATCGATAAACGACAAGATTGAACGGACGTATCTTATTATCTATAAATCCAAGTATAGACCATCTGTATGTCGGTCTTAAGCCTAAAATACCGTTTCATTAGTCTATCGAGAGATGTTGGTGGTCTAGTGGTTAACGATACTGACTGAATCCAGTTCGTTCTATGACATAACGCGGACGGCTATATGTAAATACCGAGCCGCGAAAGAAATGACGTCACGATACAGAAAAAGAAGACTATTAAAAGGGGAGAACACATTTGAGAAGACGATCACGTTAGAGGTTAAGATGAAAACGTTCTAGCACACCGAAGTATATATATATATATATATATATATATATATATATATATATATATATATATATATATATATATTAAAGTTACCTTGTCGGTGTGTGTGCGACAAATCTATACCAAATTCCTCTTTATATTTTTTGTCTGCAGAGTTAAAATCCGATATATAAGGTATTTGGGCATGTAGCACACATTTAGTTTGTTTTTTAGCCGGCGAAAACTGCTGCTGAGCAAATTAAAATTGAAAACAAACAGGGTAAGTCGAATAAAACATTACTCGTTCTGTTTCTGTTCGCATGATCAAAATTAAACATTCAGAGTTCAAAGTCGCTTCATTTGTAGCCTTTCGTATCAGTCTGTTCGGTAATTGTCTGTATTTTTGAGATGAGGTGTTTTCATTGATTGAGATTGTCGGACTGACTTCCTCATCTTGGTTGTTATTGTCACAACGTTTCGGCCGTTTAGGGCAAAACGGCCGAAACGTTGTGACAATAACAACCAAGATGAGGAAGTCAGTCCGACAATCTCAATCAGTCTGTTCGGTGTTCAAACGGTAGTTACGCAAGAGAAATAAATCACAACTAATCCTGAGGAGCTGAACATTCTGCTTTCGATTCTAGCGGATGGTACCCAAGTCATTTATTTTTTTACATTAAAACCGTTACTATATATTAGATAACTATAAATAAAGAATTAGTTGCGTAATAATAAAAATATCTACATCAAATAAAAACAAATATTTATGCGTATTTTAAGACCAGGTGACGCCGGGAGGGATGCTAGTGTATATATATATATATATATATATATATATATATATATATATATATATATATATATATGGTTATCCACATACAGTACTGTTCCGCTGTATCACAGCTCATTAGTGCGGTTCGACAAGCAACTATCTCAAGCCAGGATTTTTTTTTACATTTTCACCCCCAACAAGGCAAATTGCCGCTTTGGTGTAGGGGGCTACTATTAGCGGCAAATACTACTGAGGTACTATGAGGTAGGGATTTGGGTAGCAAGATGTCGGGTCACGTTACACTTGTGCATGTCAGTACAGTTGAGGAAGCAGAGACTTGGAATGGAATTCCGGAGTCTAGCGGTTCTGGGGAAGAAACTACTGGAGTAGAAAGATCGCTTATAACTAGGGATCTCTACTGTGAAGGGGTGGGATTTTGTTGCCTGTCGGGTTTGTCGCGGGTGTCTACGTCGTGGGGGCACAAGTGTCTGCAGTTCGCCAGAGCATTCACCATTAAAATACTTGTAGAACAGGCAGAGGGATGCAACATTTCGTCGATGGAACAGAGGCTGAAGCTTAGATGCCAGTTCAGGGCCTATCAGATTGGCGACTCTCTTTTGAACCTTGTCTAGGAGCGAGAGACTAGTAGCAGATGCACCAGCCCAAATGTGAAATGGGCGAATGGTGGCCTTGTAGAGATACAGGATACTTTCGGGTGTTAGTAGTTTTCTAGCACGGTAGAGAGAGTCTACCTTCTTCACAGCGGCCCTGGCAATACTTTCAATGTAATTGTCCCAACTCATGTTTCCTGTGAACGTTAGGCCAAGGAATTTGAACGATGTACTCTCAGATAAAGAGTCACTGGGCATTGTTATTGGTGGCAGAGAAGGTATCTTGTAATTATTAAAGGAAATCAGTTTAGTCTTGGCGGCATTGAATGTGACTATCCATTTTTGTCGCCATTCCACTACAGATTGGAGGTTTTCCTCTAGTGTTTCTGCCATTTCTTTAGATATGTGTTCATTTGTTTTCCTGTCATGCCTGTTATAGAGTGTGGTGACATCAGCATATATACCATTCTCAGAGGAAATTTTGTCGGGGAGGTCATTTATAAATATTAGGAACAATATTCCAAGGATAGACCCTTGAGGCACTCGCATTTATATCATATTGTTTAGAGGTACGACCGCCGAGGACAACCTGGATTTTTCTCTTATCTAAGATTTAATTATGTTGAGTATTCTACCAGTGATATCGTATGATCTAATTTTCCTGAGGAGTCCCTCATGCCATACCCTGTCAAAAGCTTTAGATATATCTAGACCTACCGCTCTGCCCTCCTCCACTTTGTCCAGTGAATGGTATATACGTTCAGAGATTACAGTTAGGATATCTGCTGTGGAACGGGCTTGTCTAAATTCATATTGTTGGTCAGTCAGAAGTTAAACACCTGTAAGCTGATGGACTAGAGCATGGTTAATTATGGACTCAAATATTTTGTCGAAAAGTGAGAGGAGGCTAATGGGGCGATAATTTGATCGGTCAGTTCTTTCGCCAGAATTCTTGAATACTGATACCACAGAAGTTGTTTTCCAACAGCCCGGAAAGCAAGACTCATTAAGGCATTTGTTGTAGAGTTTGGAGAGAACTGGAGCTACTTCGGCTGAGCACTTTTTTAATAGCACAGCTGGGATGAGATCGGGTCCACATACTTTTGAAGTGTCAAGGATTTTATGATAGCATGCACCTGACCAGGGGTGATTTTCAGATCGTCTAGCGTGGCATTTGTCGTAAAGGAAAGACAGGTAGGGGTGGTTTGAAGGGTCCAGTGTGGAGTTTGAGGCAAACCGACTGGCAAGCATGTTAGCCTTCTCGGTTGCTGAGCAAACAACCTCGTGATTTTTGGTTAGTGGGGGAATTGTTGATTGCCTATTATTTACTACACTGTTATAGATTTTCCAGAAGTCACGAGTTCCTAATTTTTGTGCTTCGATGCGTTCTTTAGTGGTTTCAGTAAATTCTCTCTTAGCTGTCGCTATTTCTTTCTTAACGTTACTTCTAGCTTCTATATACTTCTGTCTGTTTGAACTGAACGTATCTCGACCGCCTAGACGATAGTTGGCGTTTCTAACGGTTACGCTATTCGGTGGGCATGTGAATTAGCAATGTTCAAATATTGTCCACACGCCTAAGCTCCATTTTTTACACAAGACCATTGCTTAATATGCTAATGGCAGTTTCTTTATCAATTCCCACTATGTTCAACCTAAGATATCAGACTGTCGTAAATACGTTTTTAAATATTTTAATTCAAGCAGGTTTCGTATTTATTATTGTACTCACTATATAGTTACCACCCCTCGCTATACCCCGATCGTAAAATGTTCTTTAATACGATATTTTATTTAATACACATACAAAATACCAATGAAAACGATTACAAAAGATTTTAAAAATGAATTGGACGCCATACGCGAGAATTAAAACCAAAACACTTAGTGCTCCACCCTTGGTTAATGCCGTTTGAGCTATCGAGAGATAGCTACGAAAGGTTGAAAATTAAACGACTTAAAGTTATGAATGTTTATTTGCACATTGAAAAAAAAGTAATAGGTTTTATTGACTAACTCCTGCCAATTTAAACCTTTTTTTTTTAATTTGACCCATTTGCAGCTTTCTCAGAACGCATATCCAAATTGAAATTTTCCACAGATCTAAACCCCATATATATCAAGTTTCAAGTGTTTAGACCAAAATTTCAGAGATAGGTTTGGTAGAGAATGTTATGCACGCGCACAAAGTCGTTTATATATATATATATATATATATATATATATATATATATATATATATATATATAGATAAATAGATAGATATATAGATAGATAGATAGATAGAAGTACAGGCTAGAACTGTTTCATGATAAATGCTACGTAATTATCACACTGTAGAAAATATGCTTAACTGAAACTAGTCATCCAGTAAGAAACCATAAAAAATAATACTTAATTAATGAACGTTCGTTCCACCCCCCACACCAAAATAGTTCGTTTTTCAACTTCTAATAAAAAATAATTTGTGCTTGTTTCATTTTTTATTGTCAAAAAGAAATTAAAAGAATCGGCTTGGAATCGAAAATTAGTTTATAATTTTTCCGATTCCGATACCCACAGAAAATCCTATTTTTCCGATTCCCGATTCCGCTTAATCGCTCCAATACTTATATATATATATATATATATATATATATATATATATATATATATATATATATATATATGCACGTTTCATTAAATAGTACGGATAACCCTTGCTTGTTTTTCTTGTAATCCTCCTTTTCTCTTTGTCGAACCATTTTCCGAACGTTTTTTTCCGAGTGAAAAAAGAAATTTCCCATAATCGCGAACGTTTTCGACCTCCATTGGTCATCCTCAGGCGAGTAGTAAAAAATAATCGAAACGGAGGGCAAGTTCAAGTGCTTTTGATTATTTTAATGATTTTAAGCGATTTTAATCGTCTTTTAATCATCTTTTAATCGTCTTTTCATTTCATCTCTGTACTTTCATTTTTCAATTTCATTTTTTATTTTTTACTACTCGCCTGAGGATGACCAATGGAGGTCGAAAACGTTCGCGATTATGGGAATTTTTTTTTTTTGTCACTCGGAAAAAACGTTCGGAAAATTGTTGAACAAAGAGAAAAGGAGGATTACAATAAAAACAAGCAAGAGTTTTCTGGGCTATTTAATGAAACGTGCATAAAAGAAAAACTGCTGCCTAAATATATTAATATATATATATGTATATATATAAATATATATATATATATATATATATAGAGAGAGAGAGAGAGGAAGATCCTGACACATCATGAGAATGGATTACTTAGTCTATATATGGCACTTCCAACTTACAACCAATGGGAGAGAGCAAGCTAGTCTTTATACTCCGGCATTCAAGATACGATTAGTTTCGAGTGTCAATCTCTTTTTTGTTACATTGTACAGTTGTACAATAAATGTGGTTTAACTTAGTCTGCATGTTGCGTTTCCTTTCATCTGGTTCGTTTACACTGATTATATATCAATATTTAATGGTTGTCATAAATGAAATAGTATGTTCGTAAGTAGGCCACGCTTACGCTTCAAACAACATTTTAGATGCGCCCATACTTCGCTATAACTTTGTCGATTGGTCGGTCACGCTCAAGACAAAAATAGTATTTCCATGACCAAACGCGTATCTTACGAACACTCATTCCTGTTTATCAAAATCAAGGTGAATTCTTTCTTCAGCTTCGAAATTGTCGCTAAAAAAATATGATTGTTTTTTATTTTATTTAATTCGATTTTATCACGTTATTTCAATTTCTAAATCATCAAAATTCTTTAACAATTTTTGTTTGTTGACAGCAAATGACACCGCGTGACATGTTATTGCGTTTAATCAAGTTCTCTTTGTCATAGAAAAATAATTAGCATCTTTATTCTGATAAATACTGCATTGTTCATCTAGTTGAAATGAACAATATATGTATATGTATGTATATATATGTGTGTGTGTGTGCGTGTGTGTGTGTGAGATCGAGAGAGTGTGTGTGTATGTGTATGGGTGTGTGCGTGCGCACATAAACACTTGAAGATAATCAGGAGGGAGAAAGAGACAGAAGCGAAGATACAGACAAAGAGATATGTAGATGGTTCGAACCCTCACTTCAATTTTACCATCTTCCTCGGGAGGGAAGTTCATATTCATCTTCATCTCAACGAAAAGTCGCCAATGAAAAACCAAACAAGATGCTATTTTGTAAGCAGAATGAGTGGCATTTAATTCTGGATGAACAACACACGGAACGACCCTCACTCTTGGGCCCACACGATCGCTGCTACAAAAAGTATTTCTTCATATTATAAAAATATATTAATTAATGCATTTAGTATGACCTTCTATGTTTTCATTATCAACGCTCTGACCCACATCTGGCCCCAATTGAAATGAACGGCTCTCGTCTTGAAGACGCTCCATGTTTAGGCAAGCATTTTGGTCTGGCCTTCACTCTTGATTTGAGATGGAGCATATACATAAAACATGTTGCCAAAATCACTAGAAAAACGGTTTGATCATTCCACCACACCAGTAGGTATCTAACTGCCGATGCAATCCTATACCTATATAAGTGTAAAGCACATATAGCATGCAACACGTGTAGACATAACGTGTTTGTAATCGCCTAGTATCCATGTATGTTTGTTTCATCGTCCCTATCTTTTCTAAAATGTAGAGCAATTACTTGTTAATATGTGTGAAGACGTCTAGTGTGCGTAGCATACATATTTATAAGTGTATATACGGTTCAACAAACTATTCAACAAACGCGGACATATACAAATTTACGAACAGTTCCTTACGGGACGAATAAACATCTTTCTGTGCTGCTGTCCCGGCTACAAAAATGATAACTACCTTCTTCCTTCGATTGGCATTGACTTACGATCTGTAAGCTGCAAGAAATTTTCCTGAGTAACGAAAATCGACGCTCGAATTTTTTTATACAACTTTGTTTCCTGACGTCTCTTCCGTTTTTAGAGTTGCACGTTTCTCTTCGTCTCACATCTTGCTATGCGTCCGTTCTCCAACTCGACTAACCTCTGATTCAATCTCCCTGAAACTGCTAACCCGTCTGTTATCTGACTAATTCTACGTATATATTTAAAATTCTTCTTTTCTTACTACGTTATCACCGCAACGTAGCACTAATGAATCAAACACGTGATCTTTGTCACGTATTTACTCGTTATTTATGAAAACGAAAATTCCTAACTGGTTGTTCTAAAATTCTATTTTAACAAGTTGACATTCCTTATACATATTTTAGCTAACAAAACATCTAGATTTCGAATAACATCAACCATAATAATAATAATAATAATAATAATAATAATAATAATAATAATAATAATAATAATAATATTAATAATAATAATAATAATAATAATAATATTAATAATAATAATAATATTAATAATAATAATAATAATAATAATAATATAAATAATAATAATAATAATAATAATATTAATAATAATAATAATAATATTAATAATAATAATAATATTAATAATAATAATAATAATAATATTAATAATAATAATAATAATAATATTAATAATAATAATAATAATAATAATAATAATAATAATAATAATAATAATAATAATAATCGGCAGTCCATAATATAACACGTAAATTACGCTTTGAAAGTAGTCAAATGCAATTTTGAAGACCAAACTGCTTAAAAAAAAGGGCAAATTCGCTAGATTTTCTCTTATAAAGGCCCATCTAACAAATTCAGGCAAGAATATAAGTAGCCTCTTTTAATGTAGCATCGTCTTCAAATATGGCTATAATACTATGTGATCATTATTGTAATGGTGTGAGAAAGTAATTCGTAGTAATTTCGACGTACAGCAGTTCTTCATTGAATAAAAATGTCGACGAAATGTTACATAAAATGGAATATTCGAGAGAAACGGGGAAAAATAGAAGACCAAGAGGTGCTGGAATAAAATGGTAAATTAAAGAATGTCTCTTACAATGTGATTTTATTATTTGTATTTAACTATATAGCACAATATTACTTTCTGACTATTTACTAGTACGTATTAACGTATCTCATTTGAGTTAACTCTATATCTAAAATACAATAGATACTATTTTCATAGAAATGTTTATTAACTTATATTGGCTGTGTGCCATTGGGATTTCTGTCAAAAATCTTTTGTGCTATCCAGAATAATATCATCTTTATCAAAACATAATTGTCGATTCAGTATATTTCTTATTCCGTGAAATTTCCAGGGGTCATGCTGGTTATTAAATTACGCACACCCTCTTTCAGTATTTTTCATTCGTCGAGAGCTCGCTATTGTTTTTGCATTTGTTATTTTCATAGCGTATATATTTTATTAGTGTTTAGCCAAATTTATTAAACCTCTCAAAAACAATTTCTTGCCTCAACGTAAGTACGTTACTGTGATCAGTAAAATACTTATACAAAGTTTAAAAGTGGGAGAATAAATCTCTTGGCTAATTTGAATTCTTCCGAACAACACCCATGCACCGGTCCGGCTAGTAATCAATGACACTTTCTTTTTCGTCAAATTTTAACATTTACAGTCGTTTTATTTCATTATTGGGATTCTTTGAGATAAGCAATTTGTATATTTCTTTATTTGCGGACTGTTATCTTCATCTTTATAGTTTTTGTTTCACGACATTTCGACCAACTCTGGCCTTCATCAGCTGGTTAATCGCAACGGGATAGGAATGCTGAATCTCTTAACTGTATCCTCAGTAATTACTGCCTCCCATAGTTGTTGTTGTCTAACTACGTTTTGGCCAACTACGCCTCTGGTCGGCTTTGGGTAGGTTTGAAACCGCTATCTTCAGATAATGCTCACGAAAGCCATTGGAATAGTTTGCCGTAGTGTCGTGAGACCACAACTATAAATATGGCGAAACAGTTCGCAAATAAATAAATATACAAATTATTAATCTAAAAAAAATCAATTGATTAAATAATATACCATTCGGTACGGACTCGCCGATGGAAGATCAAATAACAAAGAAACATCTTGGATTTATAAGACCAAAAAATCAAATATTGATCGACCTTCGTGGCCCGTGGCGCAGGGAATAGAGACGTTGAATCACTACGGTTTCAGGTGAGCATTGTCTGAAGATAGCGGTTTCAATCCTACCTAAAACCGGCCAGAGGTTTACTTGGCTAAAACGTGGTGAGAAGGCAAAAATTACTGAAGATACAGTTTAAGATTTAGCATTCCTATCCCGATTAGCAACCTGACGAAGGCCAGAGGAATAGTTGGCTGAAACGCCGTGAAACAACAACTATGAGAGATGAGGATACCAGTCTGCAAATAAATAAATAAAATACAGTCGTTTTGTTTGGAGATAAGGTCACAAAACGATGGGGTTTAAACGATGTTCGGCATTAAAAAAAAGGGTCAAAACCACTACTTGATGAAGACTTGATAAATAAAAAAAATGTTTTAATAACAACGCTTCAGCGGTTCTTTGAATATACATTTACACCTGAATTCATTGATTCCTGATATGAGACGATGCCTGAAAAGACTCAAGCAGCATAACTCGAAAAAAATAGGACGTACACATCAATGCGTGTAACACAAGCTTGAGGACAATCAGTTGATCGTGGAGCGAGATGTCATTCGCACACGAATGCGCAAGCTTTGTACGATGCGCCGCGTTTTTCTTTCAGCCGAGGGCGATTTTTTTGTTCATTTATAATGGATTTCTTCATTGTCTGTTTGAACCATTCATGTTCGAATTGATAGGTTGATACACACATACTGATATAGATTCATGCATCAATGTTTATGAATTTCGATGTTTATATAATGATAATAAATGTTTTGTATGACTTTAAGTTCTACTTGTCACCAAATTTGTTACTTATATGATATAAATTCGTATTATTTGGATTCTTCGAACTACTGTTCTAATTTTGAGTGTTATTTTCACAACATTTCGGTCGATGTAACCTTTGACCTTCTTCATGTACATCATGTCTAATTCGGTAAATTTTCTGTCGAACGCGGTAAACTGGACGAAATTTTGAATGGAGCCTTTTATTTACTACACGGAGGTAGCATGCTCTCGTTCCGTCAGCCATGACTGGATAGAGGTCCTAAGTAATTCGCAATTGTATTTTTAAGTCGCCGACATTGAGAATTGAACCTACAACCTTCAAGAGAATATCACTTTTTCAATTGATTTTTCTAGGTACTCTTACCACTACGCCATGGATCCTCATCTCAAAAATTCAGAAACGTATTATCTACATGATTTGGAATCATCCTCGTCTTTGTTTTTTTTTTTGTTTTCGTTTTTTGCGACCTTTTAACTAATCTCATATAGTTGTTGTCGTAATTTCAGACTCTATTTGTATGTCCAATTGAACACCATTTTGACTCTAAGGATGTATGCTGCTCTCGTTTAGCATATCATATACGAAGACTGTTTCAAAAGTAAAGCCTCCTACATTTTTACTCAAAATTTTGAAGACTTACGAAGACGGGAAATCGTATCATTAAAATGAGCGATCTTTAGTGCTCCAAAATTTATTTTTCTATATGGTCATCACTATTATCAATGGTCGTTTGCCAGCGATGAACGATGATCATGCATGGGCGTGCGGAGAGCGGTTTGTCATACAAGGGTCGTTCCAAAAATAAAGCTGCCTATTTTTTAAGCTCAACATGCTCATCAGCTACATAGACATGCGTAGAACCATTAAATAGTACATAGTCACTACAATTTCCAATGCACCTTTACCGGGAATTTAATGACGCATCTCTGCTCCTGACACACGAATGCATAACACCGAGATGTCTAGTTACATTACGCATAAATTTCTACATGTTAATGCAATCGGGAAAGCAGGATATAGAGCGGGGATTCCAAAGTCTAGAAGTTCAGAGTAGAAGACTTCCTGATTTCAGAATAGACGACTTTCCAATATCGGCAGTAAAATCCCGGGATTTTGCTGTTTCTCAGGATAACCAGCGGTATTTATGTTGAGGGGCTATCAGTGTTACGAGTTAATCGGAGCACATTCTATGAAAGTATTTATAAAACAAAGACATAGATGCGACATTGCGGCAATGCGAAAAAGGTTGTTGCTTGGTTTACAATGTGAGACCTATTACATTGGAAACTTTGGGGGGGGGGATCCTGCTTAATAAAGAGAGACTAGTTCTAGATCCACTGACTGGTATGTGGCAACAATATTCCATGCAAGGTCCAATGTAGAGATACATAATATTACTAGTTGGGAATATCTTATAGTAATTCGTGTTTTCTCATTTCTCTAAAAGCTATAATGATACCCTTGATTACGATACGTAAAGACCAAATATCTGAACAAATTTATATCACTCACTGTATTTTTAGGATATCGAACCAACAGAATATTAACTTTTTTGATAAAAAAAATTTTCTGAACGTAGCATTAAAACAATTATCGACAGAATAAATAGATTATAGATAAATATGGTGGTGTTAATATTCACGACTAGTTAGGGGAGGGTGCCCGGCTTTATCCAGTTGAAAAATACGCTTAAGTATAATATTTTAATTTGTCCAGATTTCGAATATATTATTATAAAGTCATGAATTCAAAAGTAAAAAAGAAACTATTTGGGTGCTATCAGATAGACTCGAAACCGAAAGCAAAACTGTAGCTGGTGACGTTATCACTGTACCGAAGAGACACGCATATCAACTTATTAAAAAGCATTAAGATGAATGTACAAAATGTTTAACGATTTTGTCAATTTTAACCCATTTTTAACCCATTAAAAACTATTTTAACCACCTAAAGACTCATAAAAGGACAACCCATTAAAAAAGTCCAATTTCTTTAGGCATCTAGTGTCGCTCTGCGACTTTTAGCTTTGGAAGAGATAGAGTTTGAAAATATGGAGACAGAAAGGCTCACAGACAGACATAGTGAGTTTTATAAATTAGATTATATTGTGATATTGTACATTTTTCGTATTTAAATATACACGGAAAATTTGTTATGACCTAATATCAAAATTAGTCAAAATCTATCTTTCTATCAACTGTTATATAAAAGTAACTGTGACTATGTAAGTGTGTTCCCTATAGACTCTAAAATGGATGGGTCGGTTTTTATAATAATTTACACGAATAATTTACATGGGCCTAGAAGTGTTCGTAGTTATATAGTGGGGCAGATTGCTGAAACAATTTTTAATTTGGTGCTTGGATCACTAAGTGAAAGATTCTTATGGAATATTCAGATAACCTGCCCCACTAATAACGGAATGTCTTCGATAAGTATCGATGATCGATAATCGAACTAATCTGGTGAAAAAAGAAGAGGCGAGTTTAACCAAAGTTGACACCTTATACAGCCTAACATCACAAGTGTATTTAAGAAGTTTTATTACCATATCAGTAAAAAGACCCGACATACAAAATCAATCAGTAAACGCGATAGTTTTTTTTTATATGACAGGAGTGCGTACGAAATGAATGTTTCTGTTTAAAGCAGAATTGAAGCATAAGACGTTGTATTTCAACCTTTAATTCAACCCATTATATATAAAAAAAATATTTTATAAAATAAACAGTAGGTTCCTTACAGTGTAATGTAGACTTGAATGTATTGTGGATTAAGTCACTGCGGAGAGATACGTAGAGTTTCCTTTAGGTGTACCATGATGAGTCCCCAACTAGAGCAGACGATTAATCGTTTTGATTGAAAAATGGGCGATTTCACTGATTTTGATAACAATAAAAAATATGAGAGTGTGAAACATTCGTTGATCATCATTCAATCCCGGGCAACGTCGGATCTCCCTGCTACTTGGCTTTAAATTGTATATATATTCAGTGTTGATTAATACACGATTTGGGTTTAGCATATCGAGCGAACATTTTCTATATTAATTGTGTTCGTGTCATAAATAAATAGCGGCTAAATCCGAAAATGACATTGGAATTTTTAGAAAGTTCTTTATATGACTGACCTACACCGATGATCGACCTCATTATTTCATGAGTTTAAATTCACTTAGAAATGATGAACTAAACTGGTCTTCTTAAGAACAAATTGTTATATCAGATCGCTAAGCACAGGTATGCCTGTATCATTAGTTATTTACTAAAAGTCGATGTTAAATACAAATATTTTATATGCGTTACTAACGAAACACATGTTAGAATAACTTCCTCGTCGCCATTTTGATTTTGATTATTTTGTTACATGGGTGGTGACGTAATGAGATAGAGAAAATGCTTAAATGTACATGTAGTTTAAATTGGGAAAAGGCCGCGGTGGATAGTGGGGTTTGCTAGCGGTAGGATCGAAAGAGATTGTCTCCACGTCCAGGAGCCAGAGAACGTGAGATTAGAAAGGTGTATCCGCCGCAAACTCTAGGGTGTAGAATAAACGTTTACACATAAAAGAGATAGTTCTTGTTTTGATGCTTTCCATAACGAAAAGAAAGAAAGCCGAAGCTTGGCAACATGTAAGAACCACGAAAGAGAGAATGGAGCAAACATTTCAAAAATGAAGAAGGTACGTGTTTCCGTTTCTTGATGCAAACCCTAGAAATAGTTGTCCGTCATTGGTAAAGAGCTGTCCGTTTTGCGTTAATTTTCCCATTGTTGAATTGTTGCTGAATGTTTAAACACAAACACACAACCATACAAATAAAGGCACACTCAATCACATCATGTTTATAAATATGTAAGCACCTACATTTAAGAGACAATGTATATATATATTTATGCTGTCTTATTTCACTGTGTAGATTACAAACACTATTTTTTCTCAAAGTTGCGCATTAACAAAAAGGATGCCTTCCTTGTTTTTACTGGTTTGGGGGGATTTTTTTTTTTTTTACTATAAACATAGCACAGTACTACTTGAGCGTAATGAACTACTTGTTGGGATTATATTAACGGAAACACTATGTAGGAAGTTAAGCATGGATATATCTGTTGACATTACATTAAAACTTCTGCGTGTGAGTACAGTCAGGAAAGTAGGAAATCAGGAGGGAATTCCAAAGACTTGTAGTTCGAGGAAAGAGAAGAAGACCTTCCGACATCTATGGATCTCTACAATGTAGGTTTAGATTTTGCTGCTTATCGGATTGTCGTGGGTATTTATGTCGACAAGATACAAGCGCTACGAGTTAGTCAGATCACATCCCACTGGAACAATTTTTACGGCGCTGTTACCTATTTTACATAGTGCATGCATACACACCAGAGATACGTATGTAATGTAGATTGCAAATACTAAGTCTCTTTACTTCCATAACCTTCTATAAAGATATTACACAAGTAAATAGACTTATTATTTTAAGTTGTACAAGGAAATATCATAACGGATATTTCTCAGGTCATGTGATTTGCAATAAAATCAAACAGGGCAAATTTAAATGTTTTATTAATGTCCAAACATAATTGATATAGAACATGTATTGCGGGGATCATAAAATATATGACTGTATGATTATATGTAAATAATGATATATATATATATATATATATATATATATATATATATATATATATATATATATATATATATATCCAATATGTAATTGGACGTCTGTATTAACAGCATAAAGAAAAATCACGCAAAAGAAAAGTTCTGGACGTGTCGCCTGATTTCGATTAGGAATAAAGGATTCTGGAAACGACAGCAAACTGAAGTAGTTTGTTTGTTTGTTAAGAATAATTCATGATGACCAGTTTTGTTGGCATTTGTTCCCCCAATATTTTTCTATTAGAAATTATTCCTAGAAGAATATCTGTTCTTACGCTAGGGACCACGTGAAGATTCCAGCGTTCCCGTGGAACGAATGTGGTTCGAACTAAACACGCACTATTAACTACAGAAATACCATCAGCACCCTGCATTTGTCGTCACCAATGTCCTGAACATCAAATCATAAAAATATCTATGCGATTTTTATATTTTTACGTGCTCTGAGAATTAGATACTGTTGATTTCCAATGAAAAAATATGTTAATAGACATGAGAGATACATTGGATATGAGCAAGGGACATCGCCCCTACTGGTCCTTGATATGACCTTGAACTATAGCCAGTGGTGAGGCCCTAGCTTGCGGGCTTTGGGGATTGTGGAGCCACCCTTTTAATTGCCATTGCTCCCAGGTCCACTTTGACCCGGAGTGGTAGTATCTGTTTGGGTCCCAACTATAGGTTAAATAGAAACCGACTTGAAAACAACAAATATATTCTATCAAAAAATTAAATAACCTGAAAAGGGTTGATATGCCGTAAAACAAAGACAACCAAACAGCCAGACATCGCCCCTGATAATTTTGCTATAGTAATAGTCTTGAATAACACACAGACTATCGCTAGATTTGCTGTTAATAGACACGTCACAATATCATATAGCATTTTATATATTAGATTATCAAATTTGTTAATTTATTAATGCGCTCATCTAAATTGAAAACGTATGCTAAACAAAGATTTCATCGTTTCAATAAGCCTTTCAAATAACACCATAAAAATGTAAATCTATTTACAAGTTCCTTCTTAAGATAATCGTTAGAATTTGAATTTATAACATATGTTGCTTCAATCGGCGTAAAAAATAACATTAACCGGTATGACTGAAATGCGTTCATTTAAAATGCATATTTAGCGATGAAAATGACAGAGAGACACCAATCGGCATACGGGCATAGTGTTTGATAGAAATTTCGAGATGCATATAAAAAGAAATTTTAAATTAAGTTTGACAGATCGACGAACAGGTTACCGCAAGGACTCTTATAGAAACGCACGAACTTATCTGCAAATTAAGTGTGACAGACGGACATACATCTTATTCAGTGCGGCCGAAATACTATACAAAATAACATTTCATACACTGTTCAAGGCGAAATGACTTCTCTTTATGAGAAGTGATTTATAAGTTGTTTTATGATTCTGGCAGCATTTTATAAAGTCTGAAGTGCGAACACTTTAGAGTATCATATATACATCTACAAAGCCACCATTCACCCATGCATGGATCACTGTTAATACATCTATCACTTGTCTTTCCTTTTTAGACAGTGTCCAAAAAAGTATTCAGTCTAATATCCCTGCACTATGAACCAACCATAACCCTAACCCTAACCCCTATCGCCGAACTATTACACCCCCTATTTTACAAGTACTTTGATAGAACGTACTCTGATGAACCCATTGTCATTGGGCCACTTCGACGTAATACACTCGACTAACCAGATTAATAGCAAAATCACACCCTTTCACTATACAAATGTCGAAAAGTCTTCTATTCTAATAGTTTATTTCCTTGGACGGCTAGACTTTTGGAATTTTCACCCAGCGATTGGCTTTCCTGATTTTACAACAAGCATAAGTTTCTATGCAATGCGAAAATTCTCTCGCTGCCCAATTCCCTACATAGTCCCCCGTAGACGTGGTCACGAATAGTGGCCACTTGCTCCCAAGTGAGCATATGCCTTATGTGGAGTGAATGAAAGTAAAAAAAATCGCATTCTAATAAATATAATATGTCTGTAATTTAGTGAGAAACGAATGGACACCTATAAAACATTCCATTATAATACATGAGGGTCATAACCTGACAGACTAGCACGACTTTTTTTCTACAAGGTTTTACGGTCTTTATTAAAGAATAACTACAAGAGCTACTGTTTAATAGCTCATTGATAAGAACCTGGCTAATGCGCTAGGTCTGAGAATAGAAGATGTAGTTTCGTTTCTGGATTAATCCTTTCCCGTGTAAGAATGTAAACAAAAATTTAATCTTTAATTCTTATATAAAAGTCACTTTGTGTACGTGTGCATGTGAGTTCTTTTCTTATAGGTTCCGAAAGGGCTGAGCCTATCTTTTACAAATTTCACACAAAGGTAATTTATATTTCTGACAGTGTTCTTATTCATCCGATAAGTATTGAAATTCGAAAAAAATCCGATCTCAAAAATAATCTTTTCTCTCTCATAGTTAAAAACAAAAAGAAAAGAAGAATTTCTACGGGGGAATAATTTACGTTACACCGGCCAAGGGAAATAAAATTTGAGCAAATCATTTTCGAAAATCAAAAAAATCCGATCTTAAAAATACTCTTTCTCCTTTATAGATAAAAAAATAAGAATTTTTATAGCGGAATATTTTACGTTACACCGGCCAATGGAATTTAAAATATCTCAACAAATCATTTGTTGTTACAAAAGAAAAAAACAGATATATTGTCATTTGGAGAAATAGCTCAATGGTAGAGTATTCGAATACAGATCGAATGATCCCCCTGTTCAAGCCCGGGTATACCTCACTATTTATTATTATTGTTTTTTAATTAATGAGTTCACTGAAGATAAAACAAGAGGTACCATTTAAAATCACCGCAAAAAAATTTTTTTTTTTTCATAATTTAAAACTAAACAGAAGTGACTTTTCCAGAGCACTCATTGTCAAGCCTAAATATCAGCTGACGTTATTTTGTAAACAAACACAGAAGATGTTGGATGAAGGCCATTATTATTTTATTTTTTTTTTATTTATTTTTATTTTTTTTACGAATGAGTCCACCGAGCAAATTATTCCTCGTAATATATGATAATAAATAGAGGATTGACTCTATAATCATACATACTCAATCTGCATTAATTAAAATATCATGTTTAAGCGTATTGTATGACCGGGCAACGCCGGGCGTCTAGCTATTCAACTTATATAATTGGATCCATTTTTTTAACTAAGAGTTACTTTTGGTTATGGTGAGAGGTGTCTAATCGATCCTCACTTTCACCTGGTCACGTGGTTTATTTTCTGGCTATCAATTGATTATATAATTACTTCCAATACTAGCAAATGTTTATTTATGTCCAGTCTCCTAACTAAGCAGACCAATCTGTTCCCGTATATCGGGGAACTCTTGTTTTAACAATCGAAATCCTTAAATGTCTACGTTTACCGTATAATGTGCACATAGTAAGTAAATGCGTTACAATAATGTGCGTATATTGTAAAATTCATAAAAATGTATGTTTTTCTTTTAAGCAAAAAAAATAAAATACAATCTTTTAAATGTGTGGCACTCTTGCAGAATTTGACCCGGATCCTCGGGAGTTTCCGTGAATTATAGCTTGACCGGCAGTCACCGGATTAAGCTGAGCAAACTAACAGACAGACGAATTTAAAAACAAACTGGAAAAAAGAAATACCGTGAATAAAAAATAACAAAAACATCCTGTAAATTTACTGAATATATTTTTTTTCAAGTTTTTTCAAGAAAAATTACAAATTATTTTTTGTCAAATAATGTTTAAAAAATAAACGGAAAAATGCCTCTCATCACCCCAAAATAATTTAAAAGTTACATTTTTATGCAAAAAAAAATGTCGATTTAGTGTTTCAACATTTGAACAACGCTCGGTTTAATCCGGTGGTTGCCAGTCGAGCCCTATTCATAATTGACGGAAAATCCTTCGGATCTGGGTCCACTTCTGCAAGAGTACCAAATACGTGCTAGCTTACAATGCATAGATCACGTAATGATTTATCGTTCTACCGTGCTAGAATATTACTTACAGCAGAGAGCATCCTGTAATTTTACAAAGCCAACATTCGGCCATGCATGGAGTTTTGTTGCCACATATGGGCTGTTGCATCTGTTATAAGTCTCTCGCTCTTAGAGAGTCCCAAAATGGATCTCAAATCGTACTGGTCCCGCACTATCAGCCATGTTCCAACCTCTGTCCTATCGCTGCCATATCGTATCCCTGTGCCTGTTTTACAAGTATTTTAATGGAGTGTGATCCAACGAACTCATAGCATCTGTGCCTCATCGACGTACATACCCCCAACCAATCTGACGTCCGAAAAATTCAAACCTTTTCACTGTTGATGTTTGTATATTCTGGAAAGCTTTCTATTCTTATAGTTTCTTTCATCGGACTGGTAGACTTTGGAATTCCATTCCTGGTTCTTGCTTTCCTGACTGTACTAACCTGCAGAGATTAAAACATAATGTGAACACATAACTCGCTCCTCAATTCCCTATAGTTACCTGTTAGAGACAATCCCAAATAGTACCCCATTATCTTCCAAGTGGCAATATCTTCGTTTGTGGTTAAAAGGAGAAATAAAAATATGAAAACCAAACAGATGATTATATGCAGTGATTTAATTGGGAAAATATACGAGTTTTAGCTGGAATATATATACACGCTAGCAAAAAAACGCGTTGTGTAGAAGGTCAAACATGAGCAAGAATATCGACAACCAGGCGAGATCAGTTAAACTAAAACCTGTGCATTTTGATACTACGCCGGAAAACAGAAAATCAAGTGAATAATACTGGAATAGTGTCAGATGAGATGTGTTGCTCGCAGCTGAGTGCGGTTCGCTACCTTCACGACATTACCAAAAGTATCCAAAGCTACAGGTTAGAATATTGCCTAAATATGTCGAAGCATTTGACTCGTCCTTATATACATTACCAACAGGTAAACCCGACGTTGCACGAGCCTGATTGGGGATTAACAAATGTTTAACACTCCCATACTTTTGTTGTCATTGAAATCAGTCAAATCGATTGATTGCCTGCTCTAGTTGGAGACCCATCCCGGTGTAACGGGATGAAGTTTCATGTTTCCCCGCAAAGATTTAGTTCACAATATAATTCAGTCTATATTACACTGTAGAGAACCTATTGTTGATTCAATAAAATTATTTTATTTTAAATTAAAGTTTAAAAAGTCAAGAGCCATGGCTCAATTGTGCTCTAAACAGACACATTCATCTCGAACGCACCTCATTTTAAAGAACCTACTGTTAATTTTATAAAATTATGTTTACATATATGGCTTCAATTAAAGTTTAAAATGCAATAGTCAAGTATCAGTTTTTCTCTAAACAGAAGCATATATATCGAACGCGCTCCTGTTTTATCAAATAAATTACTGTTGATTTTATACGCTGGGCCTTTCTGTTTGTTCGCTGATATTACTTCTCGAATGCAATTGTGATGTTAGGTTGTATAATTTGATCAAAATCGGACTTTTTTCTTTAATCGGACTTTTTTGATTATCGATTTTCGATACTTATCGGAGGCATTCCGATACAAAACCTACCTAAAAACACGCCTAGACACATAATGTACATTTGTGTATTTTTTTTTAAATAGCCGAGTAACTTCGGAGTCCATAGTGGAATGAATTCACACACACACACACACACACACACACAAAATTGCTTTTTATAGATATGACATTAAAAAGCAAAGTTGCCTCTTAATATCTAAACTGTTTTTTTTTCTGTTTTGTTTCAGTTTCTTGTTCGTCCATTTGTGTTTGGCTGTGGTCAAAAAACAGAACATGACCCAGCTGTTGGATAAGCTTTTGGATGGCTATGATAAAAGACTTCGCCCTGATTTTGGACGTAAGTATATTGCTTCTTTTTCTTATTTTTTTATTAGAAAAAAAGTTTAATAAACAACCTCAAGACGAATCATGCCGTTTGCGATAGATACTATCCGTCGGCAAGGGAGTGAACTCATCTTTTCTCTTATGTAAATGCATTTTTTCACCTGCATAATTAAACCAATATACATTTATCGACCATAAAATGAACAAAAAATGTTCAGATGGGATCAGTTACGGGATTCGACGATCAGAATTTTCTCGCACTTACCATTCGTACATGCACTCATTAAACAAATATCTTAAATTCTTTCAGGAAGGACCAAAATCTGAATGTAGATTCTTTGAATGAAGCTTCTTTCTTAGAACTGACCACCTATGGATTTCGGTTCTGTAGGCATGCTTTCCGGCTGACAACAACATGATGGTCTTCAAGTCTAATTTAAACAAGTTTTGATATCCCTCCCCTCTCAAACAATCATATTCCACCCAACTTCCACCACAATCGATCATTCATCTGTTGTCTCAATGATCACCGTAAACTCATTAATCTTGGGCCTTGATGAGCGATGACTTCCGTGTAAAAAAAAAAGTTATTTCTTATTTGTAATGCTAATGAGAGAGAACCAACGCATGAGTCCTAAGCTATTAAGAAAAGTTTTTAAAAATAGTATAAATATATATATATATATATATATATATATTAACGCATTTTAAATATATATATATATATATATATATATATATATATATATATATTAACGCATTTTTAAAAGTGTATATATAGACATCGAACAACCCAACCTTCCCATACGCACACATATGTTTGTCCTTCCCGACATGGGTAGGATTAAAAAACTGTTATCTTTTTTGTACGATCTATGACTTTTTCTTTTCTTGCATTTTTACTTCAATATCCTGAAGATGTCCTCTGAAATAAGGACGAAACGTTGATTATTTTAATAATTTCATTCGGTTTTTCTATTTTTCTCAAAACATAACGTAAACCACCGCTGGTATTTTTACATTTCTTATACATATATATATACATATATATATATACATATATATATATAAATATATATATATACATATATATATATATATATATATATATATATATATATATATATATATGAGCAAACAGTTAATAAAATATGTTAAACAGTTTGAAATGAGTTAAAAACATTTAATCTGAAAAGGAAACACTAGAAAAATGGATAGTCCTTAATCCGCGGAGTTTCGAAGAAATACTTTCCTTCTCATCAGAGGGTAGGAATTAGCAAAATGCGGGATATTATAAGCTCTATTAACTATTTGATTTTATCGAGCTTTTATATCTGGCTGAGATAATTTTATAATTATTAATTCTTAAATATTTATAATTTACTTTAATTTTACCATCTTTGATCATTTTGGTAAATTCAATTGTAATTTTCACTTTATATATATATATATATATATATATATATATATATATATATATATGCTACGAGAATTCCAGTTTAGCTATATTTCAACGGGTCCTGCTAGTGCACATATATATATATATATAAATATATATGTGCGTGTGTGTGTATGTATGTGCTACTACAAGAATTCGATCTTATAATTAGTCTATATATATATATATATATATATATATATATGCTGCTACAAGAATTCAAGCTTATAGTCTAACTTTCTAAATATATATATATATATATATATATATATATATATATATATATATATATATATATATATAACTACTGGAGCTACTTCGGCTGAGCACTTTTTTAATAGCACAGCTGGGATGAGGTCGAGTCCACATGCTTTGGAAGTGTCAAGGTTTTTTATGATAGCATGCACCTGAGCAGGGGTGATTATCAGATCGTCTAGTGTGGCGTCTGTCCGCATAGGAAATTGAGGTAGGGGGTGGTTTAGAGGGTCCAGTGTGGAGTTTGAGGCAAACCGACTGGCAAGCATGTTAGCCTTCTCGGTTGCTGAGCAAAGAACCTCGTGATTGTTGGTTAGTGGGGGAATTGTTGATTGCCCATTATTTACTACACTGTTGTAGATTTTCCAGAAGTCACGAGTTCCTAGTTTTTGTGCTTCGATGCGTTTTTTAGTGGTTTCCGTAAATTCCCTCTTAGCTGTCGCTATTTCTTTCTTAACGTTACTTCTAGCTTCTATGTACTTCTGTCTGTTTGAACTGGACTTATGTCGGTTAAACCTGCGGAATGCATGCTGCCTTTGGGCAATGGCAGTTGCGCAAGTCGAAGTAAACCATTGGGGAGAGTGGCGCTTGCTATAGAATTTCCGCATGGGAACATGCGCTTCGATTGCAGTTTTGAACCATTCAGTGGTCTCGGTTGCACACTGTTCAGCAGGAAGAGAAAAAATATTTCCCCATGGGGCGTCTCTGATAAGATCTCTGATAGCTTCCCAGTCAGCCTTTTTATAATATCTCGTTGTTTTGAGCACTGGCTCTTCAGTTTTGTGTCTAGAGTTTAGGGCGATTTCAACCATTATCACCGCATGATCAGCGTTCCCAAGTGGGCTGTCGGCTTTCGTTACACAATCATCAGGAACTGTGGTCAAAAACAGATCTAATAGTGATGCGTGTTGTTCTTCCTGATCAGGGAAGTGGGTTGGAAAAGTAACAATTTGCGATAGGGAGTGAAATACAGAGAAGCTATGAGTTGCGCTGCCTGCTGCATCTGTGTAAGTAGAGAATCCAAGCCAGTTTTTGTGATGGACATTAAAGTCGCCAAATACATGTACTTGGGCGCTAGTGTCGAAGGAGAGTGCTGTGTCTATGCTGTCAGATACTTTGTTTATTATGGTGCAGTCTTGGGTCGAGGGAGAGCGGTAGAGAAAGTAAAGGTAGCTAATGTTGTGTTGCATGATTAGTCTAAAGCACATAAAGGCTTGATCATCCGTTTCTAGGTTTGTTTCTCTAGTCAAGGGAAGGGTATTACGAATGTAAACTCCAAGTCCGTGCATATGTCTGTAAGAGTCCTTACGGCAGAGTGGGAGATATCCAGGCATGTTAAAGTAGTTAGAGGGGATGGAGGAGTGTAGGTTAGTCTCACTTAGTGCTAAGATATCCGGGGTATTTGTTAGGAGAAATGCTTCAACATCAGCTAAATTAGTTCTAAGCCCACGGATGTTTGTGAATGCAAGCCTCAAGGGAGGAGGCAAGTTGGATTTGTTTGACCCTAAGCCTGGTTTAAGCTTATTTTTAGATTGTACTGTCATCATGTTTTTTAACGAGTTTCAGTTGGGTTAGGGGAAGCCGAACAGGAGGTTATGCAGAATATCACACATGCATCACAAGTAGACCATCAGCTGACCCTCCATCAACTAGGACTGTGGCCTCAGGAAAGCCCACCGGGGATGATGCAGGGTCCCTTTCCATGCGCGCGATGGCACTGCAAACATCCCGATATTATTCAACTGTTGATGGAGCAGCCGCTCTAAGCGCTACCAAAGAGTTAGGGCTCCTGTACTACCAGTCGGAAACAGCAGCCAGTAACTGTCAATCCGGTACCCTCAACCCATCAGAGGAAGGTCAACCCAATCTAATTGCTCAGGCATATGTGGTACTCAAGCATTCTCAAGTGCCCAGCTTTAGGGGTGGGGTGTGTCGGGAGTGGGGAAACGGCGTTCATTGCCCTAGACAAGAAACAAGATCTACCAATGAAGACACAAAACTATATATAGGTAGATATAGAATGGATCATTTATTTAATAATGGAATACAGGCAAAATTTGGGGGATAGAAGGGACTCTTAATGCCAGGGCATTTCGAAGCCTAATGCTTCTCATCAGACGAGTAGATAAGGTGCTAGGTAGCATGGGGAAGATGCGGCATCTAGCGTAAGGTTCATTAGGGACGAAAGAGATTATCCGGATAAGTCTCCTTTGTGGAATTGAACTTTCTCTTTTCCTTTTAAATTAAGCTATATATATGTATATATATATATGTATATATATGTGTGTGTGTGTGTGTATGTGTGTGTATAATATTATACTTCTCCAAGTTCCAAACATAAAGTTTTCTCAGTTGGTCATTTATTATTTTTAAAAAGGTAGCCATTACAATATTGTTTCGTATTGTGGCTTACAACTTTGCAAAATGATGTCTTTGCTGCATTTTTAGTCACGTAATCAGAAACCGTTTAGCTTGGAAGACTTAGAAAAACACCATTTTGAACAATTCGTTCGTGCAACAGACATATTCTATATTTATTTTCTTCTTACGCAGATTACGATCATACTTTTGGAATTTATATATATATATATATATATATATAATTTCAGGTTAAGAATATTCAAAAATAAAAACAAATGTATTTAACGAGGTTTATATAATAGTTCTCAATAATAAATGAAGCAAGGTATACTTTTATTTATATTCAAATATACATAAGGTTTATGTCGCTACACGATTATGACAATATTTCAGTCAGTTAGAAATAATTAACAGACATGTCAGCTGATGCAAAACGCTACTTTCAAAAGTCAAATCCTTTTCTTTTTTTTTTCATTATTTTGTGAGGAGTTCACTTCTTAAACGAAGGATCTTGCCTCACCGGATGAAGTAGTTAGTTATAATAATTGACCGAAACATTGTTATGATCGTGTAGCGACATTACGCAATGTTTATTTGAATGTAAAGAAAAGTATATATATATATATATATATATATATATATATATGTGTGTGTGCGTGTGTGTGTGTGCGTGTGTGTGTGTATGCGTGTGTGTGTGTGTGCGTGTGTATGTGTGTGCATTATTCATTGAATCTAAATATAATTTACTTATCCTTTTTTCTTATTGGCGAGCAAACATTACATTCTAGTTGATTCTCTTTTCTCTGATGTATAGATCAATTGATTGGAAGCGAAAACTGATATGTAGATAGATTACATACATATATTTATCGTTTTTCTCCATGGCGACTAATACTGTCCATTATTTAAAAGTTAGCCTCGCTTTAATCCTTTGAGATGATTAACTATATCCCATGCAAATCGGAGTTAAAAATCCGTATATAATTTTAAAAAGAAACAAACAGACATTCTAATGATACGTCCATCCAATGTGAGCGTTATGTGTGACAGACAGACCGAACGATTTAGTATCTTATACGATTCGAGGCATCTGGGTGCATTAAATTATTTTTTTACATTTTCTTATGAGTTTGTTCAAGTTTTGGATGGAGCAACCTATCGGATTCTTAACATTTACCGACTATCTCATATATTCCAACTGATACATCACTTCAAGATTATGATCATCCATCTAAGTGCAATTGTTTGAATCTCTCTTACACTTGGTTTACCGGGTATATTTACTAGGTCGGTTTTAAAATTACTTTTATAAATCCAATTCCTTCAATACTTACTTAAATAATTGAGATCTTCCTAAGAATCCAGTCATACAAAAGACCTTCGTATTACATTTTCTCCTCTCACGTTTGTTTACCCAACACCATTAGGGGCATAAACTTTTACTAAGGTTGCTTCTTTCTCCTTCTTATCCCATATCACTATGCCAGGCTTAATAACTCCGGCTTCTATGTGTGTGAGATGACCTTGCAAGAAAGGGTTGATGCTTTCAGACCTAAGTTAAAATCTTTATCCATAACTGTTGAAATGTATCTTGTCTTAATTTTGCCAATTTTTGTGTATTAATATATATATATATATATATATATATATATACATATATATATATATATATTATTTATCTTTGTTCTCTTATTGCAGTCTTACTAAAAATTAGAACACCTTAATATTACTTATCATGTTTTATTACTCGAGTTTTAAACTTTTTTTTTGTTAAATACGCCGAGTATTACCCTAAACCAGCCTTTAAATAAGATGCCCCCAATCTAAAAACATAAGCTGACCTCAGAAGTTGCATTATTGAAACGTAATTATAAGTTTAATCTCGAAGGTTCTATCGCGAGGTACCTAAAGAAAAAAAAAAAAAATAAATAATTTTTAAAAAAGTTAAAAGCATTTAACCCCCACACCACCACATCTCTTAAGTACCAGAACACCCCAAGCGTGCTAGCTACTAGTCAGTTTTCGTGATGACCTCGGAAGAAAGGGTCGGTGCTTTCAGAGCTAAGTTAAAAACTTTATCCATAACTGTTGAAATGTATCATGTCTTAATTTTGCCAATTTTTGTGTATTAAAAAGAAATATATATATATATATATATTATTTATTTATCTTTGTTCTCTTATTGCAGTCTTACTAAAAATTGAAACACGTTAACATTGCTTATCATGTTTTATTACTCGTGTTTTAAACTTTTTTTGTTAAATACGCCCGATATTACCCTTAACCAGTCTTTAAATAAGATGCCCCCAATCTAAAAACATAAGCTGACCTCACAAGTTGCATTATTGAAACATAATTATAAGTTGAATCTCGAAGGTTCTATCGCGAGGTACCTAAAACAAAAAAAAAACTTCCATGGATTAAGGGAGGGGAGACTATCTTCAAATTCTATTCTAAACTGGGAATGGGCAAAGGACATATACTAAGTAGATATAAATAAGTCCCTCTTACCATTTTTTAGATGGAGAGTAGATAATGCAGTGGATGTGTTATCTGCAGCTCCAGTAACTCTCGCTTCTCCTTTTTTGTCCCTCAGTCCTCATTTCTAATGGAAGATGTTTCTGACAAAAGGTGAAGAAAAAACTGCTTCCCAGGTCGGTAGTACTTCGTGAACAGTAGTCTGAGATGTCCGAAATTTCCTGTCTCTATGTCTATCCTTGCGGCCATGCCACTAGTAAGGGTGCTGGAGGTAAACGTTTTCATCTGGGCTGACGTTAACCGCTTGATAGTCAGGGACCCGAACCTTGGAATAATCCCTAAGGAAGCTGTCCTATCAGCAGGTGCAAAGTACTGGGGCTGCCGTATTGTCATTTGGTGATTGGATTCTGGACCATGCAGTAGTCTCTTGTGGGGCCTCTCGATGCTATACTAGTGTGTAATTGTTACGGTTTTACCTTATCATGTGCTACAAAAAAAATCCCGTCTTTCCTCTCTTCCTTTCCCTCTCTGTTCTGCTCTAACATAGTTGCTGACCTGTTCCACAAATCCACAAAGAAAACACGAATAAACCTAGAACCACAAAGAAAACACGAATAAACCTAGAACCCCATCCTCCTACGTAGACCCCTACTACCATGTCTCCTTCTCCAACATCAGGGGTCTACGTTCTAACCTTCCAGGGGTTGAAACCCAATTACAGGAGACGAAACCTGACATATTCCTTCTAAGCGAAACTGGAATAGGGCCGACCACCTCCCTAGATGAGTTCATAATTAAAGGATACTCTAACTTAACATCTAAATCTGACCCCCAAGATCGCCACGGGCATGGAATAACCGCCTACCTTAAAGATGGCTTCCCATGTGGCAGGGATATGTCCAGAGAAGACCCTAATCTACCTTATATGTGTTTCCGGGTTACACTTGCTTACACCACCGCATTTATATTTGCCCTCTATCGCCCCCACAACAGCGGAGTTACTGTCTTTAAGAGTATATCAGAGAAAATTACCACGTCCTGTCTTCTCATCCCTCGGCTAACATTCACATTTGCGGTGACTTCAATGTCCATAATGTGGAATGGCTGACCCACTCAAATAAGACTGATGATGAGGGGAGGTTCTGTCATGATTTTGCCATTGCTTATGACCTCACTCAGATTGTTCGCGAGCCCACCCGTGTGCCCGATACTACCGGTCAGTACGCAAGCCTTCTAGACCTATTTCTATCAACTTCCCCTGAGCTATGTTCATGTTCCTTCTATCTCCTCTGGGATCCTCCGACCACTGCGTCGTATCAGTTAAGATAAAAATTAAATATAATAAATCTACTGACGTACCTCTCCACCGTACTGTATACTGATACTCTATGGCGGACTGGGATAGCTTCCGTACATTCATATCTGATCTACCTCTCCATCCCATGTTTAAAAAGGATGTGTCCTCAATAGTATCAGACCTGACCGAATGGTTACTTGTATGCATAGACCAATTCATACCATCAAAAAAATTCCAACAAAAACCTAACAGCCAGCCATGGTTCTCCCCTGAATGTGCTGCTGCCATCGCACACAGAAATCACTTTTTCTGTAGCTACCAACGTAATAGATGCATTGAAACTAAAGCTGCTTTCAGGACCGCCAGCAACCACTGTAAAAGAGTAATAAAAAATGCAAGAGAACTATATGCTCAATCCGTTGAATCCAAAATAGCTGAGCAGCGGCTTGGTTCCCACCAGTTCTTGCAAATATCAAATAGGATCCTGAACAGAAACGCGCGTTCTATCCCAACCATTATCAATGGACCAGAGGTCATCTCGACAGCATCCGACAGGGCCAAACTCTTTGCCAAGAACTTTGCGGCAAATTCTACGCTGTGCGACGAAGACCATCAACTCACCATATTCCCTCCTATAAAGGACAACACGCTATGCAACATACAAATATCTGTGCGTGAGGTCGCCAAGCTAATCAAGAACCTTGACTCCAGTAAAGCAACAGGTCCTGACGGTATTCCAATTATAGTGTTAAAAAATTACAACCAGAACTTGCCCCCATACTTACAAAACTGTTTAAGCGTTGCCTTAAGGAGGAGTGCTTCCCAACGCCCTGGAAAATCTCATCAGTATGCCCTGTATTTAAGAATTCAGGTGATGTCATTTCCCTCTCAGTACAGACCAATAAGTCTCCTGTGTGTCATGAGTAAGTTGCTGGAATCCACAATAAATAGTCAACCACCTCAACAGAAATAACCTTCTTAGCGACACGCAATATGGTTTCCGTTCTGCTAGATCTACAGCAGATGTGCTAACGGTTATATCTCACAGGATTAGTGAATTTCTCGACAAAGGCTTCCTTTCTAGGGCAATTGCTCTCGACATATCAAAGGCCTTCGATAAGGTATGGCATAAAGGGCTACTACACAAGATTTCCAGCTACGGTATAACTGGAAATGTTTTCTCGATCATTAAATCATTTCTCGCTGATAGGCTCATAAGAGTAGTGGTTGATGGGCAGAAATCAGAGGCCCACAGTATTAATGCTGGAGTCCCTCAGGCGTCCATACTGGGCCCAACTCTCTTCAATGATCTCCCAAAACACATACTAAAATCTTTCGTTGACATCTGATAACACGACCATCTATGGCAACACATCAAAGGACGTAAATGATGATGTTCTCTCTGATTCTCTCTCCTCTGATATTGAGTGCGTGGTACAGTGGGGAAAGAGGTGGCTGGTTACCTTTAATGCATATAAGACCAAGCTCCTATCTCTAAATCATCAACGCTCTGATCCCCATCTGGCATCAATTGAAACGGATGGCTCTCGTCTAGGGGAGGTCCCATGTTTTGATAAGCTTCTGGGTTTGATCTTTACTCTTGATCTTAAATGGAACACATACATGAAGTCTGTGGCAACGGTCGCTGGGAAAATGGTAAGATCCTTCTACCGCTCTAGAAGATATCTCACTAATGATGCAATTCTCTATCTATATAAGAGTCAAGTACGTCCAAAGATGGAGTACTGCTGCCACATCTAGGCAGGAGCTGCTAAAAACAGCCTATCCTGCTTTGACAGAGTACAAAATAGACTTCGTGGCTTGGTGGGGGATGCCATTTTCTCCACCCTGCAACCTCTTTCCCACAGAAGAGACCTAGCGAGCCTGTCTTTGTTCTATCATTATTTCCATGGCAAGTGCTCGTCTGAGCTCCAATCTCTAGTCCCCCCTCGTCAATCTTTTATGAAAAACACCCGACTAGCTGAAATCACCGTCAATAATTTCCCCACTTCTTATCTGTGCCTAAATCAAAACGTAGATTCCATGAAAAAAGCTTCTTTCTTAGAACTGCACGCCTGTGGAACTCTGTTCCGCTTGCTTGTTTCCCTCCCGACTTCAACCTGGATGTCTTCAAGTCCAACACAAATTCCTGATGAACCGCCCCCCCCCCTAAGTAATGGTACCTTATCAGTTCTCCAATACTATTGCTACACTATCGCATTGATTACTGTACACACAATAACCCTTATCCCCGAGTGGCCACTGGGCCTTGATAAGTGGTGAACTCCATGTAAAAAAAGAGAGAAAATGCATAGATTGTAATTGGTGAGACAACTCAGCTACTTAAAAGCGTTAGTCATCAAGCCTTGATCTTCGGCAGTCATTACAATGCTCTCCTGATCATAGTGGAGCGATCTTTTTATTAGTTAGTCTATAGAGCCTTCCTTATCTATATAATACTGAGTGAATCCACCCATAAAATATTTGGCACGCTATTGGTTGGCCCATTCTTCGAGGTTTTTGCAATGGAAGTTTTGATGTATTTGGCGACTCTTTTGGGCTATTTCCGTAAAAGACTTGTTTTCTGATTCTGTCTTATTTGTAAAACAGTTTTGTCCAAAATATCGTGATGGAAGTTGTTCCGCTGGATCTTGTTTCGTGATGTTGATGTGTCATTTTGGATGGATTTTGTGAGCTCATCGGATATTGTCCGGTGTTCACAGTAGTCGCACAACTGAAACTGAAATTTAAAATTAAAACCATACAAATTACCTAAGTGATATTTTAAACTGAATCTTAGTAAACTAACGAACTGGTATTCAGAGCTAGAGCATTTCAAGATAAATCGTGATAAATGAACGTAATGCTATTTGAAGATGAAGAAGGAGAGTCCAATTCATGATATTCACAATAATATAAATCCTTCTAGACGAACGAAATTATATTTCGAGTAAACATATGATTGACACACTTGACTGTTATATTAAAACCATACATATTGGAATATTCAATTACAATTATCGTTTTTCAAAAGTTCAGTTATTAAAAAAGTTAGGAATATTTAGGATCTTCTCATTTATTGATCTGTTAACTTTGTTATTGTATTTTTTCGTTTGTTGGTCTTACTGGATTCCAGGACAAGAATTCATCTAGTCTGGTGGCGTATCCAGCTAAGTGTCGTTACTATATGTCACTATAACATCGCTTAGATATAAGCAAATAGAGTCGCCATACGACTGTACAGAGAGTCTTTAGGCACATAAGGGTATGGTCTAGAAGGCATTCACGTTCTCTCTTAATACGATCACTAATAAAATATTCCAATTAATTCATTTCAATCAAAACGCAGTGGAGAGAAGTATCTTTCAAAAGTAACAACAAATTCTATGCATATTTTTGAAAGAACAATCAAATTAAGAAGTCAGAGTTTACTTGTAAGGCAAAGTATCCTGCCAGGTTGTCCTGACAAACGTTGTACAGAAAAACCTTAGACAATCGAAAACAGTGTCTAGTAAACATTCAAATTTTCTCCAGTACACATTCAAGTTCTCTCGAATTAAATACCAAATAATATATAAAGCTAAAACTGATATTCAAAGCTAGAGTCTAAAAAGACAAAAAAAATAAGAATTTCATAATAAATTGTAATAAACTAACGAAATGAGATTTGAAGTTAGAAAATGACAGAAATTAATATTTGAAAATAAATTAACGAGAGTAAAAAGTGGACTTTAGGTTTATTTTCGGCAGTCTTGAAACACATGCTTCGCTTATTCTGTGTTTTGGTCCTCATATTCCATGTATACGACTATCCGCCGGTCACTGAGGTGTGACCGACAGACATGTTATAGTAAATGTCTTAAAACGGTCTCGGAAAAATATGAAGATGGCCGTCATTAGGGTCTATAAGAAGAAAGGCATATGTGAGATGTTGGGTGTGATGTGTGGCTCCTTCTTCTCTGAATTATTTCTTCATCCCGGTTGCGTTCTGACTGGAATTTTCTTTCTTCATTTTCCGGACCGTTTCGTTGTTTTAATGAAGGCATTTATGAAGGCATTTATGGCAGACACAAGAAAGACAATACGCGACACAATTGTAATATATATGAAACATAACTATTTTATTTTACATTAGAGATACAATATATTACAAAAAACTATTACAATTTAAAACTGGATAATAACTTTTCAAAGTTAACTAACCTAACTAATTTTGAGGGAGGGAGGGGTGCGGAGAGACAGATATGCGTCTTCATTTCATGGTGGTCGTGCAGGAAAGAGACAGAGCTCTAGGAAAGGGAATTATTGGAAGGCGTTTCTTTGTATCTCTACGCACATGGCCAAATAACCACTCCGCCATGCTGTAGAGTGTGTTAGAAATAGTGGTACAAAGAAATAGTGCCACACATGGACAAAGTTTCTGACAAAAGAGAAAGAATTGCTATTTTATGGGTCGTAATCTATTCATATAACACTTATCATTGGCTGGTTTAGACATTGAAGTGGTATTTTAGGTCCTTATAGTTTTGTGCCTTGTCTGGAGCGATTTCAATGAAAACTCATGATAGACGAACGGAATTATATTTCGAGTAAAAAAGAATATACACATGCAATGATATTTAGGCTAAAGCTTGAATAACATATAGAATGATATTTGAAGCTAAAAGAAATATTTAAAGCTAAAAGGGATATTTAAAGCTAAAAGGGATATTTAAAGCTAAAAGGGATATTTAAAGCTAGAACCCGAAAAACCAACGAAATAATTTTCAGGATGATATTTGAAAATATATCCTTGTGAGTCACAATAAAGAAACTCTCTTTTAGAGGAGTTGGGAGGGACTTGCAATATTTTTTTTAGATATAATGAGGTATGATCCCGCACACTCGGGAGATTTTATTTATAAACGATGCTGCTAGGAACTAACGAATCAAATTAATTCACGTTCCGCTACCAACAAATTAGAAACCAGAATTGCTCCATAAAAATTAAACATTTTCTTTAACAACTTCGCATATGTTTTCTTCATTTCAACATGGGAAGAATTTTTGCTTTGTGGATTCCAACTTCAGAAATGTCTACTGGGAACCAGTCACCACCAGGAATTGTGTGGAACAACTAACCATCAGAAACTGTTCTGTCTACTGAGAACCAGTAAACTCAATGACTTGTGTAGAACAACTAACCATCGGAAACTGTTCTGTCTGCTGAGAACCAGTCACCTGCAGGAGTTGTGTAGAACAACTAACCATCGGAAACAGTTCTGTCTGCTGAGAACAAGTCACCACCAGGAATTGTGTAGAACAACTAGCCATCAGAAACTGTTCTGTCTACTGAGAACCAGTCACCTCCAGGACTTGTGTAGAACAACTAACCATCGGAAACAGTTCTGTCTGCTGAGAACCAGTCATCTGCAGGACTTGTGTAGAACAACTAACCATCGGAAACAGTTCTGTCTGCTGAGAACCAGTCACCACCAGGAATTGTGTAGAACAACTAACCATCAGAAACTGTTCTGTCTACTGAGAATCAGTCACCTCCAGGAATTGTGTAGAACAACTAACCATCGGAAACAGTTCTGTCTGCTGAGAACCAGTAAACTCCAGGACTTGTGCAGAACAACTAACCATCAGAAACTGTTCTGTCTACTGAGAACCAGTCACCTCCAGGACTGGTGTCGAACAACTAACCATCGGAAACATTTCTGTCTGCTGAGAACCAGTCACGACCAGGAATTGTGTAGAACAACTAACCATCAGAAACTGTTCTGTCTACTGAGAACCAGTAAACTCAAGGACTTGTGTAGAACAACTAACCATCGGAAACTGTTCTGTCTGCTGAGAACCAGTCACCTGCAGGAGTTGTGTAGAACAACTAACCATCGGAAACAGTTCTGTTTGCTGAGAACAAGTCACCACCAGGAATTGTGTAGAACAACTAGCCATCAGAAACTGTTCTGTCTACTGAGAACCAGTCACCTCCAGGACTTGTATAGAACAACTAACCATCGGAAACAGTTCTGTCTGCTGAGAACCAGTCACCTCCAGGACTTGTGTAGAACAACTAACCATCGGAAACAGTTCTGTCTACTGAGAACCAGTCACCACCAGGAATTGTGTAGAACAACTAGCCATCAGAAACTGTTCTGTCTACTGAGAATCAGTCACCTCCAGGACTTGTGTAGACAACTAACCATCGGAAACAGTTCTGTCTACTGAAAACCAGTAAACTCCAGGACTTGTGCAGAACAACTAACCATCAGAAACTGTTCTGTCTACTGAGAACCAGTCACCACCAGGACTTGTGTAGATCAACTAACCATCAGAAACTGTTCTGTCTACTGAGAACCAGTCACCTCCAGGACTTGTGTAGAACAACTAACCATCAGAAACTGTTCTGTCTACTGAGAACCAGTCACCTCCAGGACTGGTGTCGAACAACTAACCATCGGAAACATTTCTGTCTGCTGAGAACCAGTCACGACCAGGACTTGTGTAGACAACTAACCATCGGAAACAGTTCTGTCTACTGAAAACCAGTAAACTCCAGGACTTGTGCAGAACAACTAACCATCAGAAACTGTTCTGTCTACTGAGAACCAGTCACCACCAGGACTTGTGTAGATCAACTAACCATCAGAAACTGTTCTGTCTACTGAGAACCAGTCACCACCAGGACTTGTGTAGATCAACTAACCATCAGAAACTGTTCTGTCTACTGAGAACCAGTCACCACCAGGACTTGTGTAGATCAACTAACCATCAGAAACTGTTCTGTCTACTGAGAACCAGTCACCTCCAGGACTTGTGTAGAACAACTAACCATCGGAAACTGTTCTGTCTACTGAGAACCAGTCACCACCAGGACTTGTGTAGATCAACTAACCATCAGAAACTGTTCTGTCTACTGAGAACCAGTCACCACCAGGACTTGTGTAGAACAACTAACCATCAGAAACTGTTCTGTCTACTGAGAACCAGTCACCACCAGGACTTGTGTAGATCAACTAACCATCAGAAACTGTTCTGTCTACTGAGAACCAGTCACCTCCAGGACTTGTGTAGATCAACTAACCATCAGAAACTGTTCTGTCTACTGAGAACCAGTCACCACCAGGACTTGTGTAGATCAACTAACCATCAGAAACTGTTCTGTCTACTGAGAATCAGTCACCTCCAGGACTTGTGTAGACAACTAACCATCGGAAACTGTTCTGAAACTAAACAAAGCTTACAACTCTAGATACATTAATAAACCTTGTACTTTACTTGTGCCCGTCTTTGTTCGTGGAAAAGCGAGAAAGAAATGCGTTATTATTGAACATGACGGCTTCAATAACTGTTGTCAATCAGGTATTATTCGAACCAAGAGTATAATATTCAACCAAATACAAACCATCTGACACACCATTTTTGAAAGGTCAAACCTCTCAAAAAAACTTGTCATTGAGACTTATAAAGACTAAACAATGTTTAAACCTTATGTATGAATGTCCCTATTTCTCTATGTGTGTTTTGTCACTCTCCTTCTATCTCTGTTTCAATACAAAAAAAGAAAGGAGAATTAAATTGTATTGCTTTTAGACAGTCGAAGCTTGGATCTT
This sequence comes from Euprymna scolopes, assembly GCF_053919585.1. NCBI lineage: Eukaryota > Metazoa > Mollusca > Cephalopoda > Sepiida > Sepiolidae > Euprymna > Euprymna scolopes. The sequence goes on from NC_136482.1 coordinate 189,731,796, forward strand.
GTGTGCGACGGACGCTCATAGCAGTTTGGCTGTTAACACTATTGACGGTACACGCCGAGTCTCATCAGATCTAAATATGTTGAATAAAACAATTATAGTTTTATAACAAAAAAATCCTTTGTTTGCTATTTTTATACAAACGTTAAATTTCGGTCGCTGCGATTTACTCCCGAGGAAAGAAACGTTTCCCATAACGACGCAACGAAACTCAAGAAGAGACGTATGCCAGCCGGTTATAGCCCACGCCACATTGGATCGTTGGTGTTTCTATTGTTTGTATATCGTTTTATTATTTATTTCCCCGGGGGGGGGAGCCGGTTGCTGTTCTCAGGACGTTTCTCAACCAAGCAACTCTCACGGTTAAACGATCGTGGAACACTGATAGACGAACGAAATGATATTTCGAGTAAACTAGTGATGACACACGAAATGATATTTGAAACTTAAGCGTGACAGACAAACGAAAATAAAGCTGATAAAGCAAAAAAGATATTAGATGAAACAGAGAAGACCAACGAAATGACGGTTCAAGATAAACTGCGACAGACCAATGAAATGATATATTAAGTTAAGATATGATGGGCAGACGAAATGACATTAAAAGATAAGCCTGATAAATCAATGAAATGATATTCAAAAATAAACATGGCAGACTCTCGAACTGATATTTCAGTTAGAAGCTTAAAATATTCGCGAAACTTATAATAAAAATAGCGACAAATAAGGCGATCAATAGACAAAGCTTCTGCAAGATATGTGAGGACGTATTTCTTGAATAAATCCTGATGGCTTTCTTTGATGCTAGTCGGGAAACCGCTCCAGAATCGCATTCGAATTAAAATTCGTTCGACTACCGACCATTTTGTTTATTTTCCATCCAAAAGATTGAAGTAAAAAAGTTTCGCGGCGCATGCACAATTGATTTCAGTTGTGAATATTTAATAGTGAAATTATGGCGAATTTTGAATTCATTCACTTTGATGGTGACATATATTCTGACCTTCTTTTGACCTTTTACAGAGAATATTTTTTACAAAAAGTCATTTTGCCGAAACGAATCTTGTCCGATCGAGCTAAAGGTCGCGGGGCTAAACCTAAACTTCAATCGAACATCTCGGTGTTGGATAAAATACTTTTGATCTGCTTAAAATGATTTGATTGGCCTATTTAAGGTGCAAAATGGTGATGCAAATCGTTTATAAAGACTAGACAAATAGATAGATAAATAGATAGACATGAACGAACTTATATATATATATATATACCTTTATATATATATATATATATATATATATATGCATATACATATATATATATATATATATATATATATATATATATATATATAGGTCATTGACATATGTGCTGATTTTCTTTATAGAGGCCCTGGGCCCCTCCCCTCTTTTCCTGAGGCGGTGTTCGTTGAACTCATGGAACTTGCTACTAAGTCGGTTTCCTTTAGTTTCAATGATGTGATGTATCGCCAGTTCGACGGTATATCTATGAGATTTCCCCTTGGCCCTACTTTGGCCAATATTTTTGTGGGCTTTTTAGAACAGACGTTGTTTGACAAGTGCCCTAGACCAACATTTTACATGCGTTATGTTGACGACACTTTTTCTTGTTTCGCAACGCATGATGAAGCTGTGTCCTTTTTCCACTTATTAAATAATTTACACCCTTCTCTCAAATTTACGAGTGAAGGTGGAAAAAGATAACTCCCTTCCTTTCCTTGATGTGTTAGTTTCTAAACGTGGGCCTTCCTTTATGACATCTATTTATAGAAAACCCACTTTCACTGGTCTTTATCTCAGTTGGGATTCCTTTGCACCCACAACCTAATCTTATTAGAAACCTAACCCATCGGGCACTTGCTATTTGTTCCCCGCCTTTTATTGATGTGGAAATTGAAAACATTAAAAGGATTTTTATTATGAATGGATATCCACCTCCATTAGTTAACTTAGTTATTAATAAGAAAATTCAATCCTTTTCTGATCTACCAAAATACGGTCCATCTATACTTCCGGTATACCTTAAGTTACCCTGGATTGGACCTGAAGGCCAACTTATTGGCGATAAGATTTCCTCTCTGGTGTCTTCTAATTTTGGTGCTCTATCGCTCCGTATTGCTTTTTCCACAAAAACCGTCTTTCCCTCATTTCGTAAGGATGTCTTGCCTATCTCTCAAACAAGTAATATTATTTATAAATTTTAATGTCGGTGTGGTGCCGTCTATATAGGCAAGACGACCCAGCGTCTTCAGGTCAGAATCGCCCAACATGTTCCCCGCTTCATCCGAGACCATCGACATACCACCAGAAAATCTCAACTGATAGAATCGTCCATCGGCCAACACTTGGTCGATAAAAAGGAGTGCGGTCTTGTTTTCTCTCCGGAGTGTTTTTCTGTTATGTACCGAGGACGTACAAAGTTCCACCTGTCTGTCCTCGAAACACTTGCCATCATTGCCAGCCTCCTACTTTGTGCAAGCAGAGAAACCTCCGGCTTCAATTAGAATTATTTGGGTAGTCACAGTTTTTTTTAACCTTCTCTCCGCTCTTACTCCATACAACTACCAAATATTCTAAAAAATAATAATTTTCAAACTTATGACCCTTGAAAAGTTAGTCTGAACGAAAAGCGCTTCGGGTGTATTTTAACGATCTTGTTTTTAATCGACTTATTTATTTTATTGAATTGCACATTTGTTACATGTAACTTGCCCCATTTTTTTTTCTTTTCCTTTTCCTCACCCCGTTTTCCATCTTATTTTAGTCGATTGAATTCACGCGATGGTTCACTTCTTTATAATTATATATATATATATATATATATATATATATATATATATATATATATATATATATATATATATAGGGATTCCTTCAGCCTTTGACAGACTATGGATACCCACGAAGGGGTGCCTGCGCGTGACTTTTTTTGTGACAGAAAGTGCGTAATCTGCAACCACACCTCTTCTGGGTCGACATTGTTAAAATACCAGTGGCATATGAAGGCGACTGGAAACAAATGTCGAGATTAGCGGAGAAAACGTACAGTGCCTAGAATTCCCAAATGCTTACCCGTCTGGTACTAACCAGGCTCAACGTTGCTTAACTGCAGTAGTCTAAGAAGAACCGATGTGTCAACGCGATTATGCCGTATATATACAACGCGAATGCCTATCAAATTATTAACGAGTTTACATATTTTGAATATTTTAAGAACGAGTGAAAAAAATCAATGAAATTTTGAGCAGGTCTTACAGTACTATTCAGCTACTCCAATCAGAAAATAAAAGTATTTAAAGCAGTATTAGCGAAACTATGGCAGAAGATAGAAATATCTATTGATTTCAGTGTGTCAACTTATTAACGTAGTTCAGAAAAAAAACACAATATATCCATAACTTGTTTATTGAAATAATTTTCAAACATTAAATGAACTAGGAAAAATGCATCACGAATCATTAAAAGATCTGCCTTTGGTGACGTCGATAAATTTAAATAGATTTCGTTTATTAATTTATTTTTTTGTTTCAGTTATTCCAATTGTACTTACTAATCGAATATATAATTAATATATAATTAATTGTAAAAAAGCTCATAATCTTAAAGCTTACAGCAACTTGCGAATATATAATATAATATTACTAGTAGTGATACGATTTATTGTCAATATCTGCAATAGAGAGATGAAAGTTTTATCAATCCTTTCTCATGCATTCGGCTGGAGTAAATATAGAAAGCATTACTTTTAGAACGCCCTTCGTAGAAAGAAAATGACGCTTGCAAAGCCAGTTTAAGTGTTAAAGTATGTTTTATTTAGTTAAGTAGTTATTCAATTTGCAACTGTAAACAACATATAGTTTACAGATCAACTTTTCAGCTATATTGTAAAAAGTAATTAAATTTTTGTTCAGTAAAACAAGTTATGTCACAAAATTTATGATAAATTTTTTGATGTACAAAGACGTAAAAATATGTAAAGAGGTGAGCAACCCTTTTTATGAATGGCGAAAATATATACACATATTTATATGGGTTTTGTAGTAATCTGGCATTTCCTCAAATAAACCATTGTTATTTAAGCATTTTAAAAGAATTAGGATCGGTTATTCTACTAGAATCGCGAAAAATATATGAATCGTTCAATATATATATATATATATATATATATATATATATATATATATAATGTTCATAATGTGAAAGAGGATATATTTTTCCACAGGCAAACATCGCCGCAGCTAACAAGAGCAATGACAGCCAACCAACAAGGCTTGGGCTCCTGTTAGTTGGATGACCGCACCCTTTTCTTTGTTCGAGACGAAGTAGATTAATTCTATAGTCAGATTTCGCCGCGGTTTTCTTGATCTGTGTTAATTTATAGACTTTCTTGTGTGTGGCACGGTTGCTCAAGTAGAAGAGACTCGTCTTGCGTGCAAAAGACTCGGGTTTTGAATCCATGATCCGGAAGTGTTCAAATGATGATCCCAAATGAGGCCGAAACGCGAGTCTTGGACGGTTTGTTGATTATCATGGTTTTTCTTGCTTGGCTGTGGAAATATATATATATATATATATATATATATATATATATATATATGTATATATATATATATACATATATATATATATATATTTCCACAGAAATATATATATATATACATATGTATATATATATATTTCCACAGTAAAACAAAAAGAGTTATGATAGTCAACAGACAATATATATATATATATATATATATATATATATATATATATATATATATATATATATATATATATATAAGCTCAACCAAATATGAATATTCATAACTTCACTGAAATAATTTCTCCGGGTACTCCTAGAGTCACCCTCAAGGATCATAAACCTAATTTCTATGACAACCCCTCCATCAGATTGATCTGACCATCTTACTCTGACTTAGGAGCTGTAAGCAAAAATATCTTAGATAGAATAATCCCTTCTATTAAAGAAAAGGTAAATTTCCCTCTTTGGCTGAATTAAGATTCCGTAATTAATTGGTTTGTCTCCCTTAAAAATAAACACCTCCTTTGACATCCAAAATTATTATCAATCAATTTTTCCGATCCTTTAAATAAGGCTCTTATCTCTGCTAAAATAAATTCTGACTTAACTAATTTAGAAATAAAATTAATTCTCCTAGCGGGAAAGTCCCTTATACAATTTAACAATAAGCTTTGGACTAGAAAGGATACCCCTGATAATTTTGACATCTTGATGGGTGCTTCTGACTCTGCAGAAGTTACCGATTTAGTGGGACTCTTCTTACTGAAAGAATTAAATACCACTTTAAACATATCCAAGGTGGGCTTTATAGAGACGATGCCTTTTTTACTACAACAGCCAAGCCAAGAGAGTACAACAAAACAATTAAAAAATTACATAACTTCTTTAATAACTTTGGCCTTTCTATAATTATTGAACCAAACAAAAAAGCTTCAAATTTTCTAGATGTTACACTTAATCTTAACACCGAAACTCATAGCCCTTATCATAAACCTAATCTTACGCTTTTATACGTCCATAAATCTTCTAACCACCCCAACTCAATTATAAACTCTATAGTACCATCCGTCTCTAGAAGAATTTCTGCTCTTTCTGCTGATAAAATACTTTTAATCTAAATGCTACTTTCTTCAATAATGCCTTATGGAACTTAGGACACAAGGAAAAGATTAAATACAGCAATTATTCTCCTCCTGCAGGGCGCCTTAAATCTGTAATCACACACAATATGACTCGTAAGAAACCAGTTCAAATTACAAGATCTGCCGCTATCAATAACAATGCACCAGTCTAATATATAATCCAAACCAAAATACTAATCACAATACCTCTAACCCACCCAGTCACATCAGGAGAAAGAAAAATATTTGGTTTAATCCACCATTTAGCTTAAATGTCAAACTAATATACCTAAGGAATTCTTCAACATTGTACAAACCTCTTTCAAATACCCACACAGATATAGTTCTATTTTCAATAAAAATTCAATCAGGATTTCTTATTCAACAATGCCTAATTAAGCACAAAGAATCTTAACATCTAATAAAAAAAGAATTAAATCAGCCCAAAAAATCTCATTCCCAATTAAACCCAAAACTAACTGTAATTGCAATAACAAACAAATATGCCCACTCAATAATGATTGCATCCATAAAGATGTTATATATTCTTGCACTATTACTGAGCTCCCACACAATCCTCCCATAACAGACACTAATATTTCGTCTTCAAGTTATTCTTCTTCCCATCCTCCATCTGATATAGTTACTAATCCAATACACCACTCGAGCAGCCCCTCCATCTACAATCGTGCAACTAGTAATAATAATAATAATAATAATAATAATAATAATAATAATAATAATAATAATAATAATGAGAATAATATTAATGAGAATAATAATAATTTATAATTTAGTAATCCTTTATTTTAATTCTTTATTTCTTCTTTGCATTGCCGGTTTTTATCTGCATTTTCTGCTTTATTCTTTAAACTTTCGTATCTATCTAATATATCAATCTACCACCACTTTCATATCTTTTATGTATATTTACTTATATTTTACTATATGTATTTACTTACTTTTTTCTTGCTTTTTCCTGAATTTGCAGATACCGGCCATCCTCTCCCCTTAAATAATTTTTATTTTTTATTTTATATTTTAATTTTCATTTTTTATTTATTTATTTATTTATTTATTTATTATTTATTTTCTATTTATCTATTAATTTATTTTTTTTTATTTTCCATTTAGTGTCTTCTAACAACTCTTGCTGACATTTTTAAAGTGATGACCTGTACATTTCATTTGACCTATATTATTTCGCCCTATATATTTTTTCGCGCCTTTAACATTTCCTGTCTGGGTCATTTTGACATTTGTTTCTCTATTTTATATTTAACTCTATTACAATTTATTTTTTTTTCTCTCCTCTTTTTCTTCCCTGATCTTTCTTATTTATATTTATGTCTTGGCAGTAGAGTGAAAAGCATATCTTATTTTTCTTTTATTAATATTATTGGAATTTTTTCCTGTTTCCCCTTGTACACATTTTTGTGAATTATTCCATGGATTTCTGCCTTTGGATTATTTCGGACAATCTTCCAATTACGGGATTTCCTTGGATTTTACTTGTGCAAATGGAAATTTAATTAACTTTCCTGAAGTTATATATTTGGATTTTACCGTCACTGGATTATTTATCTTCCACCAGACTATCCATTCACGTGTAATCCACTTTTTCTTCACCATATTCCCTCTGTTTCACTTTTTGTTATCAAGTAAGATCTTTGACTTACTTGTTGTTTCATCAAATACTTTTGCATGCAAAATCCGATCCCGCATTTTGCTAATTCCTACCTTCTGATGAGAAGGAAAGTATTTCTTCGAAACTCCGCAGATTAAGGACTATACACTTATCAAGTGATTCCTTTTCAGATTAAATATGTTTTTAACTCATTTCAAAGTGTTTTTAACATGTTTTATTAACTGGTTGCTCGTATATATATATATATATATATATATATATATATATATATATATATATATATTGGAGAATAGCCAAACTGAATCTGCATTGGATTTATGACAATGAAATAGATTCTAAGCTATTCTATTCTTTGCGGGAACAGCTGAGTTTTATTTCTTCTACAAGAAAAGATTATCTTTAAAACCGTTCATTACATAAATAATGATACAAACATATTTAAATATTTAAGTGAATTGCAGTGGCCATTTTATTGCAGGAAATTCTCATATCTCTTTGACCCAGCGATTTTATATCCAGGCTAGGTTGAATTCTAGTGTTTTTCATTCAGTTCCGGTATATCCGTTCCATAGAACTGTTTCCGTTTTTATCTTTTAGTTTTGTTATCTGCATTAGCTCTGTTTCGTAGGGCTGTCCTCGCATTTGCATTAAAGGCTTTGTCCGTCGATCGAGCTGTCACGCTCTTCTATAGAATTTATTAATTACATACATTTATTTACGAAACAAATGAATGCACACAACATTTTATTTATTATATAGTCGTGAACGTAATAAGACATGCATATAAATCAGCAGTACATATTCGAAATATTTGTATAAAAGGCTATCAGTACAACAAAACTAACATCTATTTTACACTAGGCATATTTTTTATATAACCTTGGTTTTATAGATAAGAAATATTTAAGAATGACCTGCTGTTTTGTCTCACCTTTATCCCGTCTTTCACAAGGTAATTCTTTGAGGCCTCAAATTATACAGACACATGTTTCTTACATAGTTTAACTTTCATCGCTCACTATCCGGCTCTATAACTGTCTCTCTTCGATTCTCGTTACTTATACAATCGTGTTTCTTTGTTTTCTAAAACTTTGAGCTGTTTCGATACTAAACAATTGCGTTATTCTTTGACATCTGAATCAGGCTATATATATGCATATATATTGATATCTAAATAACAACATGTTGCCTACTGATCCTATCAATGCGTTGTGTGTACGTATTTAAAACATACGAAAACAGTTCAATAAAGGAGAAAGTTGATCTTGGATTTACTTTATGCAGCCACGTAGCTTTGTTTCGCTTATTTTGTCTTTTAATCCTCACGTTCCATGAGCAAGGTTTCTTAGAAAGAGGGAAGAATTGTTCTTTTCTGGATCAGAATCTATTTCATCTAACACTAATCGTTTGCAAGTTTTATACCTTGAAGTAATAGTCTTTTAGCTTCTTGCAACAAGTGGATTCTTGCCTTGTCTGGGGCCATAACACAAGGGCGACAGTTCGCTTTACACGGGCTGCTAATTCAAACCACAAAATATCATTTGAATACAAAAGATCTATGTAGGATTTCTGTTGTCACTTCACCTGGTATTTTCTCTTGGTATTGTAGAAGCTGAATAAAGAACAGTTCAATATCGGATGGCATGCTAATACAGCAAAAAAAAAACAATTTGTTTTATGCCGGTCTTCAAACACATGTATGTCAAGTTGATCCGCTATCCGCAAGCTGCCAGGTAATTCTTTGATGATCCAAATATTACAGGCATCTGTAGATTGATCACATGACTTTATTATCCATATCTTTGTCTTTCCTTTTATAATCCCGCTTGTTTGTTCTCTAAAGCTTTGACTTGTTTCGATACTAGATACTTGAACTTCTGAATCAGGCAACGTTTGTCATTGTTGGTTTCTTCCAGACGGTTTTTATTGTTTCAAATATTTAATTCGTATGTATTTAAATGCATCATAGTAAGATGTGTAAATGGCATATTTATCTAGTTTACCCTACTCGCTCGCTAACATATGGCCCCATTTACATGATTTATACTCGATTTTGATAGAAAAACTCCGCATTTATTTACATTTTAATACCAGTGTTTAGCAATAATAATAATAATAATAATACTAATAATAATAATAATACTAATAATAATAATTCTGATTTCGTTTATCAACGTCTCTGTAAGGGATGGGATTCATTTCCAGAGGATTTCCCTCAATCTCGGTTTACAAACTAGGAGCTTCAAAGATTAAGGGTTTTCCTAAGGATGTTGGTGGTACTTACAATAGCAGAGGTCCGAAGGCCGCTTAAAACATCGGGGATTTGTAGGTTTTTCAATTGTCCTTCCAGACGCCTTGATACTACTCCTAATGTACCAACTACAACCGGGAGTATTTGTGTTTTAACCCCGTGTATACGCCTCCTTCTCTCTCACATTCCTGTCCCAGGGTACTGAAAAGTCTACAATCTGCCAGTTTTTTAGACCTTGTCAATGACGACCAAATGCAGACGATTATGTTCCAATTGATTGGTATTTAATACACTGTTTCCCATCATAACTCTATCTTGCCATCCTCACTTGTTCTCACTTCATCAGACACTTCCTCAAATCAGCACACTTCAATAATAATAATAATAATAATAATAATAATAATAATAATAATAATAATAACTACAACAACAACAATTTTTCCAAATAAGAATTGTAATTTCACCATTGACTTACGCCAAACAAAATAGCCGCAAAGTGTTAAGGAAGGCAGGAAGATAGAGAGGAGAAAGCACTAACCAGACCTCCACTGGATAAGTGTGAAAATGACTGGGACCTTGGGGAGGCTAGTAGCCACCAAATCGTAGTGAAAGCTAATGGTCTTTGACAGCGAGAATTTAAAGGCAAAAGGCCGTTGTGATAACGCAGATTTATTTGCAAAGGTTATCGAAAGAGATGGAGAGTACTGGAAAGCATAGGGCATACTCAAGACATCATTCTAGTTATTACAAAATATTAGATTTTTTTTATTCTCGACTAATTTTTCCCCGCCTGTCGTTAGACGTTCCATTCAATTACTTTTTCTGACGAATTTATCAACAGATGAAAGAAAGTATCTTTGTAATCATGTTTTAATGGGTCTTTTTGTATTTTTTTCATGTTTATGGTAATCTGAAACCCGATTTTTGCAAAATAAACGTTGTTAAATAAGATAGTCATGTTAATAAAGAAAAAACTGATCAGAATTTGCACAGGCTCTTCTGTTTTCACTTTTTATCTCGCTCTGTTTCTTCTGTTCCCTCTTATTCTACTCTGCTCCCTATCTCTCTCCCTTGTATTCTCTTTCTCCATTTTTCTCTCTGTTTTCTATATCTACATCCTTCCCTTCGATATATGCCAGTATGTTTGTCTATCTCTTTTTCTATTTCTCTCGTCTTTGTGTCCCTATTCTTGTATATTTGTAATCTTTTTCTCCTATTGTACTTGGTTGTGTCTCAGCTGTCTGTTCTCTCTTCTATGGACTCTAACTGCATCTTCTTACTTTCTCCTATTCTCTCTCTCTCTATTACTCTCTCTCTCTCTCTATTACTCTCCCTTTCTCTTTCTCTATCTGTCTGTCTCTGTCTCTGTATGTTTGCCTGTATGTCTGTTTGTCTCTCTCTCTTTCTCTCTCTCTCTCTCTCTCTCTCTCTCTCTCTCTCTCTCTTTCTCTGTTAGGGATGGGACGATTCCAATATTTTGTCCGATTCCGATTCAATTACCAATTCCGTATTAAATTCCCGATTTCGAAACAATTTCCGATTCCAATTCTTTATAAATATGCAGATGTTTAATGAAAGATACACTTGTGAAGGATGATCTATCGATTTTAGCTTTACTAATAGTTTAAAATCAATAGATATTCATTATTTTAGTATTAATATCAGCAGTAGAAAAAAAAATCCTTTACGAAAAATCAAATGAAAAAAACAATTAAAAGAATCGTTTTTAGCATCGGAAAATAGGTATGCGTTTTCCGATTCCGATATAGATTCCGATACACGATAAAGTTCCAATTTTTCGATTCTCGATTCCAATTCTGATTAATCGTCTTAATACTAATATATATATATATATATCCCATTATTTTTTTACCTGCAAAATTATCCCCTCCACCAATTAAGTCTAAAGATCATTCTCTCAGTTTCCTCTTCTCTCCCTCTCCTTATCTCTGTCTCTGTCCCTATATCTCTATCTCGGTCTGTTTGTCTTTCAGTCTCTCTCTCTCGCTCTTTCTCTCTCTGTCTCTCCCTCCTTCTTTAATACCCCCCTTTCCTTTTACATATCTCTTTCCTTCTCTCTTTTCCTTTATCTCTCTGTGTATGTTAGTTTATCTCATTCTAATCAATTTCACTCGCTCTGACTTTTGTGAGAGAGGAACAAACAAAAAACTATTCCTAGAAAGTTCATCGACATTCATTGTTTATGCAATTTGCTATGAATTTCTTATTTAAAAAAAAACACAAAAGCAAAGCGTTCTTTTTGTGCAGTGCATGGTTACTTTGCCATGTTTAGCGGCCGTAAAGAAATGTGCCAAAATCTCGTACGATACTGTTAACATATGAATAGTTTGAAGTTGTGCAAATCATGCTGATGTTAAAAACTTACAAAATTTTATATATTGCAAGTTTAAGCCAAAAAAGCCATACGGTGTGGTTTTGTACCATATGTACCGTAGTAGTTTGTGCGTTAACAACTTAGGCATTGCTTTAGTTCATGCGTGCAACATAGTTTTATTCAAGATATCATTGTGACTTTGTCACTTCAGCGGAACCCCAATGCCTCATCGGTGTAGCTAGCCCAAGTAGATTCAACACCTAGGCCAAATGAGGTAGGCCATTCAACACCTAGGGCAAGCGAAGTAGGCCATTCAACACCTAGGCCAAGCGAGGGAGGCTATTCAACACCTAGGTCAGCGAGGTAGGCCATTCAATAGCTAGGCCAAGCGAAGTAGGCTATTCAACACCGAGGCTAAGCGAGGTAGGCCATTCAACAGCTAGGCCAAGCGAGGTAGGCTATTCAACACCTAGGTCAAACGAGGTAGGACATTCAACAGCTAGGCTAAGCGAGGTAGGCCATTCAATATCTAGGCCAAGCGAGGAAGGCTATTAAGCGACGTAAGTCATTTAACACCTAGGCCAAGCGAGGTAGGCCATTCAACACCTAGGCCAAGCGAGGTAGGACTAGAGTCATCAGCTAGTTGCAATTTTACATGTTAAAATTAGGTCATAACTCCGTAGAAGTATGATATCGTATGATATTTAAACGGCTCTATACTGCTATTGATATTGGTTTCTCCAGTTCTTTCTAAAACCAGGCACTTACCGAAGGGACATTATAAAGGTTGACTATATACATAATAGAATTGTATTATAGAAGCGATAGTATTAGAATATAGCAAGCCGTGGGAGTATGTCGATATACATGTCAGCATTAATCAGATAATTCAAGAATTTGGCCTGATAAAAAAAAAATTTACAAATAACAAAACGTTAATAGTTCTTGTACTTAAGATTTCGATGCTCTATTTCAATCAATAGAGAAAATCTAGTGAATATCAATCGGAAAGTATTATTTTATGAAAATCGCTCCAGACAAGGCATGAACCCACTTGATGTAATGAGTTTAAACAAATACTACTAAATAATACTAAAAAAAAAAGAAAATAGCCAACGTTAAGTGTTAGATAGATTCTGATTCCAAAAACAGTAATTCTTTCATCTTTATTAGAATCATCGCTCATGGAATGTGAGGACTAAAAGACAAAATAAGGGAAGCGAGAGTTACGAAGTTGTCGAAAGTAAAATACATGCCTACTTCTTACTCCCCTTATTGAAGGGTGGGTTAAGTATGTCACATTCCACGGGGTTTGTTGCGTTTAGGGCGTCGACAAAAATATTGTGAGCTGCCAAAAAATTGCAAAATATTGAAGCACTTTTAACTCAACATTGTATTTTATAACATTTATTCCAAATGTAAGTCATTTCTATTGCAATTATCGACACCAATATGGAAAGATATTGCATAATATTCAATTCTTTTTGTGCAGGTAAAGTTTGTTAGCAACAACTGTCTTATTCTACACGCGAACTTGATTTAACTTGTGTTAAGTATCGTCAATATTTGTTTTAACCGATAGCTTAACACCAATCTTGGAGTTTATGGTTTCAAGCGCTGAATCGGCACAAATACCAATGGTATGTAGCGGGACATTGGTAAATATGATAGAAACGTCAAATGAACACATGAAGTTGTTCGCAGAACTAGGTTGCAACTTATGTAAATATTCAACCAACCCAAATGAATCGGTAATGCAATCTTTAGTGTACATAGCATGAACTGGTGCTATAATAGTCAATAGGAGTGTTGGGTTAGAGAGTGTTGGGCAAACTGCACCATAGACAGAAAGGGTCTAAGCGGGGGAAATTCTTTATGTATTTTAGGAAGGCCATAAAGTCTAGACCTTAGTGAACCAAAAGGGCTTATTTTGTCATAGATCTCTTTAGAAAAATATCCTTTCTTATAAAAGTATAAAAGACGCTTCTAGATCTTAATTTCATTCTTACAAGTGTTGTTGCATGTTTCAACAGAGCTAGAAGAAACTTATCTACATCATCCAAATCAACTAACATTTTCTGGGTATAATCTACACGGTTCAGGATAACAACGCCAGCATCTTTATCCAGTTGACATATATAAATATCTTTATTTTGTTTTAATAATATTACCTCTATCCAGATATAGTTCTGTCGACTGAAGTATTTCCTTCTTCTTGTTTGTAATATTTGTTTATTTTTAGACCAAAATGTGTGAGTTTCCCAAGTCGTGTCCCGCCGCCAAGTAGAATGAGTTCTTTATTCCATGAACAATTTTATAAAATAAGGCTTAATTGGAAACACAATTGAATACGATTTCTAATCTCATGTTCATGGATGAATGAAACGAAATGAACATTTCGCCATCGGGAAAAGATCATTCGACACTTTTGACGAAGACGCCTATTAGCAATAAACAGAAGTTCAAATGTCGCCTTCTCATAGAAGATAAGACAGTCGGATTCTCCCTACGGAGAGTTAATTGATCAATACTGAGCGAATTTAGATTTGTAATTAAACAAGAACGCAAACTAAAATTCTTTAAACGCAATTCTGAATGTTTTCTTCATCTATTAAGTTTGACAATATCTGCAAATGTCCAATGTTCGTTGCCTCCCTACGATGGCGCACTTAAGCACAAGGTCGGTTTTTCAATGTGGAGAAAATCCATCGCCTTAAAAAGGGAAACTCTGGATAGGAACAAAAATAAAAATTGTTTCAGTCAAGAAAGATTATTTCTCCAACTGATCGAATACATACTACACTTTATTCCTAGCCAAAGGGCAAATATATGTAAATGTTATTCGTTTGGACAAGTACCATAAATATACTGATCTATGCTTTGTATCAGTTTTTTTGTATTGACATTTATAGTAAAAATATTTTTTCTGTATATCTATAATATAAATCTCATCTGTCTGTTTAAATGTATGTATGAATGTATGTACGTATGTAAGTATGTATGCCTCGCAAAAATTTTCTATAGTGCCGACGTTTTTTCACGAGATCGGTATGATTTTGATGCATCGCCCTTCGGACGACAAATATCGAAAAATTAGCTAAAAGCATTAATTCCTTCCTCAAGTGTGCACTTTTCTACGGGAAGAGGTCGCTTTTTTCGCCGATATTTTCAAAAATCCTCGTCTCTTCTCAGTTGTCTAGCCTTAATTTAAGCCTACGTCACTTTTGCTCAACCAACATCCTTACAAACACCACCGATTTCTTTTCCGCCTTCGAGTCACGGGTTCGAGCCTGCCTGTCTACTACAACTTTTTTTGCTCAACACACACCTCCAAACACCCGGCCAAGCCGGGAAAGCCGGGCAAACCAGGCAAGCCAGGCACCCAGACTAGTCTATTATATAAATCTCGTGTCTGTTTAAATGTATGTATGCATGTATGTATTTATGAGTTCAAATGTTGGTCACATTGCTGGGGGCGAAAGTGGGAACGAGCTCCTTCTATTCTATAAAATACTCTCAGGGTATGCTCAAATCTACAGCCCCTGACAATCTAGTCTTACTCCTGGCCTTCTTGTGTGGCTTGTCACTAAGCCCGGCGAACCTGTTCTACTGATAGGAGGGGGCATCTCAAGCGAGTCACTGGCGCTATAAAACCAGTAGCTCCGGGCAGATGGTGCTCGTTAATCTGGCAAAGAAGATCATCGAGAAGGTTACTTTGATTTCTAACCACCGTTATCTCATGCGTATGTACGAGCGCATGTATGTATATGTATATATTGTACTTGTGCACATGGATGAGTGTATGACGAATCATATACATGCGCCAGTACGTAGAAATTCCCTGGTTGGTGTTGGGGGCGTATTAATACCACTAGAAGTGTCGGGCCCTAAGTCACTGTTCTGACATCCATTTAGGAGACTGAACCTCTGAACTAAAACCTGCAATCCACACATTTTGCTTTTTTAGCTTGTTATTGGATCATAGTTGCAGGGATTTAGTGTAGTATTGGTGTCTTAAAAGCTTCTGCCACTTAAATCCATCGAAGTACATATATCCCAATGGTTCTAGATCATTCTTATGTAACCACTTTTCAAAATCTTATGGCGAGGAAGGCATGGCGACATATGCAGACTAAATCGGTTGGCAAGCACACAGTCATAATTTCACACAAAGGCGGCAAGAATCTTTTCTTAACGTTGTTATGATGTTCTGATTTATTCTAATAGGGATACTTTTCGGTGGATATTTTTGTGACTGATCAACCCTATTTAGGGACAGCACTGCTCACTGCTCACCCATTGTATGTGAGGGTGCGAGAAAAAGTGCACTAATGATTGCCTATTGGTACCAAGCTGGTTAGCTTACTGCGGCTAACGGCGATTCACTACAGGAGGAGCAACAGAAATAAGAAATTGACAGGACGTAAGATAAAACTGAACATAAGTTGTTGGAACGTCAGAACTCTTCTTGATCTTGAAATAAATGCATGTTCAGAATGACGAACGGCACTGGTTATGAATGAGCTACAAAGATTAAACATCGATATAGCAGCTTTGTCTGAAACACGTCTATCAGGCGAGGAACAAATTACTGAAGTGAAGTCGGGTTATACACTTTTCTGGAAAGGTAAACCGGAGGGCATGAAGCGGGATGGTGGCGTTGGCTTTGCGATAAGATCCACTCTTGTTGAGAAGGTTGAACATCCAACTGGAATCACTCAATGATCGTCTCATGAATCTCAGGGTTCCTTTGGCATGTGGTTGATGCTTGTCTATTCTGTCGTTGTATGCACCAACTATGGAATCCACAGTAGAAAGCATCCTTTTATGAGACTCTTCGAAATACCATTGCAGCTGTACTAATTGAAGAGAAGCTCATTGTACTCGGCGATTTCAATGCGTGTGTTGGTCAGGACCATGAGATATGGGGGCACTTGGCCGTTGTGGCATCGGCAAAGTTAACAGTAATGGTTTACTTTTACTGCAGCTTTGTTCGGAATTTAATCTTGTTGTGTCTAATACATTCTTTCGTCAAAAGCGTAAGTTTAAAGTCACATGGACCCCCTCTTGATCAAAGCATGGTTAGATGATCGACTTTATACTCACACGTAAAAGTGACATGAAAGACATGTGCAATGTGCGCGTCTTGCATAGTGCTGACTTTGAAACTGATCACAAACGTGAAAAAATTTAAGCTCTGCCTTCATAGAAAGATTCGTATGACAGGGGTTAGGGTTCCAAAGCGTGTTGATATCTTCAAACTAAGAGAGCCTGCAATTCGCATGGCTTTGAAGGAAAAACCGAGCACAGTTGTGTTTGATTATACCTGGGAAACTTTTAAAGATCAGGTATATGCTTCTGGAGTGGAGATACTTGGTCTAAAGAAGTCTGTACACAAAGACTGGTTTGATGATATTGATCAAGATAAAGGCTCTCTTGGGAGAGAAAAAAGATCCTCCGTGAGAAACTTTTGAATGACAATCTCAGAACAGTTGTCGAAAGAAAATACAAGGAGACTAAGGCAGTTCTACAGAGAGAGCTTAGGAGAATGAAGACTATGTGGCAGTCCAATATATCTGCAGAGGTTCAATCCGCTTATGACCGGAAAGACAACAAAGATCTATATATTCTTCTTAAACAGGTTTTTAGCCCAAATCTTGCTCCTTTTGTACCTTTACTGTCCAAAGATAGGTCAACTTTCATCAAAGATCCAGATAAAATCAGAGAGATGGATGGAATACTTTGCTGGTTTGTTTTTCAACCCATCAACTGTCGATGAAAGTGCATTAGTGGCTTGCCTCAGCTTGACATTCTTTATTACATGGATAAGTTACCCTCACTCGTTAAGGTTGTCTTTTCTATGGGGAGGATAAAGGCTGGGAAAGCACCAGTCTGCATTCCTATTGAGCTGTTTCAACATGGAGGGATGCATGTAGCCAATGTAATACACACGTTGATCAAAATGTCTTGGCTGGGTTCACCAGTACCACAGGATTGGATAAATGGCCGATTAGTCACTCTCTACAAGGGGAAAGGATCAAAGTCTGACTGCGATCATCACCGTGGGATAACGATTCTTGAATCGGCAGGGAAAGTGCTAGCGAGAGTCTTGTTGTATAGGCTCATCGAAAACATATGTCCCTTAAATATTCCTCACAATGCGGTTACACTGAGGGTAGGGCACTGTAGATATGATATTTATTGCAAGGCAGCTGCAGAAAAAGTGGATCAAACAACAGTTGCCACTTTATCAGGTATTCGTGAACCTCACAAAAGCGTTCGATACCGTAAACAGGCAGCCCTTGAGGGTAATTCTTGGGAGGATTGGATGTCCTCCTACCTTTGTCAGGATGTTTCAAGTACTCTACAGAAATATAAAGGCTCGTGTTGCGTATAACAGGCAACTTTCTGGGGAATTCGCCATTGACAACG
Organism: Euprymna scolopes; assembly: GCF_053919585.1. Classification (NCBI taxonomy): domain Eukaryota; kingdom Metazoa; phylum Mollusca; class Cephalopoda; order Sepiida; family Sepiolidae; genus Euprymna; species Euprymna scolopes. The sequence continues at coordinate 189,750,125 of NC_136482.1, forward strand.
GTGTGAAACAGGGGGATATTCCGGCTCCTACTCTATTGTCAATTTACTTTGCAGTGCTTCTTGCATATGCATTTAAGGATTGCGATAAAGGTGTTTTTTCCGCGTTAGGACTACTGGCAAAGTATTTAATTTAAGAAGATTTAATGCGAACTCACAAACATTTGGAGGTGTAGTTAGGGAATTACTCTATGCTGATGATGCTGATGATGCTGATGATGCTGATTTTGTGTCTTACTTGCAGTGTGATATGCAAAATATAGTGAATCATTTTTCAGCAGCATGTGACTTTGGCTTAACTATCAGCATTAAGAAGACGAAAGTGATGTTCATCCCTGCACCTGGTGATCCGTACATTGAACCAAACATCTTTGTGGGGGGAAATAGACTGTATGTTGTGGACACATTTGTGTACTTGGGTAGCACAATCTCCAGAGATGGATCTTTGGATGCAGAGATACGTCTTCACATCGAGAGGGCTAGCATAGCATTTGGAACACTAGAAAAGCATTTGTAGTGTGATCGTGACATTTCTGTCAGTATTTACTCGACCTGTGTGCTTTCTGTTTTGCTTTACTCGTCTGAATGTTGGGCAACACAACTTCGGCATTTGAAGCAACTCGAGAAATTCCATCAGAAATACCACAGACGATTTCTAAATGTGAAATGGCAGTCTCTGACACCTAACACCGATATTCTTGGAAAAGCTAGGTGTTTGAGTATCGAAGCAATGGTGATGAGGAACCGGTTGCGCTGGGTAAGTCACGTTGTTCGAATTGAGGATGTGAGGCTGCCTAAACAGTTGTTTTACGGCGAGCTTAAGACTGGGAAACGTCCTCAACATCGACCAAAGAAGCGTTTCAAGGATTGCATAAAGGATGATCTTAAAGCTTTTAAGATTCCTGTTCAGAACTGGGAGACCCTAACAGAACATTAGCCTGAATGGCGGTGGCTTGTTGGTGGGGGTTCTGAATTTTTTTGAGTGGAAAAATTAATCATGCTGAACTCTAGAGAAGCCTTCGGAAGAGGGGCGTGTCGGTTTTGACCATTGAATTGAAGAGCTGGAAATGTGAGGCTTGTAATCGCGTGCTCCTCTCAAGAGCAGCTTTTTTTGTCTTACATTACGAACAAAGTGAGCAAAAAAAAAAAAAAAACGGAGCCAGAAGTGAACCAAGTTTTAACGCACAACTTTGTCTGCCATATGTGTGGCAGACTGTGCAAGTCTAATACTGGCCTGAAAAGTCATCTTCGAGTTCACGGACGGGGTTTAGGTGTCGCTAAGAATTGACCTGATAACTATGATGAGGTTGGTTGGGAGCATTGGGATGGCTAACGTATGTAAAGACAATGCTGTATGTATGTATGTATGTATGTATGTATGTATGTATGTATGTATGCCTAAAACTTTCGACAGAGGCGATGGATTTTCACGAGATCGGTATCGTTTTGAAAATCAATCCTTCGAACGACAAATATCGAAAGATCTGCTAAAGGCATCAATTCCTTCCCCATCAACGTGGCAGTTTTCTATAAAGAGGGTCAGTTTTTTTGTGTCGCCAATTTTTGGCAAGTCACCGTATCGGTTGGAATGACTTTATTAATTTCAACGTTCCGAACTTCTGGTCGCGTCATGGAATAGGGGTAAGATGTAAGATTTTCTTTCACATTCTTTTCTGCCTTCGCGTCAAGGGCTCGAACCTGCCTGCCACCACTTTTTTTATTATTTTTTGCTCAACACACACCTCCAAACACTCGGGCAGCGCCGAGCAGCCAGACTATTTAAAAAGAAAATACAACTTTGTCATATATGGGTCGTGGAATTGCATTTATCTGCAAAAGATCTAGGTAATTTGCATCTTCTTTAAAACAATCATTTTAATTAATTCCCTATTAGTTTTTTTTTCGATTTTCTTATGGGATGATCATCTTTAACTATTAGTTAACTATTAGGTGTCATTATATTCATGCAGATATTCTACATGATTTATACTTGCGTAATATTTGCGTAAAAAGTTTATAATAAACCCACACCTCTTTCTGTTCATGTATGCGTATATATATTTGTTTTTAAAATTTTGCCTATCAAACACGTCTGTCAGTTTTTGGTCTACATACATGAAACTTAATATATAGGGTATTCGAATCCATGCAAAACTTTATATTTTGGTTTTAGTCGGGGAAAATGTGCAAAAATGTAAAAATTAAAGAAATAGAATTTGACTGGTGAAGTTCAAAGATGGCATTACAAATATGCGTGCGTAACGTAATAGCTATCATTTCATATGTAGCTGTTGCAGAGCGGCGCTAGGAGCCTCAAATGATTAGATTTTTATGAACCGTTGTTTTATGGGGCTTTAGCTGATTAAAATAGTTTTCAAAAAGATCAAAAAGAGTTAAAATTGAAAAATCGTTTATATATTTTGTTAATTCATCTTAATTTATTTATAATTTCAATTTTTAATCAGTTCATATACGTGTCACGTTGGTACAGGGAAACGTCACCAGCTTCAAATCCTATAGATTTGCTTTCGGTTTCGATTCTAGCTGATGGCTCCCAAATACTTTTGTGTTTACTTTTGAAATTACGATTCTATAATGATATATACAAAATCTAGACAAATTAAAGTATCATATTTAAGCGTAATCTACGACCAGGAATAGTCGTGCGCCCCACCCTGCTAGTCATTTAATTAAATTAACACAGCAGGTTATCAAAGTGTGTGAGTAGGAAAAGTAATTTCAGAAAAATAGCTAAAACAATTTTAATTCGAAAAAGAAAACAATTGATATTCAACTGATATCTCATTCGCTAAAATTAAGCAAAAAAATTAACCAAATAATGAATCTACAGGCAAATAAATGAGATAATATATTTACAAAATAGATTACATTAAATAGATAAATATAAAAATAAAAATGTCTATAGTAATAGCCATAAATATTTAAAAAAAAAAACTTTCCTGCATTACAGCTGACTCGTTTCACATCCTGTTCTTGTTTATAATATTTCAATGTTTTTCTTTTTAAATGACATTCTTTTGAAAAAGAGATGGAGTTCTCGAAATATTAAGACCTCCACCATCCTGGTAAGAAAAAAAAATGGATATACGATATAAAAAAATAACAAACAACAAATAAAGCATTCTTTCGTTTGTCCATTTTTGTTCATACGTTATTGCCAATACAACAGCCTGTTCTCTGCATTGCTATAGCCTTCTTATACTCCTTCATATCTATTTACCAGCAATGCTTCTCTATATAAACTTTTTTAAGTGTTCAGTTATTTTACTTCTTACGATAGTTAGGGTTAGCTCTTCCCAAGTTTATCAAATCAATCAGGTTAAGTTTTCTGGCCAGACATCAGCAGTCTTGTTAGATTCACTATAATTAGATAATAGACGGCTTTGTTATCGTTTTTTCTCCAGGGATGTTTCTTAAGAAGATAGCATTGCTGATGTCGAATACAGATTTGGCCTTTTCCCAAATTGGTTGCAAAACTCAATTTGAAGATCGTAAACATTAGAGAAATTATTGTTAAATTTAGCATAGATCATATAATAAACTAGAAAAATTCCAGTTAAACGATCTGAAAAAAATATAGCGATTTTTCCCAGCAATCATGGAATGGATCTAACAATCTTGAAGATTCGAACTCTAACAGAGCGCGTGGGAAAATATCAGCGAAATAGCTGGTTTGCGAGAATATTAGCAGCAATAGCCGAAAATAGCACATATGCAAATTAGGAAGCTTGCGCGATAAGGAAAAAAGACACCACGTGGTCGGCAGAAGAAAAAGTGCGGTTGAAATAGATGGATGTGTAAAGTCGAGAAATTGCTGTTTACGGGCGCACGGAGAGCAGAAAGAAAAACGCGAACCAGGTGAGATTGACATATGGTCCCACAGTAGCAGCGATAGACTTTTAAGCTGGTGTCGAGACGGCAGGATTTTGTTAATCATGATAGACGGAATGAACATTTTGAAAAAAACAAAGAAACAGGCATTGTTTGGAAAGTAACGGGAATAAATGCATAATGCTAAAATAGAAATAAAAAGCCGAATCGGATTTATTTATTTTTGTTTGTTTGTTCCTTTTTTGACGGTGGCAGACAGGGCGAGGGTCCCAGAGGGGTTTGTACTGTAACGAATACGATTTGAACGTAACGGCCATGTTACATAACAACAAAACGAGAATTATGTTACAAAATCAAACTCATGAAATCAGCATCATTGTTGATTTCCGATTAAATAATAAATAAAACTATTCGATGTTTACTAAATGTTTTTGTCATCAGTTTTGACAAAACAAACAAACTTTCATCATTTATTGTTGTGCTTAATTTGAAACGCTTGACTACTGAAAAGAGTTATGGATACTTTTTAGTTTCACACAACTTATATTTTGTTAGTTTCTAAATTTACCATAATTTATAGTGCAAAAGATAATATCAATGAATCACGACGTCTGTATATCAATACGCCATAATCACGTTGACAAATCGATTCTGGTTAGATCACGCGATGTTGAGCCTGGCTAGTACCAGATGGGTGACCATTTGGGAATTCTAGGCCCTTTATGTGCTCTCCGCTTATCTCGGCATTGTTTCCAGTCGTCCTAAACCTCTACTTGCCACTAGTATTTAACCACGCCGAATCAGGAGAGGTGTGGTTGGAGATTACGCAAGTCTTGCCACACAAAGCGCATGCACCCTTACAGTGGAGACGCTCCTCTATGGGATTAATGAACTATCATGACGTCACTTCCTCTGGTGACGTCATTTCCGGTATCGAGTACCGGTGCTCGGCAGTCAGAGATTTGTACGCGACGAAGCAGGTCGTGTGCAACCACCCTACAGTTGAGGAATGGTATTGCTCAACCTGCTTTTGCCTGTAATATATGTGAATGCATGTGTTTTCCGAAAAGTCTTGTGTTCCTTCGTTTTATTACCATTTACTCCCACAGCAGTATCCATAGTCAGTCAGGATGAAGGAAGCTGCTGTATCAATGTTATTTCGAAATAACTAAAAGTAAAAGTCAAAAAGTAAAGAGTTATAACTGATGGGAGTTCATAAAGTGGGGAAGAAAACTGTGTGGGTATTTAGATCTCTGCCACTGCAAGAACTGTGACACAAGGGTCACGGAAGTGAGATTGAGAAGTCAACGTCCTCGAGGAGAGGCACTCTGACCTGCATAAAGTGCCTGGAAAGCCTTGTCGGCATTTTCCAGTAAGGATGCCTCAGGCGATTAGCAATAAACAAACTGTTTATCAATAAAAGAAGGCAAAGCCTGGAGTGGTGGACCTCCTAGAACTGCACAAACAGCATCACACCGCTATCAACAGAGACCAAGTCAATTTAGGAGTTGTCTAATCTATTGGTTTTGGGGAAATTGTTTACTGTGTTAGAAGTTGAACAATAATGTTTTAGGGAGGGCTGCCGCTGTATAGAGTTTGTGCATAGCTTGTGTGAACTGATCTGGCTTGTGCGTATTATTATAGCCTTTTGTTTATTCTGTATAAGCATATAAAACTAAATTCGAATTCGCTCACAAGAAATCTGGTAATACTTAGTTTACAATGTGTTGCTATGGAAACTACTGGGAAGTATTCGTAACTGTAGGTTTTGTCTCACTTCTAACTCCCTTTCGTTTCACTTAAGTAGCCAATATGTACCATCCACTATGATTAGGCAATTTCTAGCTATGTACCAAGAAAACGGCCTATCAAATCTTATATCGTGATATGGGACAAGAAGAAGGCAGAAATATCTTTAGAAGTTAGTGTCACCAATGACACTGAGTTAAAGTTGAGAAGGAAAAGTGTCACCAATAATACTAAGTTAAAGTTGAGAAGGAAAAGTGTCGCCAATGATACTGAGTTAAAGTTGAGAAGTAAAAGTGTCGCCAATGATACTTAGTTAAAGTTGAGAAGGAAAAGTGTCACCAATGATACTGAGTTAAAGTTGAGACGGAAGAGTGTCGCCAATGATACTGAGTTAAAGTTGAGAAGGAAAAGTGTCGCCAATGATACTGAGTTAAAGTTGAAACGAAAAAGTGTCACCAATGATACTGAGTTAAAGTTGATACGGAAAAGTGTCGCCAATGATACTGAGTTAAAGTTGAGAAGGAAAAGTGTCGCCAATGATACAGAGTTAAAGTTGAGACGTAAAAGTGTCGCCAATGATACTGAATTAAAGTTGAGAAGGAAAAGTGTCGCCAATGATACTGAGTTAAAGTTGAGAAGGAAAAGTGTCGCCAATTATACTGAATTAAAGTTGAGAAGGAAAAGTTTCGCAAATAATACTGAGTTAAAGTTGAGAAGGAAAAGTGTCGCCAATGATACTGAGTTAAAGTTGAGAGGGGAAAGATTTAAAAAAAAAAAAAACAACGACTTATGTAAGACATCAAAAAAAAACTGGAATCTTTGGAAAATAACCATTATTCCACTAATTATAGGGAACAATTGTTCTCATGAAAAACCTTTAAAAACCTATCTGACAAATATACCCGATGAACTGAGAGCAAGTGAGATTCCAACGATTGCAATTAAAGAGACTGTTAGAGTCTTAAAAAGAACTCTCGGTTGGAACATATGAGATAGCGGATAAACGTCTGGCATCCACTAGGATGCTCCATCCATAGCTTGAAAAAAATTATGAGAAAATTGAAAAAGGAAACAGGTACGCGGCTCTAAGCATGTGTGTATTATTTTTGATTAGTTGAAATCTTAATTCTATCCCGATTAGATGTAAGTTTTTAACCAATCAAAATTAAGTATTTTACGAGAATTATTTTGCTTCTGATGTTGCTCATTGTTTTGTAAATTCTTAAAATCATTTCATGTTTTGCGTTCGGAGAAAAAGGTTTGTCAAATTTGAATCTTGTACCGGAACTCATTACGATGAAGAATTCATAATTATATCTAGCGTACGGAGATGTTTGAATTCATACAGGTGGAATGATAAAGTTGTCTTCCTTAATAAAAAAAAAAACACTACAGCTATATTTTTAAAACTTTTATAGAAAAAAAAAACAATCCAGGTAAGTTGATTATATAGTGGAGCTGATATGTATTCAATGTAGCTGCCTTCAGCCTCAGTCAAAGCCTCGATACGAATCTGGAACTGGCAGCATACCTTTTCCACAACCGCCGGCGGGTTCTCGGCGAATACTCGGCGGAGTGCACATTCTTGCTGGTGTTGTGGGAAGTCATGTTGGTGATGTTTTCGACGTATAACCAACAAAGAAGTCCAGCGGGTTCACGTCGTGGGAGGAGGGTAAAAAGTCGTAGGTCTTATCCTGAAGCCTAGCTTGGGTCTCTTTCGACTTGTGAGCCAACGTCGAATCTTTCTGCCACACCCAGGGTCTACGAGTGGCTATCTGATTGCACCAGAGTATCACCCTACTCTTCAGCACATCCAAGTAAACTTTGGTGTTGATTTTTAAGCTAACTTCGAAGATGTGAGGTGGCATGATATGGCCCTTACTTGAAACCACAGCAAAGACCATAACCGTGGCCGGAAGCTTTGTTTTCTTCGCGTTGGTTATTCATGGCAATTTAGCTATGCATTTTAAGGGTGCTGGCAATGGTCCTGTTATCATAACTTGGACTGATAGAGAGCGTGAGTTGTACAGCGACGCATCTCCGATCTCGCTCGTTGAACATTATGTCGCTTTCAGACATAATAGAAGGTTCCTATCGCTCTTGGGATTTGTAGACAACTGGCTAACTAGTAGATGGTCTGCAACAAAAAAAGAAAACTGGTTTTCATCAAAGGGAAATGGAAACATGTCGTCTTTTCTCGGGCAACAATTTATCGTTCCACCCTGTACATTAAAACATAATACATAGTAACTCTCTTCTGTTCTGCGATTTAATAAATATCCTCTGAAAAGTTTCCTGTTTTCTAAGAAATTTAGGGGTTTTGTAATTCCCAACCTTACTCTCTTAGCTCGTAATCGCTCAAGTTTGGTGTCCAGAAGAAAGCCAACACTATGTTATTGTTACTCTGCCAAGGTTTGAGAATCTAATTTAATGTACTATTCTATTAATAAGTTAATTTGAGTTTATGAGAGACGACACGAGTGCTCGAGTATGATACATTTTATTTGTCTCTCGACTGGTAAGTCACACTTTGTATATTGTTATGTCGGAAACAATATGGCATTTTTATTGTTTTATTTTTCTGTTTATTTTATTTTAAAAAACAGATCAGAATAAATCAAAACTTTTAGAATAGTCATAAGAGTTATTAAAGGTGATTGAATACAATAAATAATAGAATTAACATTATGTTTCAGAATTTTTACGATAAACATTAATAATTTGTACTATTAAGATGATTCGGATTACTGTTGTCATCTGTTGAACGTTTACGAAATCGATGCAGTTGATGTCAGCACAGTCAGGAGATGGATTCGTTGATTTCAGAGCAGCGACAGAGATGTGAGTGGCAAAGCGCTTACTGGACTTTAACGACCGAGGCATCAAAAGAGGCCGGCAAAAGTAAATTGACAATGAAATTATCTATGGCGAAAAATACGTTCTGGAGCACAAAATGTCGCTCGTTTTAATGGTACTAATCTCGTGTTCGTAGTTCGTCAGCGTTTTAGTTTTCAAGTTAAAAAGAAATACGAGGCTTGACTTTTTAAACGAGATGTGTAGTAGTTTTGTAATCAGTTTCCAGAGAACACATATAAAATTCACAATTATACGACATTTACACGATCAAATTTACAAGATTAGTAATTGTATCTACTAAAATAGACCACTTTTAGCTGCTATAAATTTAATCAGGCGCCTAACACAACAAAACGAACTTCGAATTTCTATGAATAAGTCAGATCTCCCCATTTAGTTAAAATTAAATCATTTCAGCTTAGTTCCGATAAGCGATTGAAAAAACTGACGCCAGCTAAAGGCGATTCGGTGCCTTTTCGTAGGTATAGGTTCGAATAAATTTATCTCAAATTTTCCAGCCTCTAAACTAATTTTTTATTTGAAGACTAGCCTGGATGCTCGGCGTTTCCCAGGTGTTTGGAGGTGTGTGTTGAGCAAAAAGAAAAGTGGTAGCAGGCAGGCACGAACCCGTGACGCGAAGGCGTAAAAGAAAGTGAAAGATAATCCGACGTCTTATCGCTACTCCATGACAGGACTGGGAGCTCGGAACGTTAAAATTAGACAACATTAATCCAACCGATACGAGGACTTGCAAAAATGGCTCGCTTGTAGAAAACTACGTATTTGAGGGTGAAGAAATTAATATTTTTGGTGAATGTTTTATATTTGTCTTCCGAGAGGTCGCCCTTCGAAATGATACCGATCTCGTGAAAATCCGTCGCCTTTGACATACACACATTTAAACAGACAGGTGAGATGTATATTATAGATAGCGAGAGGCGGAGAGAAGACACAATATAAAGAGGAGAGAAAGCGTGAAAGCAGAAGTCAAGGAATCACGTCACTTCTGTCGACACCGACGGGAACAAACGCAGAACGCAGCTATCGCGGTCAACAATATATATATATATATATATATATATATATATATATATATATATATATATATATGTATATATATATATATATATATATATATATATATATACATACATACACACACACACACACTTTCGGTATATTCAAGCGGTAAAGGTTTTATTCACCTTACCAATCATTTTTTTTTTTTCAAAAACAAGCCTTGGGGCATTTTTTACAAATCTGTTTCGTTTACAAGAAAAATCAATATTATTATGTCAACATTGAATATTTCTTTCCGTGAACTCGTCAGAAAAAAATAGAAAGTTCTTGAATAGAAAAATGCATAACGATGTAATGCGAAATGTTGCTGACGAAGCAGAGAAAACTTACGTCGCCTGTATTATATGAGCGGCCATCTTTATTTTATGAAGAAAAGCTAACATATCAATGTTATCGCATCGAGTTAAATTGTATTTTTGTTTGCTTACGAGTTACAAAATATTTTAATTTAAAAAAAAAACTTTTAAACGAATAATTATGCGTCGTATGCTAATAGGGCTTAAAACTGACTGCAAAATTGTCCAATCTTATTTAGTATTCTAAGTTCTGTCATCTTGTTTGGGTGAACAAATTATCATCTTAATTTATTGAAATTGTTGAAGATTTCTTTTTGATTACAGATTACAAAAACGTTAGATACAAAAAAAAAAACTTTAGTATATTTTAAAATAATACGTATTGTATACTGTATGCTGCTTTGTAGATATTTCTAATTTATGTGGGTTTGAAACTAATCTTAGATACGAAAGCAGTAATCGCTCTTACATACATTACACACAATCTGAAGGCAAAAATAGATGAGAAAATAAAGAAAGGAGATAACGAAAATCGAGAAGACAGGAAAGAGATGGTGAACTCATATCACTTGTGTCTCTCGAATAAATAACCCCAACTAACCCGACAAGTAGAAAAAAACCTACCCCTTTACTTTTCAAATGCAAAAAATAACTTCTTCCCTAATAGTTTATTCCTTTGAATTGCTAGAATTTAGACTACCCTCCTTGATTACTGCTTCCCTAAGTGTACTAATATGCAGAAGCTTAAATGTAACGCGAACAAACATCTCGCTGCTCAACTACCCACATAGTAGAAACGATTCCAAAAGGTAGTGTTTTACATCGAAGTGGTAATACGCCTTGTTTGGAGATAGTAGTAGCAGTAGCAGTAGTAGTAGTAGTAGTAGAAGAAGAAGAAGAAGAAGAAGAAGAAGAAGAAGAAGAAGAAGAAGAAGAAGAAGAAGAAGAAGAAGAAATAATAATTAAAAAAGAAGATACACCACTAATAGTAGAAGCGCTAGGAACGATACCGATAAACTTTGAAAAAAAAAGATTGGGAGAGATTGGAATCAAAAAGATGGCTGAGTAGATACAACGGATCTCAATAATGAAAACTGCAGACATATTAAGGAAAACCCTTGAATGTGGGGATTAACCCCACCCATAAACTACACACAAATTGGACACAGAAATGTCTACAGATGCAAACACAAAAGAACATCACATGGAATAATGAAAACTGAAATTGTACAATTGTAAGATACCGCCCCCAATCTTTTTTGTGGGTGCCATCGTAAACAGGCACCACACCAAATAATGAGTGTCAAGGAGGATGGAAAGAACGAGGAGAGAAAGCAGTAGCCCGATGTCTACTGGATGAGTGCAAAAAGGACTGGAACCTTGGGGAGGATTATTACCACCCAAATTCCAGCGAAAACCAATGGTCGCCACCAATGAGAAATCAATGGTAAGCGGCTGTTGCGATCGCGCAAATAATCTTTTGCAAGGGTTATTCTCAAAGACAAATTTTTGATGATAGCCTGTATGACTACTTCTAGTGAGTAAATAAAAAAAAATAATAATAGAGAAAGAGAAAAAACGAAAAATGAAAGAAAAAAGAGCAGAAAATTCACGATGAGCTTTTAGCGTATGCTTTAACAAATGGTTCACACGGATATTCTTAAATAGCACGGAGTGTTTTTGCTTAATGATCCTTTTTTGTAGTTGTTCCATTTTTTGAATGGTCATTCTTATGTTCCGTCGAATTTGTGTAGGAAATCCCACAGTCGTTTTCGTTCATCTGTTTTTTTTCTTTATTTGTTTTTTTTTTTTTGGTTTTTGTGTGTTTTTGTTTTATTTTTGCAAGTACTTTCAACAGATTTCTTCAGTCGTCTTCGGGCAGTTTTTGATTCTTGTTTCGTTTAAAATCTGGATTCTTTTATATGCTTCAAATCAAATTACATTTAAATTGCTTGATATAGTGAAGCGTCTCGTGTGTAAAAATACGTTTCAACGTGTTAAGAACGTGACCAAAATGAATGGTGAAAACTTTTGAGATGTCGTACTGTATGCAGTATTCTATTGTTTGCATTGGTTTTCCCGATATTTTTCTAGTCAGAACTCTCTCGAGAAAGACATCGGGTACTTACGGGAGGGATTACGTGAACATTACCAACATCCTAAACAAAAGTGATTTTTGTAGAACGAACTGGATTCGAACTTGTTAGCACAAGGTCGTCAGTCTGTGTTGTTGACCATTTGACCACCACCATCCATCTTGAGATGCGATCATTAAATATGGGCATGTACAAATAAAAAGGTTATTTAAAACTTAATCGTAATATACGAACGACAGACACGGCTTTTTATAGAGATTTTTTTTATTACATTTTCACTTCAAACAAGGCACAGTGCCACTTTGATGTAGGGGCTACTATCAAAAACATAAATTGTAGGGATACTATGTAGGGAGTTGAGTGGCAAGATGTTTGTTCACATTACACTTGAAATTCTGCATGTCAGTTCAGTTGAGGAAGAAGGAACTCGGAAGGGAATTCCAAAGTCTAACAGTTCTGGGAAAGGAACTATTATAGTAGAAGGCTTTCTTACATCTAGTGTAGGGGTGGGATTTTGCTGCTTCTCGGGTTTGTCGGTGGTATTTACATCGAGAGAGTACAAGAGCTTAAAGTTGAATGCATCTAAAATAAGTTGCGCCCATGTAATATATGCATTTAGTAATAACGATACTATTTACTCTGAAGCGTGACAGAGCGACCGACTAACGGACAAACTCTTCGTAGTATTTTGAAGTCGCAACTAAAAACAACAAAGAAATAACGAAATATGTTTTCGTTCGTTTCTGTCTGTTCGATTCTTTCGAATTGTCAGATGATTGATTGACTCTGTCAATATTGATGACGCAGAAGGAGAAAGAAACGTTGTCAACTATTTGTCACCTTTGCGCGATTAGTCGTGTCTCTATTCTTCGCTAAGCGGATTCTTAAAACGACATGATCGGAAAAATGAAACCATGCCTCGCTTCCTGCTGGCTTTTAAAGTATCTTACTCAACTCAGCAAAAATACGAAAACGCTAGAATAAAAAAAAAGAGAAGAAAACGCCATTGAGAATGAACCTCTTCCTTCCGCTATATCTGAATTTATGGCATTCACACGAATAAAAGACGTAAAAGACGTATTAGTAGCGAAGAAAAAAATAAGATGACGTAGCTTATTGTTAACTAGGTCGCCCTTTTTAATTTATACATGAATACAATTCCATATATAGTACTAGCCAGAAGCCCGCCGTTGCCCGGTCGTAAAATAGATTTAAATATGGGATTTTCATTTATACAGATTTTGTATTTATTATTATAAATTCAATACTATATCGATTATTATATTTTACCAATATATTGTAGTGAGTAATAGAAAAAATTTGACTTGGGTGATATCAGATAGAATCGAACCAAAACATATAGCTCCCCAGCCTTAGTTGTTATCGATTAAGCTATAGTAAAATGGATGAAAAATAGTTAAAAATAAACCAACTTTAACGTATAAATGTATATTCTGAAGATTGTTCCTCACACAGATAGAGATATAGACAGACAAAATCACTTATATATATATATATATATATATATATATATATATATAGATAGATAGATAGATAGATAGATATTTGACCATAAGCTGTTCCCCCGTATTAGATTTGAAAACGGCGGCATCGATCTCTTTGTGATCTTCTGTATATATATATATATATATATATATATATATATATATATATATATATAAAGAAAACTATATATATATATATATATATATATATATATATATATATATATAAAGAAAACTGTAGCAATCGTTAGTATCACACCAATTCCTTCTACAACCGCTATCGAAAAAACACGGAAAAATTTAGTAAGACACATTTTTCGAGATTATATAAGAATAATGCGATTAATATATTGATTTTCGTTTCTATCTTAAAGAATGTAAATATTGCGAAAGAAACACATTTTAAGTTTAAATAACTAAGCTTCAAACATGGCAGAAAGTAAATAGAAAAACGGAAGTGATGTCATCTAGTGCTTGTATAGACAACCGAAGCATATTGATTTTTTTTACGGTCATTTTTCGTATTATTTAGATTCATCGAACTACTGTTCTCATCTTGAGTTTTCTTTGCACAATGTAAGGACCCTGGCACAATGGATATAGTATTTGCTGTAATTCTTTCGTAAAAGATACAGTACTTATGGCTGAGGGTTAATTCCAGTCTACAAGCAACCCAAAAATACAATTACGACTTCTACCCAGTCATATCTGACAGAACTACCTGCCTGGATTAAAAGGGTCTCGTTCGAAATTCGGTGCAAATTCCCGAGTTCGACATAAATATTTTCGACGGAAAGATTCCCGAGTTCGCACAGATACACATGTAAAATGATGGAGGTTACATCAACCAAATCGTTTTGTAAATAACATTCAAGATGAGAATAATAGTTCGAAGAATTCGAATAATATAAATAATCAATCCTCATCTCAAAAATTCAAATCGATGATTTTTTTTGTTTCAAATTATAAACTTTCAGGTCATTTTTTATTTTATTTATATTCAAAACACATTTTTATTATGGTGGCTGTTTTTCTTTGCCAGATCGATCGCACTATTCTCATTCTGTTCCGCTGAATGTCTAAAAATGTGACTTATACATTTTGTTTCCGGTGTTCGTGTTTGTTAGCAGCTATCACTGTGGGTGTAACACATTCTCCACTGTATTTAGTTATGGAAAAAAACAAAGTATTTCAACAGGATTACATGTAACATTTTTTACTGAAAAGTAGACTTCCGGCTCTCATTTGTGATTTATTTCTCTCCTAAATAAACGGAAAACTAAATAAAAAAAAATTCTCAGCGAACGTACAAGTCTCCTTTTCTGTAAACGATAAAAAGTTATATTCGTCTAGCTAAACTGACGAGACAGTCGGAGTCAATGCAACAGCGAAAATTAGACGAATTCTTAGACCAGTGCTTTTCAACCAGGGTTCCGCCAGTATATAGTGAAGCGATAAAATTGTCGCCCTAACAAAAGAAACGACACCATTTCATTTCCATTTGATGAAAACCGGTTTTCTTTTTTGGTTGCAGACCATCTACTAGTAAGCAAGAGCGATAGGAGCCTTCTATCATGTCTGAAAGTGACACAATGTTCAAGGGGCTAGATCGGAGATGCGTCGCTGTATAACTCATGCTCTCTACCGATTCAAATTACAACAGGACCAATTCCAGCAACCTCAAAATGCAAATCCGAACGGTTCAATGCTTGCGTGCATAGCTCAACGAATTTTCCAGCCACGGTTGTGGTCTTTAGTGTGGTTTCAAGTGAGAACCACATCATACGATCTCACATCTTCAAAGTCGGATTGAAAGTCAACACCAAAGTGCAGCTGGATGTGCTCAAGCGTGTGCTTGTGTTGGTAGACCCTGGGTGTTGCAGCAGAACTCGGCACCGGCCAAAAATTATAAGAAACTCAGGTTTGGCTTTATCAGAAGTGCTACGACTTTGTAACCTTCTCCTACGACCTGTACCCGCTGAACTACTTCGTTTAGTCATACGTCAAGAATATCACCAACATGACCTCCCACAACACCAAAGCCAACCTGATCGCCGCCATCCGCCGACTATTCGCTGAGCTCTCACTGATGCTTGTGGAAAAGGCATGCTCCCAGTTCCGGACCCGTATTTAGGCGGGTATTGAGGCTGAAGGCAGTTACATAAAATAGATGTAATCTCTACTACATGGTCAAGTTATTTTAATTAATTTTTTTCAATAAAACTTTTTAAATTATGCTGTAACGTTGTTTTCTTTGGGCGACAATTTTATCGTTCCAATTTGTACAGTCCAGGAATTCTGCAATTTCTAAATTAGAACAAAAAACAAATAAACAGGATGTTAAATTCAATTTTGAAAATCTATTTTGTTATTATAGGTATATTTTGAAATCATGCATTGTTTAAATATACTAAATTTTACATGATTAAACTCATTACGTTTGCAAAATTAATTTGTCTTGCCACTATTGTGTTTTCTTTTATAGATCTTATTATACAGTCAATGTTAAAAGAATGGCGCTCAAAAAGTATTTTTGTTTCATTTTAATTTTTAAATTTTTTTTTTTTTTTCAATTTTTGCATAAGGCAACTAAATCATTGCATATTGGGTCCACTGAGTCAGTGAAATGTTTCCATAATGGTTCCGCTCAAGCAAAAAGGTTGAGTGTTTCTTGTGAAAGTTTGGCGAGGGGGTACCATAGACTGAAGCTCAGTCGAACACTTTCCATGAAAATAACGATACAGCAGAGACAAACTCGCAACATCTCTTCTGTGGGATAGAGGCTGCAGGGAAGAGAAAAGGATATATCCTACGAGACTACGAAGTCTATTTTGAAATCTATCAAAGCAGGACAAGTCCTTTCTAGCAGCTCTTGCCTAGATGTGGCAACAGTATTCCATCCTTGGACGTACCTGGATAGAGAATTGCATCAGCAGTGAGATATCTACCGGATCGATAGAAGGATCCCACCATTTTCCCAGCGGCAATGGCAACAGATTTGATGTACCTGTTCCATTTAAGATCAGGAGTAAAGGGCAAGCCCAGAAGCCTGTCAAAACTTGAGGCCTCCTCAAGACGAGAGTCATTCATTTAAACTGATGCCAGATGGGGATCAGAACGTTGATTATGTAAAGAGAGAAGTTTGGTTTTAGATGCATTAAAAGTAACCAGCCATTCTTCCCCCATTGTACCACGTTCTCAAGATAAGAGGAGAGAGAATCGGAGAGAACTTGATCGTTTACTGACTTAGATGTGCTACCATAGATGGTAGCGTCATCAGTATAAATGTCTATAAATGATGTAAGGATGTGATTTGGAAGATCATTAATGTAGATCAGGAAAAGAGTTGGGCCCAGGATGGACCCCTGAGGGACTCCAGCATTAATACTGTGAGCTTCTGATTTTTGCCCATCAACTACTACTCTTATGAACCTGTCAGAAAGAAATGGTTTAATAATTGAGAAGACATTTCCAGCTATACCATAGCTAGAGATCTTGTGAGGTGAACCTTCATGCCATACCCTATCAAAGCCTTAGATATTCCAAGAACAATTGCCCTAGAAAGGTCGCCTCCGTCGAGAGATTCGCTAATCCTATGAGATATAACTGTAAGCACATCTGCTGTAGATTTAGCAGAACGGAAACCATATTGTGTGTCACTAAGAAGATCATTTTTGCTGAGATGGTTGATTACTTCTCTAGTTAAACGATCTTAATAAAACTCGCCAATCTATATATCTATAAAAATAAGAATGTGTGTGAGGACACTATTCAATTTATGTACTAAAGATTTGTATCTACAGACTTGAAATTTGGCATATATGGTATTCAGACAAACTGTTTAATCATTTTTAATCCGGAAAAAAAGGCTTCTAAGGGGTCATAATTGAAAAATTGATACGGGGCGATCGTCTAATTTTATCTGTTAGTAAACTCTTTCACGAATTCGTTTACATGACAAATTCTTTATGTTAAGAATAAGTACGTTTGAAAACATTTTTAAAGACCGCGTTAAGCTGGCGTAATGGTTATCGTACTTGATTCGCCGTCTTTAAGCTTGACATTTGATGTTTAGAAAATACATAATACTTGCATGCACATGTCGTAGTTTCTGTATGAATCAAAATATATGATTATGCGTATTTTTTGACTGAGCAACGCCGAGTGGACTGCTAGTATATATATATAAAAGAAAGAGGAGCATCGCGCAAGAGAGACGTAACTATATTCATTAAACAGCATTAGAGACTGTATATCATGTGTTGAAACTAATTTTCCCCCATAATGAATACTCAGACAAAATGACGTTTTTGGATTAAGGTGACCAGTGTATAATTGTATCGTTCAAAAAGTCTATGGAAATTAATTCATATTTTCCTCAATCAATCATCGAATGGTATTAACAGAAAAAAAAACATAAGTTAAATTCCAATCATATTTTTTCTTCGAATCAATTATTTTTCGCATTATTTTATTTGTTTTCATATTCATTAAAAATTGTTTAGTTATCCAATCAAGAGATCAAGTACTTCCATTATTTTAAGATCCGCCATTGCGCCACTTTGCAATGCTTTGTCCTTTGGTCATTTATGTTTCAGTCTGTTGTCTGTCGGTCTGTCAAGCTTAACTTTGAGCAAGCATCTTCATTGGTCTATAAAACGTAAGTTTACAATACAATGATAGTTGGTTTGTCAAGCGTAATTTTACAATAGAAGTAGTTTCGGTATTTGCTTAAGACATTTACGTGCCTTAGAGCATTGTTTTGCGCTTGATTGTTCAAAATTCAATTCACAATCTAGTAAGCGATGAACAAACCTTTTTCTAATAGAAAAGACGGTACTAGTTTTTCTCTTACTATTATAATTTATAAAGTAAATCATCGATTGAGTTCCTACCTCTGGTTTCTCTCGAGAACTTCTATTGCTAACCCTAAACTTAACTCTAAGCTTAACCTATTTATAAAGAACTACTTTTTTAAATAAAAATAAAACGAAATTTCCATGAATAGGGTTTCTTTCCCAAAATCAATTAATATGTGGAACACATTACTATGGGGCTGCTTTCTTTCAGTCTTTAATATGATCGTCTTCAAATCCAATATAAACAAATACTTGTCGAGTCGTCTAAAATAAGCAAAATTTTGTCCACCCCATTCATCATGTGCAATTAATACTATTAATAGTATTTTTTACCTACTGATAATTTCATTGACCCTATCGTCTTAATGAGTTGTGACTAATTAGTATAGCAACCTATATAATTATAAACTCTTTGAACCGTCCAGGCGTCCTTGCTTGCTTGCTTGAATCTTGTATATCAAAATCAAGGTAATATATATATATATATATATATATATATATATATATATATATATATAATTATTTATTATAATAATTATAATATGAGGTTGCTATTCTTCCAAGGTAGGGTAACCAGTTAAATATAACGAGGTTAATACAATAGTGCTAGTAAGTAGAGCAAGTTACATTTTCAATTTGGCTTTACATAAGCAGTAATTTGTTGCTACACGGTCATGAGCATCTTTCAGTCTTCTAGTATTTAGTAACTAGAGACCTCTTCAGGCAGCAACGCTTATTTTCAAAATCGGAATTCTTAATGAAAAACGAAAATCAACTTTCAGCAAAAGAAGGTTTTTTTTTTCTTTCCTTGTAAACGGGTCATGGGGGTTAAGTTCAGCTGTGCGGAGGACAGGATGGATTGGGTGCGGACTTATTAGTTTAATTATTTCCCTGTTTGTTTATTCACTTATCTAACCGTGTATTTATTCATTCATTTTAATGTTAGTGTTAAGGAATGAAGTTTGTAGGGTTAGGGGGTTGGGGAGTTAGTTTCTAAAGCCAAAGCGTAGGTCGTTATTATCTTAAAAAAGTTAGTTTATAATGTAAGCCTATAATAATATATAATATAAATATATATATACATATATAAATATATATTTATATCTATATCTATCTATATATATATGGGTGTGCGTATGTATTATGTATGTATGTATGTATGTATGTATGTATGTATGGTCATGCCATATGCTACTAGTACTATGTAACCCAGTACTACCTGCCTCATGGTCAGGTCACCAGCGACTAAACTGGTTCCCCCACCAGACTTGTTTGGTGAGGAGGGTGGCTAATCTCCCTGAACGATTAAAAACAAGACCTTCCAAAGGGCGAATGAACCCTTTTTCGGGGTAAACGGGCTAACTAGCACCGTGTTTATTTGTGTGTGTATATATATATATATATATATATATATATATATGTGTGTGTGTGTTTGGGTGAAGAGGGTACCCGTAAGCCGTAGTGAAGGCAACCTTTCTAGGAGAAGCAAATCTGATTTAAAAAACCATAAAGGGAGACCAGTACCCGCATTAAGCTGGTCTGCAGTTTAACTTGTTGCTGGCAATCTTGCTCTTGCTTGTTGCTGGATCTCAACATTTTGAACCGAGAGAGAGACTTAGCTGTCGTACAAAGCTAAAACTCTGTAACATCATCTTTGTATAGATACTCCCTCAGGCATTGTCTGAGAGAGTGGCACTCATCTGACAGGACGTTGCAATCATCATATATGTATGTATGTATGTATGTATAGAAAGGGTGTGAAATTATCAATCAAGTTTTCATAGGGGAAACATTACAAAATCATATTTATATGTACGATCGTTTCGGAAGCGATATCCTTTTATTCGTTCGATATTTACAAATAAAACTATCGAGAAATAAGTAAAATATTTCTGGACATCGTCTCCTCACCAGCATAAATGGAAAGGAAATAAAAGGATATCGCTTCCGAAACGATTGTACATATAAATCCTCCTATGAAAAATTGATTGATAATTTCATACTCTTTTCATTTAAATAGCTCTAGGTAATTACACCTATTGAGCTGATCATAACTGGGATACTCTGAGCAGGGCAACTTTAAATATATTTTAATGAGTCTTTGCTCATTAAGACCCTGTCTATTACATCCTATAATATATATATATATATATATATATATATATATATATATATATTATATATATATATATATATAGTAATTTATAAAATATATATGGCGATTAAGCTATACTGAATATTCCGCGTTTCATCCACTCTAGGACTCTTCAGGCTTATGCGCGAATTCTGTAGTTGTTTATCGTTTTTATATGCTCCTCTTCTATTGAGATTTTAGTTAGCCAATCAGCTTTCTAGTATCCACCGCACTCTTCCTATCAGCCAATGGGCATGCATTTTATCGGACAAAGGAGATGTTTTAAAACTAGGTTAGTATTTGCTTTTTTTATTGTTAGTTTATATATAAATATATATATATATGTGTACATACATATATGCACATATATATACATATATATATATATATATATATACATATGTGTGATCGTTTGTGTATATTCATGTTTATTTAATTTATCTACTTGTTTATTTTCTATTTTTTTTCTTAGTTTTAAAACTATTTTGTATCTTATTTTAAAACTATATAAATATATGTATATGTATTTATCTGTATATACGTATTTAAAATTTTTAACAACGCTTATATCACGGGAAAACACATCTCTGCCTATATATATTACGTTTTTGTTGATATATTTTTATATGTATCTGCGTATTTCTTATCTGCTCTTTTCTTCTATACCCCCTTCCTATTTCTTTTACCTTTTTATTTTCTCTTGTCTTTCCCCTTTTCTCTTCTTTTTTATTTTAATGATAGCAATAATTTTTGACGATCTTCATTATCAATTTGGTTTCGATTGTAGCAGATGGCACTCAAAATCCTTTTTTGTTTTTTACTTTTTGAAATCATAGCTATATATTGGGTACACTATAATAATAAATACGAAATCTGCGAAAATCCAAATATATTTAAGCGTATTTTACGACCGGGTAACTCTGGGCGCCCTTGCTAGTATTTATATAAAAAGGCGTTGTTTTTTTCATAAAATAGAACATTAAAAATAATTTATTATAATATCGACAGTGTCTACGAAATATAAATAAGTAATTACGACCCTGGTATTGACAGCAAAAAGTCTTTTCTATCAATCAAGACTTAATGGTGGAGAACTTTGCACATTTATAGAAGTGTAAAAAAAAATGCCGCCATCTTTATTGGAAACAATAGCGTCTGAATTAATGGTCGTTTTACTTCGATTCGATGGAGGAAAACATTTTATTTTGTTTTTGTTCTTCAGTATGAAAACAGTTATGATATGCTCTAATGGAGAAAAAAAGCCTCTAATTAAACCCCATCAAAATCGCTTTAAAATTCCGCTTGAAAAACACGCAGACAATAAAATGGCGACCAAATCTGATTCGATTGATGAGAAAACAAAATATCTGCGAGAGAAACAGACAGAAATAAACAAGAAGGAAACAAAGCTATTTTATAATTACGGCGATTTGTTTATTCATAACTTCCTGTTTTTACCAAACGAGATTGACTTATTTGTTTAGCAATTTGCCGATAGAAATAACTAGCTGAGAAGCTTTTTTTTTTTTTTTTAACAAACGGATATATGTATATTGATAAACTGACTTTGGTGAAAAGTAAACTGAGGCTTTTTTTTTCGTTTTATTGTCTTAAAAATAAACTCCGTTCAGTTCGTCCATTTTTATGATAGCTAATAATGGAGGTGCTAGTTAAGTAAAGTCCTCGTCAGTTTAGATAGGTCACGTGGTTTGAAGATCAACATTAGGTGATTATAATAATAAGACGGTGCGTCACTCTAAGAGGGCACAGACAATATATGACGTGTTTCACGAGAAGGAATTATTTATTCTATCTATTGTCCTACTAAGTCTGATTATTCAAGTTTAATATCTATCTCTACAGAAATAAGCATTGTATTTAGGGTTAGCATGCACATACTTCGTGTGTCTAGAAAGTGTTTCTTAATGTCATTTTTGCCTGGCGTTCTTATTAACTATCCCATTTTATTTTCAAATATTAAGGATGTTGAATAGGATTTTGAACGTTGAATGTATGTTCTAAGGTCAACAAGTCAGATAATGTCTGGATTTTCAAATCACAAGTATTTATACACCTTACGATGCTTTTCTTTAAGCAGTAAATTACTGAAACCAAATTATCATCGTTTAAAAAATTAACTTTTGTTAAGTTAATGTAGTTGTACTCCCTATTTATAACATAAATATTTACTAAACATTTCGCATGAATCTATTTCTACTCTGGATTTTATGTCGTTATTACTTTTAAAATGGACCAAACGTTGTATCTATTAATTATTTGATATTAAAAATGGTGTTTTCTTACAGTAACTATGGCGATAGACGACCAGTAAGTTCACACTTAGCCGAGGAAAAAAGAGAGCGGTGTTTTGCTTGTTTTATTGGAAACAAAATATTTAACTTATTCAAACCACATGCTTTTATTTACTGTTTTTTTTTTCATCTCCAAACAAGGCACATTGCCACATGAATGTAAGCAGTTACTATTTTGAACCAGATTTGCAGAGATATTATGTAAAGAATTGAGCAGCAGGATTAAACCTGAAGTTCTCCATTTCAGTCGGAGAAGCAGAGACCTGAGGGAGAATTTCAATGTCTAGCAGTTTGAGGGAAGAAACCATTGGAATAGAAAAAATTCCGATGTCTAGGGATCTCTACAGTGTAGAGGTAGTATTTTGGGGTTTGTCGGGTTAGTCGGGAGTATTTATGTCGAAGGGATTCAAAGTCCTGGATTTCCTTAGAGTAATTTCGATTAAAATACTTGTAAAATAGGCAACATTTCATCGAGGGGATAGAGGTTGGATTTTGGTTGACAGTACGGGGGCTATTAGGTTAGCGACACTATTTTGGACCTTGCTTGAGAGGGAAAGATTAGTAGCGAATGCACCAGCCCAGGTGTGGCAACAATACTCGAGTGGTGACCTTATAGAGGTACAGGATACTCTCATGCGTAAATTACTTTCTAGCGCGATAGCGATAGCCTACTTTTTTGCAGCCTTGGCAATGCCCTTGATGTGTTTGTTCCAATTCATGTTCCTTTTGAACTTTAAGCCAAGGAGTTTGAACGAAGAGCTTTCAATGGCTGTCAGTGGTTGAGAAGGTTTCTTGTAATAATAAAAGGAAAAGTGCTTCGTCTCATCAGCAGTGAATGTTACCATCCATTTATGTTTCTAATTCACTACAGACTGAAAGTCTCCTTTTAGGTTTCAGCCATGTCCTTAGATGTATGGTCATTCGTTTTTCCATCGTGTCTGTTATAGAATGTTATAGAATGCGGTGCCATCAGTAAATATACCCATCTCGGACACAATTTTATCAGGGGGTTATTTCAGAATATGATGAATAATAAAAGTTCTTTTATAAGTATTTAGAGTTTGGGTTGACAATAGACTCAATAAAATACGTGTTACCAATAGGAGCAGGAGAGCAATTTAATGAATTTGACGAGTTACGGAACTAAACCTTTCTTAGTGGTTATCTTTAGCACTTTAAGCTTTCAAATGATTATAATCTTTCCAATTTCATTTTTCTCTAAATCATTGTTTGTAGGAAACAAGTTAAATGTTCAAATAAATACGTTCAAGATTTTTAATGCGTATGTGATACGGTCAACAAGTTGGATAGTGTCGAGATTTTCAAATTACAAGTATTTACACACCTGACGCTTTAGGTGAAAGACATTTACACAAAAGTGCTAATGTATAAAGTCACCAATTTTAAATGTCATGTCTCATTACATAAAAAATCATAGGAAGTCGTATGTGGTAAATGATTTATGAAAAATTGTAATCAAAGTGATGTTTAAGACTATTCAACAAACAAAAACTATAAAGTCCTTAGGAAAATCTCCGGATGTAGAAACCAACCCGAATACATTACGAAAGCTAACAAGACACTCCTAATTAGAAATAAACCAACACCATTAGCAGAACTTCACACGAAACTAAGGGAACTGAAACTGCCAGATCGCCGTCCTCCTTAAAACAAACATACGTACGCATATCATGGTAGAAGCCTCGGCAAGTACTAGAAAAAATGGCCACGGAGAATACAAACAGAGGAAGAAGACACTAACCAGACCTCCTCTAGAACTGTGCGGAGATACCGCGGGACGACTTTTTGCCACGGCAATTCAAATTGAGGAAACTTTCAGTCTGTAGTAAAATTGACTTGATAATAATAATAATAATAATAATAATAATAATAATAATAATAATAATAATAATAATAATAATAATAATAATAATCGCAGAACCCATGGAAATTCCACAGCAGTTGAATTTTTTTAAAACACATCATAATTAAAATGAATAAGAAATAAAATAAAACAAATAAAGGCGAATTTAAAACAGTTTTTAGCAAATTCGTTTTTAAACTTTTAACACTAAAAATAATAGATTTTAAATTTTTTATTTTTTTCCAATGAAAATGAAACACACGGCACATTGTTTTTTGTTGTTGTTTTTAATAATATGTTTATAAAAATTATAACGAAGCAAATGTCAATTAACTTGCACATATTTTTTTTTTAATTTTTAAAAATGCACTATATTAAAAAAGTAAACTTACAGTGTCCCCTCGACATGACTTTTTTATATCATAAAAATAGCCAATTTAAAACCGTAAACGTAATAATTTTAACTGATTAAAACGAATATAAAAGGATTTAATTTGTTTTTGATTAATTGATGTTTGCGATGATGATGTTTTTGTGACACTGGACGTACGGACAAGTAAATTAATATTTAGATAATAATAATAATAATAATAATAATAATAATAATAATAATAATAATAATAATAATAATAATAATAATAACGATTATAATAATAATAATACTATCAGTAATAATAATGACAATAATAGTAACAATAATAATAAAATAATAATAACAATAACAACAACAATAATAATAGTAGTAGTAATAATAATAATTAAATTTTTCACAACAAAAAATATTTCATAATAATAAGGAAAGCGTATATAAATATAACTGGAATGTTTGTTGTTATTGAATCATTTTATGTTGAAAATGGTTTTATGTATGTTGGTCGAGATGAACAAATGGTCGCGTTCAATTCCTAATTTTAAATACCCATCTTGTATTGCATAGTAAAACACAACTGATGATAATGAAGGCAATTGTCCAGAGACATAATATAAACCACTTGCTACAAGTAATCTTACAAATATTTCTTGCGGACAATGCTGAGTATAACAAATGACCCGATCATTTCCTAATTTCTTGTCCCTTTCCATTTCATAATAATATGAATATAAATGTTGTTGATGACGACAATATTATACAATGAGATAATATATACCAATTATCAATAATGATAGAGTTATCTTACAATATTTGTTGATTCAGGACAATTACTAAATGTAATAAGAATGGAAAAGTGATGATTATTATTGAAAAAAACAAACTATAATTACTTATCAACATAATTTGTCTTGCGGGCAACTATTTTGTAAACAAATAACTAACAGTTCGTCCTTCATTGTCGATGAAAACCATGAACATCACTGATGATGCTGTTACGCGCGCGTAATTTTTTATGGCGAGAGTTGCGCAATCTCCAACCACACCTCTCCTGGGCCGGAATTATTTTGTTCCAGTGGCTGGCAAGTAGAAATTCAGGACGAATGGAAAGAATTAGAAGCGAGATAAGCGGAGAGCACATCCAGCACCTGCTATTTTCAAATGGTCACCAATCCGGTACTGACTAGGCTCATCGTGATGCTTCAGATGCCAATTAACCTTAATCTTTTCCAGATTAAAGTTAACTATAGCTCTTTAACAGCCATCATTTATTGCTGGTAAAAGTGCATTGAGAATACTGATGACTATGTAGAAAATAGATTCTGAAGCACAAAAGGTCGCTCGTTTTATGCGATCACTTGCATTTTTGTGGCTCTTTAACATTTTAAGATTAAAATAGAAAGATTTACATTTGAAACGACTCTCGTATGTCAAACTATACTTCATTGCCGATAAAAAATGCATGAAAATACTATGAATAACAATATATTTTGAAGCACGAAGGTCGCTTGTTTTAATGAAACCACTCCCGTCTTCATAATCTTTAACTTTTGGAGTTAAAAATAGGAGGCTTTACTTTTGGAATGACACTCGTATGGCACAGTCGGGAAGGTCGTGAATGGTTATGGATCATGCATTGATCAATGGTGGTGACTATATATGAAAATAAATTCTGACGCAGAAAAAGATCGCTGGTTTAAATGGTGCAATTCCCGTCTTCGTAGCTCTTCGGCGTTTTACTTTTTGGGTTAAAAATATGAATGTACCTTTTGGAACGCCTCTTATAAGTAATGATCCATAAGTTGTGTCTCTAAACTTCTTGATAATTTTAATATTATCGTCTATATAATTTACGGTTCGGACTAAAAAAAAAAAAACTTTTAACAAAATGCGTACCAATAGTATATACACGCTGATAGCCGTATTTTTTGTAATCAAAGAAAGGGATACTTGTTAAATCAACATGAAGTTTTATTTACAATACAGAGATATTATGATAAGAGAGAGGTTTCGGGTCAGTATGTGGGTGGTGTGTGGACGCCAGTGTTGCGACGACAGAAGTGTCATTCTGGTGTTGTCTATTGATTTCTCGCTCTCTTGCTCTCTGACTGCCTTTGTTTATGACTTTTATTGACATCCCACACATTATTCTACGGGAATCCGATTGTTCGCTTATTTTGACATTCAATTTGAAATTTCGATTGTTTTATTGTTCTCCACTTTTAACAATTCTAATCAAGTTAAAATATATTATCTCATTGTTTCATGATTCTCGATTCTATAATCAAAATGTAGGGTTGACGTCATCGCTGAGCAATCTGATGTTCATCTGGTTTTGCCCGGATCCGTAATTGAATGTATGCAATACATCCGATATTTTCCCGGCGTTGTCCGTCCCCTATGCAACATGATCTAAAATATTTGCTTCACCTCTGCATGTGAATATAATAAATTGCAATCAGGTGATAGGGATATACTGCAGTAACAAAAAAAAACATTAAAAATGATGCGTCTGATATATGAACTCAAAACTGAGATAAACAATTAGAGACGAGGTAATTTTCTATGCAGGTTGTAAATATGGAGGTTGTAAATATGGAGGTTGTAAGTATGGAGGTTGTAAGTATGGAGGTTGTAAATATGGAGGTTGTAAATATGGAGGTTGTAAATATGGAGGCTGTAAATATGGAGGTTGTAAATATGGAGGTTGTAAATATGGAGGTTGTAAATATGGAGGTTGTAAATATGGAGGTTGTAAGTATGGAGGTTGTAAATATGGAGGCTGTAAATATGGAGGTTGTAAATATGGAGGTTGTAAATATGGAGGCTGTAAATATGGAGGCTGTAAATATGGAGGTTGTAAATATGGAGGCTGTAAATATGGAGGTTGTAAATATGGAGGTTGTAAATATGGAGGTTGTAAATATGCAGGTTGTAAATATGCAGGTTGTAAATATGGAGGCTGTACGTAAGGTTGGTTGTGCTTTTATGTTTCGGGATTTTTTAGATGGTGTTTGATATTTTTTTATTATTTGTATTAATCTGACCACTACTACTACTGTACTTATCTTGGGTGTTATTCTCACAACGTTTCGACCGATATAACATCTGACCTCCTCAATGTATATGTTGTCTAAGTCGGGAATTTATCTGTTGAACTGACAAATTGTTGCCACTTAGAACCTGTGGTGTAACGGATGCAGTTCTAATATAATAAGAAGTTATAAGTGACATTTTTCTGGAGACCGAAGGTTCAATCCTCAGTACAAACGATATTAAGTACACAATTACGAATTATTTAAGACTTTTATCCGATCATGGCTGACAGAACGAGAACAAATAACACTGTTGATTAAATAAAAGGTCTCGTTCGAAATTCCTTACAATTCCGAGTTCGACAACATATGCCTGAAAACGGTTGAAGCTTATATCGATCGATACGTTGGGAAAATAAAATTCATAATGAGAACAGTAGTTCAAATAATCTAAATAATGCAAAGTTGATGATTATTATTGAAGTTACCATTTCGAAATTTCTGCATTCAATTAGTCCTTTTTAAATGGGTCGTAATTTGGATAAGATAGAGTTGACGGTCTAATCTTTAGATGTACTATCGGAGCGAGAATGGCTGAGGTTAACGGCAGACTGATTACCTAATCGAGTGTCTAAACCTCTTAATATTCAATAAATGGCATATGGACAAAATTGCTTGGTGTGAATTAGGCACGACCAGAAAATGGAAACAAAAACAAGTTGTTTTTAAACAAATTAACATCTATAAAAATCCATTATTCTTGAGCAACATTTTTTCAGAAAGATAAAAGCCTAAATTTTATCATATAAAAAGCAGAATAATATAAAACATTTTCTACTATTTTTAATAAAATTTTACATTTGAAAATTTTCCAAAACCACACCATTCATCCTTATTTTTTCCTTGGCGGATAAAACATTTAAATATTTTTTAAAGGTTTTTGAACGAATCAATTTTCTTTTTTTTATGTAAACAGGATTTAGGACGATTTTCTATAAGAATATGCAAAAATATTATAACATACGTGTCTGAATTTTAAAAAATTACAACTTTGTTATATCACTGTATTAATTTCTTTAAAAAGACCAAAATTTAATCATATTTTAAAATAATCTACATTAGCCTTGAAAGGACTAAATAAACTTCATTTAACCATGTAAATTTGAAGGGTTTAATTCATTTTTTATAATCGATATATATATATATATATATATATATATATATATATATATGTTGTCTACATACCCCAAAGTTAAGCAACGATGAAGCTGGCAAGTACCAGATGGGAATGCTAGGCGCCGCTGCATCTAGTATCACGCTTAGTCTACCATAGATGAGTCAAGTAACAAGAAATTGCCAAAAGAAATCATAGTAGTTTTTAGCAAAATGCGCAGTTATTTATTGATATTTTCTTTATTGGTATCGATTTTTCAAAGCATTGTCTACTTAATGGTATATTAGCAATATTTGGGTCACTAAAGGAAAATTAATTATTTATTTTTCAAAGATTTAAAAGTAGTGTTTTCGTAAAAATGATGAATATATATATATATATATATATATATATATATATATATATACGTGTGTATTGCTAATATCAAAGATAATTACTATTATTAACATAATCAACGAATTTCACACTTCAAAACACAAGAGATGAAAAATTAAACACATTACAAATTCGCATTTTTAACCTTAAAATATGATACGTGCGCAGTTGTTCTTAGTTTTTGTCTGTTTTATCTACAATCCTCACCCTCCCCACAATAAATATATTTTGTTCAGTTTCGGCTGATTATTTCAAGCATATTTGTACCCAGAAACAAAGAAGAGGGTGTTTTTGACAATATATATATATATATATATATATATATATACTAGCAAAAGTACCCGCCGTTGACTGAGTTCAAAAACAGCCTACAGAAAATGGACTCTGATTTATGAAAGTATGATAGGTTATGAAAAGGAAGGGTTGTAAAGAGATTAGCCACGTTTTTGGCCAAGTAAGCCCCTAACCGGCTTTGGGTAGGATTAAAACCGCTATCTTAAGACAATCATCAACGTCTCTATCAACTGCGTCACGGGCCCCGAACGGGCGATCAAGGTTGGATTTTTTGGTCTTATGAGTTCATGTTTATTATATGGTCTTCCATGGTCTGATCCGCAATTAATTGGAACTCATTATTTAGATGAGTATTATTTATTAATTTTATTTATTGCGGACTATTATCCTCATCATGAGGAGTATTTGTGTCTGTAGTTTGAAAATCAAATGTTCTCGTTTGTAGACGTTCAGAGCGAAAAGAAAGGCCCAAAAACGTTAGTACTGTAGTGTGTCTGTGTTTGTTAAACATTTCATTGTTGTGTGTGTGACTTAATCTTCTTCGTTGGTTATAGAGTGAGTAGCAGTAGTTATTCAGGCTTAGATAACGATTCTCTGGTACGCCATTTGCAGCATCAAATTATTGTGACAAATTCAAGACGATAATTGCCGATTATGGTTTAACATCAGAGGATGTTTACAACGCTGATGAAAGTGGCGTAAATTGGAAGTGCTTACCTACAAAAACATTATCCGGATCCGAGGAGCAGAAAATAAAAGGATTCAAATTAAATAAAGAAAGACTAACAGTGATGTTATGCGCTAATGTTTCTGGAATTCATAAACTTAAGCTTCTTGTCATCGGCAAATCAAAGTGTCCCCGAGCATTGAAAGGAGTTTCGCCTTTGCCAGTATCCTATTATTCTTCACGAAATGGATGGATGAATCAACAGTTGTTTAAAAAATATTTTTTTCTAGAATTTGTGCCAGTTGTCCAGAGGCGTTTTCTTGAATTAGGTAAACCTGATTCGAAGTGCTTGCTTCTGTTGGACAATTGTAGAGCACATCCTCCTTAGTCAGAACTAGTATCATCTTGCGGGAATATTTTTGTGTGCTACTTACCACCTAATGTGACTTCTCTCATCAAACCTATGGATCAAGGGATTATTTGGAACTTAAAATGTTTCTACATAAATGATTTCATGATGAATATGATAAATAGAACCGTGAGTATAAGCGATTTTTAGCGCCATTTTATTATCAAAGATGGCATATTTTCTCTCGCAAGTGCACGGAATCAAGTTCGAGCAAGCACATTAACAAAAGCACGGGGTAAATTATGCCCAGCGCCAAAGGCTTCTGAACTGAAAGAATCAGAGAATACATCTGGTCTAGAAAATATTCTTGAAACCAAACGGTTACCGACAAACCACGCTGTTTTTAAATCATTTAATTCAAATGATGTTGAAATGTGAGTGACACAAGATGAGGAAACTACTGATCAATATCCTGAAGGCAGTAATGCTGATGAAAATAGCGACAGCTCCTATTTTCTTAACCCTAATGTAAATAACCAAGAACACTCTGATGAGGCAATATCATGGGATGATGCAGAAAAGTCTATGGAAACGGTTATAAAATTTATAGAAAAAAGTCCTTACTTTAGTGACAACTATGTTTTGCAAGCAATGTCACTCCGAAGAGATATAATCATAAAGAATCTAGAGAACCAAGAAATTGTAGATTTTCATGATCGCTTACAGAATACAATGGCAGCGCCCGAAAGCTCAATCGATGAAAATAGAAACTGCAATGAGACTCATTCAATGAATAAATAAAAAAAAACTGTATTTTACATAAATTTATGATTTCTGTAGATGATAACTTAAGTAATAAATACCTAACAATAAGAGTAGATTTAATTTATTTTCAATGTTTTTGTTCCTGGTAATAATATTTAACAATTCTTACTTGCAATATATCGTAAACTCAACTTAATATATACTTGAAGTATCATATAGCAATGAATTTCATTTACTATTTCTTAATTCTTAGAAATATAAAGTTAACTGCAGCACAATTTTATCACGAAACTTGAACAGCATCCTCCAATTTGAACGGAGCGGATGTCCAAATTATAAGAGTTATACTGTATATCTATAATATAAAGCTGAACGTCTGTGTGTGTGTGCGTGCGTGCGTGCGTGTGTGTATGTGTGTGTGTGTATGTGTGGTTACGAATAGGCTCCTATATGGTTGACTATTATAGAAAACTGATCACATATAATGATAGAAGATGTATAGAGACACAGGAATGGGTATGTTTGATCTGGCATAATGATGATTCATTAAAATTGTGGGGTCTGCGTACGCGCCTAGTCTACAAAGTATGGAAATAAAAAATTAAAAAATAAAAAAAAACGTTTACAAGTTTTTTTATATAGATGTACATAATAATACTTTGATAAGTATGTTTTAACTTAAATAGGAGTGGTATAATAAAATTGTGGGGTCTGCATTCGCGCCTGGCCTCCATAGAATAGAAATATGCACAAACTTTAATAAAGACTTTTCATATATATCTGCGTAAGTATACTTTGATAATTATGTTTCAGTTTGAAGAAATATGGTATAATAAAATTATGGGGTGTTTGTTCGCATCTGACCTCCATAGAATGGAAATATGTCACAAAGTTTAACAAGTTTTTTTAATATAGATCCACAGAATATTGTGATAAGTGTTTCAGTGTGAACAGGTATGGTGTAATAAATCATGGGGTTTATCTATTTTATTTTTACTTTCATCATATTTTGCTTTGGTTTTGATACCCCCAAATTCGAAGCTATCTCTTTACACCCCTTCCTTTTCATAACCTATCATACTTTCATACATCAGAGTCATTTTTTCTGTGGGCTGCTTTTGAACTCAGTCAACGGCGGGTACTTTTACTAGTATATATATATATATATATATATATATATATATATATATATATATATATATTACTTATGTATAAAAGACATATAGTCTTTGTGTGCGAATTCATTCCCTATGGATTCCAAAACGGCTAGGCCGATGTTTTTACTTCACAAAAATATACTTCATCTATTTAGCGGTGTTCTAACATATATCTTGCATACAAATGTCTCCGATGAGTATCGAAAATCGATAATCGAAAAAATTTAATTAAAAAAGGAACAATCCGACTTTGACTAAGGTTGACACTCTGATGCATCCTAACATTACTAGTGAAATTGAGAAGTTTTATTATCGCACAAGCAGAAGAGCCCCGCGTATACAATCAACAGTAGATTCCTTTATGAGACAGAGGTGCGTTTGAAACAAATGCTTCTGTTTAGAGCATAACTGAACACAGGTACTTGATACTTGGCTTTTGCATTATGAATTTTAATTCGAGTCACTGTATTAAAATAATTTCGTAAAATGAACAGTAGCTCCTGTACATTGCAAGGTGAACTACGCTGTATTAAGTAACT
The DNA here is from genome assembly GCF_053919585.1 of Euprymna scolopes. Classification (NCBI taxonomy): domain Eukaryota; kingdom Metazoa; phylum Mollusca; class Cephalopoda; order Sepiida; family Sepiolidae; genus Euprymna; species Euprymna scolopes. The sequence goes on from NC_136482.1 coordinate 189,783,450, forward strand.
GCAAAGAGGCATATGAAACTTCCTCCCGATAAACCGAGGTGCGTCTCAGACTAGAGCAGGTGATAAATGGATTTGCGTGAAAACTAGACGATTTAACTGATTGCGATGATGATAAAAATATTGGAAGTGTAGAACATTCGTTGATCCTTATTCAACCCGGGCAATGCCGGATCTCTCTGGTAGTATATATATATATATATATATATATATATATATATATATGAAATGCCCGAAAGAATGTTCCATAATAAACAACTATTAATAAAGGTGATTAAATAACTTACTGAATAAATAGAAAAATGAATGATAAAAAATATAAAAATTAAATAAGTTTTATTTATATAGTTTTAAAGATATATATATATATATATATATATATATATATATATATATATATATTAGCCAGTAGAGTTTAGTTCTCCAGAAGTACATCCAATGAAACAACATGTGTCTACCAAAAAGTGCTCAATGAGTGAACAGAGCAGGTATATTAAATTTATTTATACAAACATTGATGGCTACATATGTGCATACATGTTTCTGTAATCACCCGCGTTGGGGGGTTACGTCTTCAGGTCAAGAATTATCGACGATTTTTTATTACCGTTTTATCTGTTGGTTACATATGTTTCAGATGTTGGACCATGTTTACGATCTAACAGCCTCATCAGACCTTACAGAAGTGGTTGTTAGTATTAGGAAGAAATACGAAAAAATGTGGATTGAGATAGGAGATAATAGGGGGAGAGAGACGGGTATTGACAATATTTCAGTTTTGAGGGTTAAGATACATTAGATTGTATTGTGTGTGGTGGGGTAGTAGATTCAGGAAGGCATGTGTGGAGGTATATGGATATAGGGAGGGGAGGTAGAAGAGGATGGTAAAGAAAAGAAAAAGAGAGGGGGTGAGGAGAGGAGAGGAGTTTCAATTTTTAGGTTTAAGTTGTGTATGTAGACATGTATATATTTTCATACTAAGTAAACAAGGTAATGTTCGGGTAAATAAGTAATACTAAGTAAGTAAATAAGTAAATACATGGGTGTAGTTAATAATGCGGGGTTTCCAATAAGCAAAACAAATAAATACAGACTCCTAAAAATTAAACCAGCAACATGTATTTTGAACATATTTCACAATACATCTACCTACCTCGCATTATTAACTACACCCGCTTATTTATTTATCTTTTGTTTATTTATTTATCTACCTTAACTCCACTTTACTTAGCATAAACATACATATCACTATGTATATATATATATGTCCATGTATCTGTGTATATTTATATTTTTATGAATATATATATTTATATGATTGTATGTACGTGTATATGGGTGCATGTGTGTATGCGCATGCGTGTATGTGTATGTACATCTACATCTCACTGAGGATCCGTACATAGATCGTGTGGATATGCATGGGTGAGTATTCGTATATCTATATCTATGTGCACATGAATGTGTTTGCATACATCTGACTGTTAATATATATATATATATATATATGTGTGTGTGTATCTACGTTTATGCATGGCTGAACTATGTATACGGATACAGCTGTGTCTGAGTTTATATGCATATATGTGTCTATATGTGTGTATGTGCCTATATCAGCGATGCATTTAACACTGAAAATAAAGTTAGACATAAGCACTGCCTAAAGCACCATCTTAGGGGCCCACCCCATATATATGTGAAATTATTATTATTTATTATTATATATTTATCCTAACTTTACTTTATTTACTTTGTATAAATATATACGTGTCTGTATATATATATATATATATATATATATATATATATATATGCCCAAAGCACCATGTTAGAGGCCCACCCCATATATATGTGAACTTAACGATACGTCTATCTAACACCGTATTATTAACTATATCCATGTATTTACTTGTTTACTTACTTATTATTACTTATTTGCCCTAACTTTACCTTGTTTACTTTGTATGAAATACATATACATGTCTGTGTATGCATATATATATAAATGTATATATATATATATGTGTGTATATATGTCTATATATGTCTGTATGTTTATATTTTTATTAATATCTATATTTATGTAATTGTATATACGTGTATAGGGGTAGATGCGTATGAATGTGTATGTGCGTATTTATGTATATGTATATCTACTTCTTACTGGAGATGTATATCTCCACATATATGTATATAGGTAGGTGTGTGCATATATATATGTATATGTTTCTATATATATTTGTGAGTGTATATATGTGTATAAAAGTTGTGTGCATGTGTATGTATGTCTGCATATGGATCCATGTGTGTCTGCATATATATTGTTTATATATATATATATATATATATATATATATATATACCTTACTGAAAAAGCAAAAGGCAGTTAAAATTTAAAACCTAAAAACTGAAACTCCTCCTCCTCCTCTCCTTACCCCCTCCCTTTTTCTTTTTTTTACCATCCCCTTCCATCTCCACTCCCTATATCCATATATCTCCACCCATGCCTTCCTGAATCTGCTACCCCCCACACACACAATACAATCTAATGTATCTTAACCCTCAAAACTGAAATATTGTCAATACCCGTCTCCTTCCCCCATTATTATCTCCTACGTCAACCCCCCTTTTTTCGTATTTCTTCTAAAACACTTCTTCCTAATACTAACTACCACTTCTGTAAGGTCTGACGAGGCTGTTAGATCGTAAACATGGTCCAACATCTGAAACATATGTAACAAAACAGATAAACCGTTAATAAAGAAATAAAACACATATTTGCTCTTCAATAGTATTGAGCACTCTCTTCAGGTTTTTACTAATTACCATTATATATATATATATATATATATATATATCATTACAACTCCAAGTGTATTAACTTAATTCATTACAAATTGTCTCAATAGACAGAAAATAAATAATAGCCCATATTGTCAGATGATTCCAGTTAAAAATAAAAATAAAAAGGAAGTATTTTCATTTTAACTTGAACTATCTGACGATATGGGTGGATAATTTTAATCCTGTTTATCGAAACAATTTGTAATGAATTAAATTAATTAACTTTGGGTTTTAAAACATACATATTTAGCTCTACTAATGTATTGAGCACTCTTTATCCTTGTTTTTACTACTTATACTGCTTAATATATATATATATATATAAATATATATATATATACTTCAGAATAAAATTATCCAACAATCAACTGGTATGAAAACCTCTGATTATATGATTTACAAAATATTACTGGCAGTAATATTCTATAAGTATTATCCCATCTAAATGAGAAATGCTCGATATACAAGATAGAACAAATAAATAACTGCTTTCAAGGACATTTTACCAATTTGGATTATAGTTCTATAACTTTTTTCCTTAACTTCCCTTACTCTATGACTTTTAATGACTCATTCAATTTTTAATAATTTTTTTGGATAATGATTTTCCATGGGTCACTCACTTTAGCAAATAGGGTGTATAACATAGCTAGTTGCTATTATTTTCTCCTCTGAAGAGATGGTAGACATCGAAATCGTATAGGATAAGGAGTTAAAATATTTCTAATATATTCTTTCTCTTACATAGAATAATAAAAAATTTTGATATGGAGCTCAATAAATTTTTTAAACTATTGAATCACAAAAATTTGATTTGTAGCGCAGAAAATCCAAAGTACTCACGAGAGAATCAAGCAAGGTTCTTATCAATATATCGTTACTTATGAGGTTAACGTAATTAGCCATGGCATAATTCCGTGTAGCATTTGTTTTATAGATAAACACAATAGGTAAGAGAACAGACAGAATAAGCTTCATTCATTTCGAAATCGTTCCAGACAAGACTTGAAGCAACTTTATGTAAGGAAAATACTGTACAAGGGGAGTGCAATAAGTAATGCCCCTGACCCACTTCTAAGTGTCTGATCTAGCTGAAATTTTGCAGGTGCAATGATTTATATCTCTGTGGGTTGTGTGGCAAATTACAGTCTGAACTAATTGTGGTTTCTGTTTTACAGTTGTTTGAACTGAGTCAGGTGTGAAATGGAGCCTATCGAATGTCGAGCAGTGATCCGGTTTTTGTATTTGAAAGGACGCAAACCACAGGAGACCTTTGATGAAATGAAAGAAACTAATGGTGATAATGCCCCATCATATGATCTTGTAAAACGCTGGCATCGTGAATTCAAACATAGCCGGAAGTTTGTGGAAACAGCTCCCAGACCTGGTCGACCCTCTTCTGCCATTGATGAGGCATCTTTCCGTCAATTTGAGGCTGCCATTTTGGAAGATCGGCGCATTACTATTCGCCAAATAGCCTAAGATGTCAAGATTAGTACATGGTCTGTGGAAACTATCATTCATGACCATTTGCATATGCTTAAGGTATCTGCCAGATGGATTCCTAGATTGCTCACACCATTCCAGAAGTGAGAACGCGTCGAGTGCTCGAAGATGAATTTGGAGATGAGCCAAGAAGATGAGTCAAAGTTTTCAAAAGACTGATTACACAGGATGAAACTAGGGTCCATCACTATGATCCAGAGACCAAAGCCGAGTCAATGCAGCGGAAGTACTTCGACTCACCGCCTCCAAAGAAGGTAAGGGTGCAGCCCTCCGCTGGCAAGGTCATGCTCAGTCTTCTGAGACCAGGACGGTGTAGTGATGATAGATTTCTTGGGAAAGGGTACCACAATTACAGGAGCCTATTATGCTTCACTTATGAGGAAATTAAGGGAAGCTATCAAAATCAAGAGCCGGGTAAGATCAGCAAAGGTACCCTCCTCCTGTAGGACAACGCTCCGGTCCACAACGCGCATGTCGCCAGATCAGAAGCACGGGCGTGTGGTTATGAAATCCTCCCCCATCCTCCCTACTCTCTCGACCTTGCACTCTCTGACTTTAACCTCTTCCCAGCCATGAAGTTGTTTTTGAAAGGAAAGCGTTTCCCAGATGATGCAGCCTTGATTTCCGAAGTCACGTCGTGGTTGGAGGACCAACCTGGGGTGTTCTACAAAAACGGTCTCCAAGGCTGCATCAAACGATGGGAGAAATACATAACTCTGGGTGGTTCCTATGTAGAAAAAGACTAATAACTGTGCCAAGTTTCGTTGCTCTACTTCTATGGGAAGTGGGCCAGGGGCATTACTTATTGCACGCCCTTCGTAGAAAATTTAACATCTAGAACTCGCCAACGATGAGTGCTAGATGGATAAACTCGACCCAGAAAACGGCAATTCTGACCCTTTTGCCAGAACCATCGCCAATGGAATGTTAAGACCAAAGGAGAAAATAATGGAAATGAGTAAAACCCAGGCCCCAGGTTTTGCTATCCTTAACGATTGATTTTTCATGGGAAATGTCGACGTTACATGTATCGGTTACATTATTTATGCACTAACGTGGATGTACTCGAGAAACAGAAACGGTCAAAAATCAAACCAGCAAATCAACACTATTCAGACAAAACAATGTCCAAGGAAACTGAAAGAAAAAACAAAACTAAAATACTACTACTACTACTACTACTACTACTACTACTATACAGCTACTACTACTACTACTACTACTATAGTAAAAAAAATTCTTTAAAGGTTATGGAAAAAAAGACAGTACCTCTTTTAAAAGATCATTTATTTGTTTATTTTGTTTATGTGTAATTTAATAACGAAAAATACGTAAGTAGTAATTTCTTCCTTTTCTTAACAGATGGCCCCTTGGTAATTAAAGCCGACATTTTGATTCGATCTATGGGTCCCGTATCAGAACGCGACATGGTAAGTACATTCTAGGAAATTTATTTATAAATAATGATATGTAAATATATATTTTTTTGTGTATCCTGTTTTTGCGTTAAAAAATAATCCACACAAACTTAAAATGCGATCATCCAATTATTTCTAATTTTCTTCTTTTTTTTTTAAACAAGGATTTCTGTTTTGGAAAAAAAAAAGTGTTTTAGGGCAAGAACTGCCGATTTTTAAAATTGATATTCGTCGAATCAAAAATATTCAAAGTAAATATGCGATGAGCGCATGTGCGTTTTGAAATCTAATTTATAACACCCAGTCTGTGTGTGTGTCTGTCTCTATTTTTTTTTAAACTGTATCTGTTCCGAGATGCAAAACGGGTTAGATGATTGCATTTTTGTGAACAGTACATTTATGTGTGTTAAAATGGTGAAAATAACTTCCATGGCGTCAATTTTTTTTTAATTGGAACGTAGCAGGTGTAAGTCGACTTAAAGTGTTCATGTAAATCGCTGTATGTTGTGTTATAGGGGTACATATTTAAAGATGACGGGAGTCTATATTGGAGTCCTGTATAACGGAGATACATAAACGGGGACTCATAATACACGAATAACGATGGTGAGGATGAGGGAGACATATATATAACAGACTGGGATGATTTTGGGGGACTTCATATATAACAGTTCTTAGAGGAGGGGAGGAGATACATTATTGTTGATGGCGGAGTTACACAAAGTTCATTTAGATGATGATAAAAACACATCATGCGCAAATATATACATTTATATTAAAGTGTTCTTTTTTAGCATTTCTTATCCACCTGGCAATAGTTCAAACGATAACGATAAAAGCAAGAGCACTAAATGTATTGGTTTCGATTTTAGATGATAGCACCCAAGTTATTAGTATTTTTTTTTACTTTTGAAATCACTTTTATATATTGGATACAATATAATAAACAATAATGAATTGTCTCTATAATAAATACGAAATCTGCATGAATTAAAATTTTATATTATAGCGTATTTTACGACCGGGCAACGCTGGGCGCCTTGCAAGTAAAATATAAGTTTTATATTTTTATAACGCCACGAAGAGCTCAATAGTTTAGTTGTCTCTAACAGCCCACTTAAATTATATTTTAGTGCTAGCATTTCAGCCCGGCATTGCCTGGGTGTTTGGCGGTGTATCTTGAACAAAAAAAAAAGAAGCGGTCAATTTTATAAAAATTTGACCCCTATTATGACCTCTTAATATTTATTGTTTGGGGCTCAAATCAGGTTATTAAGTTAGATCCATGTCCACGGAACCTATATCTAAAGTTTCAACTGTTTAGACCCAAACTTGTCGGAGGAGTTTGGTAGAGTTCTCAAAGGTCAAATCGTTGTACTTTGACCCCTTAACAGCCAAATTTCTGGCCGGAAACGGATTACAAAGATTTTTCCCAAATCTCAATACCCTGTATATCAAATTTCGAGTCTGTAGACTGAAAATTGACAGAGTTATTGTGTCGAGAAATGTACACAGACACACACACACACACGCACACACACAGACACTTTCATTTCAAGCCGGCGTTGCCCGGGTGTTTGGAGGTGTATGTTGAGCAAAAACAAAGTGGTAGTAGGAAGGCAGGTTCGAACCCGTACCGGGAAGGAGGAAAAGAACATGGAAAACCCCTGACGGCTTTGCTGTTACGACCACCGCCAAACCAGAAGTGACTTATATTTAAATTAAGGCTAGACAATCGAAAGGAGAGGATGACTTTCAAAAGTATCGGCGGAAAAGCGACCCCCTATAGAAAAGTACCCAGTTGAAGGTGAAGATATTAACGTTTTTAGCCAATTTTTCGATATTTGTCGTGTGAAAGGTCAAACTTCAAAACGATACTGATCTTGTGAGAATCTGTCGCCTCTGTCGAAAGTTTTAGGCAGACATGCAAACATACATACATGCATACATACATACATACATACATACATACATACATTTAGCTTGCCATATCTCTGAATACGCTTTATGTAAAATTTCAAAGGTTTAGACCAGAAATTGTCTGAATAATTTGGTATAGACCGCAGAGGTCAAATGTTTTAAACTTTGACCCATATTATGACCCCTTTACATTTATTGTTTTGGGCTCAAATCAAGTTATTAAGTTAGATCCATGTCAACGGAACCTATATATAAAATTTCAAGTGTTTAGACCCAAAATTATCGGAGGAGTTTGTTAAAGTTCTCAAAGGTCAAATCGTTGAACTTTGACCCCTTAATAGCCAAATTTCTGGCTGAAAATGGATTACAAAGATTTTCCCACATCTCAGTATCCTGTATATTAAATTTCGCGTCTGTAGACTGAAAATTGACACAGTTATTGCAGTGGAAAATGTACACAGACACACAGGCAGACACACAGACACACAGACACGTTCACTTATATATATATAGTAGATTCTTGGCGTCCAAAATTTCAGCTTTGTACAGAACCTCAGATTATAAAAGATATTCAATTTTTGATTCACCCTAAAATCAAAAGTCGACACAAAAATAAAACACAATAGAAAAATATTGCATTTGAACTTGAATTTGCGGGGGCCATTAACCGGCTGTTGGGATTGCCTCGATCGTTGCTAGAAGCAGGAAAAAGATCTGAGCCGCAGAGGTCTGGCAGTCCATTTCATTTATCTTCAATCATTGTAGTTGCTTTTCTGATCACTTCAAACTTGCTACTCCGTTTTACTAACTCCGTTACCTCCTTCCCCTCTCCCTCCACCTCTCTCTCTCTCTCTCTCTCTCTCTCTCTCTCTCTCTCTCTCTCTCTCTTTCTTTCTCATATTCTGCCAAACTAGAAAATATCAACCGGATGATATTTTATCATACCTTACTAATATCCATCTCGGATTTCTCCATATGATCTCTGCTGACATTTCGCCTGGCACATTTCCTGATATTTTTAAAGAACTTGCTTACCCAGGATTTACTAAATTTTACAATAGCTATTACAATATTTAACGTAACGTTAACATACACTTATCTCATTTCGAAATCTTCCTTCATCCAAGAGAAATATATATGTATACTAGCAGGCCGCCCGGCATTGCCTGGTCGTAAAATACGCTTAAATATGATATTTTAATTAATGCAGATTTCGTACTTAGTATGTTGAATCCGATATATGAAAATGATTTAGAATAACAAAAAAGATGGCTCGTGTGCCACCATCGAGAATCGAAACCAAAACGTTTAACTTATGATTTACTTTTTCCTCTGACATTAATGCTGGAGCTATGAAGACATGTTTGCTGCGAGGCTAATAATTAAAACATGAACCAATAGCTATTACGTTACGCATGTACATTCGTAATGCCGTCGTTTGACAATCACATGGCGAATTCCATTTTGTAATTATCACACTTTTGCACCGATTTTCACCGGCTAAAACCTAATGATAAAGTTTCGCATGGGTTCGAATACCTTATATAATAAGTTTCATGTCTTTAGACCAAAAACTGACAGACGAGTTTTGTAGGCGATTTTTTTAAACGAATATATATACACATATATAAATATATATAGAAAGAGGTTTGTGTTTACTATAAGCTTTTTACGTAAATATTACGCAAGTATAAATCATGTAGAATATCTGCATGAATATAATCACACGTAATAGTTCCTATTTACAATGCCCCCGCCCTACGGGACAGAGTTAGACATCAGGGTCGTTTTTTTAAACGCCGAGAAAAGGAACAAAAATTAAAATATTCTCAATCATGAAAGATTTCTCCTCCACTGACAGAGAACAATAAATTAAAGTGCGGCATTTGAAAAACAGATACTACACTTTAATCTTGGCCTGGATAATATTATGCAAGTATAAATCATGTAGAATATCTGCATGGATATAATTATACGTAATATTTAATTAACCATGATCATTCCATAAGAAACCGAAAAACTAATCGGGAATTAATTAAAATGAATGTTTAAAAGAATATGCAAATTATTTAGATATTTTGAAGATGAATGCAATTCCATGACCCATATATAACAAAGATTTATCTTCTTTTTAAATAAATAGAAAAAAAAGTGTTTAAATATGAATATCAATACACAACAAAATTAGGAGTATAGATATGTGTTCCTGTTAGTGTGTATGTGTGTAAGTGTGTCTAAAAATATTTTATTATATTCAAATATATAAGTAAATAACACAAAGTTCTTTTAGATAGCTCAATAGTACAATACTAGAGCTATAAATAGTTCTCATAGTGTCCGGTTTTACTAAAGATAGACACTTATTTTATTGTTCATTTCGAATAGTCAGCGTTATAATGGCAACACTTGTATACATTTAAATTTAATGTTAATCTGCTCTTGAACATATGCTTATATGTTTACCTTAATCTGGCCATAACTTTCTATGTTTTTATTTCAAAATATATATTGGAGGGTAATCCAGGAGATTATGAGATAAATGTGGAACTTTAAATATGCTAGAGTGGGATTTTAACAGAACTGAGCGGTAGAGGTATTGGGAAGAGTATTAGGAGTATGTTTGGTATAAGTGTTAATTAATTAATTATTTAATTAAGGTTAACTGAGAGTTAATATGTATATTATATACCATTAAAATATATAGTAAAAGATACTGAAAAAGGATGATAACAAAAAAAGTAAACAAAAGAAAATAAAAGAATAAAAATATTTAAGTACAAAACAGAGTAAAGTGAAACGTAGAACATCGCCCTCTTCTGATGAGAAGCATTGGGCTTCGAAATGCCTGGAGTAAGGAGCTTTCATAACCCCTACACACTGCATTGTATACCAATGTTTCAAATTGGTCAATAAATCGATATACACTAGTATATATTTTTCTATTATTTCTATTTTCTCTTGTCAATATGTTTTCGATTTGCATCTAAGTTCCGCCTGCATTTCGAGCTTTTTATTATATCAAAAAGTCTCCATTTAAAGAATCCTTATATACTTCTTTGATCCATTATCTATATTATCTCATATATATATATATATATATATATATATATATATATATATATGTGTGTGTGTGTGTGTGTGTGTGTATGTATATATGTATGTATGTATGTATGTATGTGTGTGATTGTATGTACATGTATATATATATGGTACAATCAAAGTTGTTTTCAGAAATAAAGTCGTTATATATAGAGAGCAATACAAAAATTATTGATAGATAAAATCACAGAGAAACAAATGCATTGAAATATCGATTTTGTTAGTTTAAGATAAATAACTTATATATATATATATATATATATATATATATATATATATATGTGTGTGTGTGTGTGTGTGTGTGTGTGTGTAAAAACATCGTCAATTCATTGCCCACACAGCATCACCTGTATAGCGCAATGGTGAGAAGCCTTGACTGTCATTTGGACGGTCCGGTTTCGACCCTAGACTGAGGCAGTTGCCTGTCTAGCGGCACTGATGAACTATGAAACAGCGAAACAGTACTGTATGTGGATGACTATATATATATATATATATAGTCACTTTGTGTGTGTGAGTTACTTCATCATAGGTTTCGAAAGGACTGTTCTCATCAGAAGAAGAGGGTGTGCCACGTATTTTCACTTTACTCTGTTTTGCATTTAAATATTTTATATCTAATATATATTATCTATATATATAAAAGCGAAAATGTATGTATGTATGTATGTGTGTTCGCTTTTTGTGTATGTCTACAAAAGGCATTTTTCAGAGAAGCGGTCGGTCGGTTCACAACTTTTGAAAACTTTTTATATCACATATAAATCGTAATATCTCACAGTTAACAACGAAGCTCGCCTGTCTATTTAATTTGCTCGATTTCGGGAAGATAAATATTCAACATTTGTCGCTCGCCGCATGTCGGTTAGTCTTTTTCCTATAACATCTTGGGAAAATAAAAATTAAAAAAAGCGTTCCGCAGTAAATGAAATACTATCCCGCAGTCAAACTTGACCTCATTAACTCATTAAAACGGGCACCTGCCAATTCCAAGTAATTAAATAAATTCAAACGTGATTCCGTTAGCATCTCGCGGTGGGGCAATGGTTAACGTCGCACATTTTTTTGTTTTTTGTTTTTTTTTTTTCACATTTTAATTTACAACTTTTCCTCAACGGTTCGGGTTCGATCCTCATACTTACTTTTATTTTATCCCAAGCCCCACCCCAGAGTTTCCACACACACCTCCAAACACTCGGGCAACGACGGATACCCCTCGCTAGTCTTATATATAAGAGAGAGAGAGAGAGAGAGAGAGAGCGAGAGTAAGAAAGATAAAGAAAAAGTGTGAGACAAATAGAGAGGGAAGAAAAAAAGAAAAAAGAAAAAACGAGGGATGACAACAGGGAAAGGGAGGAAGTAGATAACGAGGAAATGAATAAAGATGAGCACACTAAAATATTGATTTTTAAAAGTGAAGTCTACGACAAATCTCTTAAATTGCATGATTGATTATTGTGTTGTATCTGAACTCAACTCAACAAATATTTCATAGGGGAAAATCAAGTTGAATAAACTAAGAAATTGAACGCAATTCAAAGCAAATATATTTTCAATGTAAATTTAAAAGTTTAATATGCGATTCACATTTCCGTTTTCACACTTCTAGTTCATACATATTCAACCGGTGTATCTCATACTCTTTCCCTTCATTGTCAGGATGTTAGATACTGTTGCTTTGTGAAAACCACTAAGATAAGCGCACTCCGACCTACGGTTGGAGAGCATTTGGATAAAACTATCCTCTCGTATAGTGACGGTAAAGCATCGGAGCGGAACTAAATAGAATTATACCTCAGCTAGACCACCACAAAACCACTTCCAGGTTTTTTCTCTATTTTTTTAAAGTATTTCTATCTCTTTCTACTATTATATAAAAGTCACTTTATGTGTGTGAGTTTCTTCCTTATAGGTTCTGAAACGGCTGAGCCTATTTTTTGCAAATTTTACACAAAGCTAATTTATATGTCTGACAGTGTTCTTAGATATGTTTTGTAAACAAATGCTTCCTATAAGTATCAAAAATAAAAAAAATCCGATCTTAAAAATAGTCTTTCTTCTCTTATTGATATAAACGAATTTTTACAAGGGAATACTTTACGTTACACTGGTGTAACTTTGGTCGGTGTAACGCAACATTACCATGTAAAAAAATTCTTCTTTTTTATCTATAAGAGAAGAAAGAGTATTTTAAGATCCTTAAACCTAAATATCAAATAATAATGATAACGGCCTTCCTTAAATTCCGTCTCTGTTTGTTTTCAAAATCGCGTCAGCTGGATTTTGAATACAAACAGAGACGGAATTTGATGAACGACATTATCATTATTTTTTTTTTTTTTACTTTTTTTTGCAAATTTGTCCACCAGGCAAATTTTTCCTCGTAATATATAATATTCAATAGAGGATTGATTGTATAATAATACATATGCAATTTGCATAAATTAGAATAATTAAGCGTATTGTACGGCCGGGCAATGCCAGGCGACAACTTGTGTTTTTATTTTTACTGTGAATGTCATAATTATGTTCTTATGTACGCATGTTTCTGTTAATGGTTCCAGTTCCGATTAATGACAAAGATAAAAGTACAGTAATTAAACAAAAAATTAATTTATTAAAAACAATTGCACGTGTGCAGTCAAGTCGATTTGGGGGAATTATGCATTTATTTTAGGAAGATTTTCTGTCTGACAATCAGCATGGATTTAAGTAAGCTCGTTCTACTTCGGATATTTTAACAATCATCTCTGAGTGCGTACACCATGCACAGAATAAGGCAGGGGCATCTAGAGCTGTAGCCCTTGCGATACCTAAAGCTTTGGCAAGCTGGCATGAATGGCTTCTCATGAAAATTACATTATATCGTATTTTTGGGTAAATACTTAACATAATACGATCCTTCCTAGACAAGAGAAAGTACAGATTGTTCCTGATCGCCATACATGTAACAACATAATATTAATGATGGTGTGCAAATACTCGGACCGTTTTTATTCCTGATATTCATAAATGATCTTCCTAATAAAAGTGTGTCTGAGATCGGTATATTTGCGCCAGTCCCGGAAATAAGTGAACAGTTTACAATCTTACAATCTAACATTCACTTTATTTCATATATATTTTTAAGATAAGGAGGGGGATATATGGAGTCAGTTCTGGAAATAACTGCAGAAATTTATTTCATATATATTCACTTTATTTCATATATATTTTTAAGATGGGGGGGAGGGGGATATATGGAGTCAGTTCTGGAAATAACTGCAGCAATTTACGATCTGAAAATCACTTTATTTCATAGATATTTTTATGAAGGGGGGACTTTTTAAGTCAATCCCGGACATGGCTGAAGCAGTTTATGATATGAAATCCACTTTTTTTAATATATAATTTTAGGATTTAGGGTCTATATAGAGTCAGTTTCGAAAAATGCTATTTACGATAAAAAAAATAATTTTATTTCATATATATATATACATTTAAGACAAAGGGTATATGGATTCAGTCCCGGAAATGGCTGAAATAATCTAGAATCTAAAAGACACATTATATATATATGTATATATATATATATAAATGTTTAGAGGTACAGAATTTAAATAAATTTTTAAATATAATACGCGGAAGTTTCTCGAGAGCTCTTTCATCTATCATCTCATCAGGAGAAAATCGATAGCGTAAAAATAATAATATTATGTCGAAAGTAAAGAGTTCTATCGAGAACTATTGAATGTGCCAAAAATTACGTAATTTTTGGCACATTCATTAGTTCTCCATAGAACTCTTTACCTTCGACATAATTGATAATAATCAAGGTAATCAATGTAATGCAAAAATTCTCAGTGGTAGTTTAACAATTGAACTTCATAATTTTTCCAGTTTGAAGACAATCATAACATCATTACTCTTTAAACTAACTAAAATTAACAATAAATATTTTTAGTTGAAAATAGACTTCGTAGCTTCGTAGGATATGTCCTTTTCTCTTCCCTGTAACCTCTATTTCACAGAAGGGATGTTGCGAGTTTGTCTCTGCTTTATCGTTATTTTCATGGCACGTGCTCGACTGAGCTTCAATCTATGGTCCTCCCACGCCAAACTTTCACAAGAAACACTCGTCTAGTTGAAAACACTATCAATAATCCCCCGCCATCTGTACCTAGACCTAAACGTTGATTCCATGATCAAAGCCTCTTTCTTAGAACTGCATGCCTGTGGAATTGTCTTCCGTTTTGCTGCTTTCCAGCTGACTACAATATGGTTGTCTTCAAGTCCAACGTAAACAAGTTCTTGATGAGCCGTTCCACTTAAGTTAACAAATTTTCCGAATTTCCATTACTAACGATTACTATATTGTCCAATTGACTACTGTACAACCCTTATCCTCGAGTGGTCTCTGACCTTGATAAGTGGTGATGTATGTGTTCAAAAAAATCATAATTCAGATCATAAAAGGTTAAAAGTAAAAATCCATTTGTTCGTACATAAATCTACGTTAAACAATCAATATTGTGCAAATATCAATGAGAATCCATTCATTCTATAATTGAGTCTGTTAAGACCACATGTTATTCTCCGTACGTGCATGTAAATTCTTCCTGTACATGCCCAATCTTTTATGCGAAAGAGAGACGGTTTCTACAAATGGAGTTGTCTTAATCGAGCAAAACAAAACACATTGTGTACATGTCGTAATCGTAAACGTAATCGACTGACATGCGCCGATCAAACACTTTTCAATCCAGCCTTTTGTTCTGCGGTATAGGAGAAAGAAACACGGAAATATCTGTACGAATATAGCTTTACAACCGATGTCCTACAAGCTTCCCCGTCCGACTCGGCTGACCAGCATTGATTCAACGCAGCAAATCAGCGAAATAATCACTCAAATAACAAACATGTCGACCAGGATGAAAGAAGAAAAATCGCCTATAACGTTGTCGCCTGGCAGGAAAATCAGATGAAACGGCGGCCAAGACAGGCGGCCATGTTTGGGTGCCAACTCGCAGTCTTCCTGTTGTTTTATCGTTATCTGTCCGTGTTTTAACTTTCAAAGATCTGTAACATGTTTACCTTTTTAAGCGGCTATCGGAAGTGGCCTGACTGACAACAAAAGGAGCGCAAAAGAAGACAAATCGCAATAGGAATTATTTTATGTAAGAAAACGTTCGTTGTTCTTTAAAACAGCATTGTATTTTTTAAAAATATTTTTCCAGTTGTTCCCGTTATTTAACTCACGGTGATTTTTTGTTTCTTTTTCAATTGCCTTATCATTTTATTCTAGTTGTATATAAAGCATCCTACCGGATGCAAAACATGCACCGGCTATCTCATACATTCCAACTGAGATCTTTTCAAGATTCTAAAGTTTTCCTTCAATTTATTTTTTGTATCTCTCTTGCACTTGGTTCACTGGATAATTTTTGAATTTTTTTTTCATGTGTTTGGTTCCGGTTATTATTACTAGAATAAACGATATTGTTTTAAGATCCCAGTGAATGTTTTTATTTACTGGCCTCACCACGAGAGCAGGATTAGACACAAGATCGATTTTTTATGTGTTGGGAAAATCCAGCTCCCCTACTAAGGGGTACTTTGGATAAGAACAAAAATTTTAAAAAAAATTGTTTAGTCTAGAAAGACGTCTTTCCACCGATCGAGGACAGAAAAATTGAAGCGTAGCATGAGAACAGATACTGCACATTGTTACGAACCAAAAGGTTAAAACCCACATTCCAATAAATGTTTCTATTTGAACGGTTAATTGTGCTAGAAAACAAGTTTGTCTAATCTATTACAAAATTAGTATCACGAGGTTAAATCAAGTTTTATTATAATAATTTCTTCCGAATTAAACTAAGGACTAAAAGTCGTTCTCATCTTGTTCGATGACTTCACAATGTAAATTTTTCAAGTATATGTTTCCGCTTGAACAGATAGTTTCTTAGATAAACGTCCGTTGCCTGTGCGTATGCGTGTTTGTATGTCCAGCTAAAAGTCCAAAACTACATATAAAAATCCACAAAGTCGGTATATTCTTCATCAGTGTTGTGCTGGATGCTTAATATCTAAACTTTAGAAAATGCTGTTCGCTTCCCAGGAAGTAAACTGGACCAGAATTATGTACTTATTTGGTAGGAAGACAATCTTTTCCTCATCAGGAAGTGTATTATAAAGAGGAGAGTTGTTCACGTGCGTTTGTGTGTGGAGGGGGGGTTCAGCTAGAGAGGAATGGTTTCAGGGTGCGAGTAAATGAGGGTAGGGGGAGAAAAATAAAGAGATAGATGAAAATAGGTTACAGTTTTTCCTGGGTAACACTGTATAGCCTGCTAGTTTTATTATAAATAAGACTTTGATTTTAATATATTATTAAGCGAAATTCAGTCAAGTATTATAATAATAAGTTCTAAATTCAATTAAGAACTTGTAATAGTAAGTGTTATTACAATTATCAGATATATTTTTATGACGTAGAAACCCCAAATTATTCGATTTCAATAAAACTGTATGTATTTAATTACTCATTAATTATTGAGTTTTATGTTTTCTTTAAATATTTTAATGGCATTTTTAGTCTTACTCATCACTTTCACTTGTTTTCTTTCGGTGAAGCTTGACTAAAAAAGGGTTTATTGTTTCAGTTTATTTTAATTTTTAACTAAATAAACCTTAGAAAAATATCCCACGTTAAAAGGTTCTAGAAATAAAACATTTGCGACGTCAAGAAAACGTATGTTCGGCAATTAAAAATGTTTTTAACTAAAATAAATTAGTCCTAGCACGAAAGAACAGGGCACAAAATGTTTTAAATAATAATAGTAGAATAACAATAACAAAGACTTCCGCTGGCGAGGACAACTATTGACCGTAACCAGTTATACAGTCTTTATGAATATTTCATCTCTATTTTTCTCGTTATGTGCTGAATATTTGTTAATGAAACCTATATAAAATATGTTCCTTATTAAATTTTAAAGATGTTCTATTCTGAAATAAGTTTTTAAAAAATTAATCTAAAAAAGTTATTTTAAAGTTTTTGTTTAAAAGAAATAAGATTTTCTCATTATTCAGACCTGTATTACAAAGAGGAATTTTCAAAAAATGAGTTGTGATGTGAGGAGAAATACAAACTGAAACAGAGAGAATATTCATACATGTAATAATACAAAGAGAGGGTTGCAAAAATGAGCTGTGGTGTGAGGAGAAATACAAACTGAAATAGAGAGAAGGAGAGTTTAAAATATAATCTTAAAAAGATAAGATACAAGTTAGAAAAGCATTTCATCCAAGGCCTGAAATCAAAAAAATTACCTTGGATTTATTTTATGTAATGTACATTCTGTTGCAATTTAAAAACATTATCTTTCATCTAGCAATTAATGATATAGATATAAAATTTTCAATGATATTTTTAAAGGTGCAACAGAATGTACATTACATAAAATAAATCCAAGGTAATGTTTTTATTCAATTTAAATTAAATGTTTGTACCTTACTTTGTAAAATTTATAAAAGTGCACTTTGAAGATAAATAAATTTCAAATTGAATCTTGTACCTTTATTTTTAAAGCCTATAGTAAAAACATTTTGTTTAACAATTTTCATGCCTTGGATGAAACGCTTTTCTAACTTGTACAAGATTGCCCCTCACCCTCTAAAAGAAAATTAAGTCAATGTGTTGTGTAGTGGGGTATTTATATCAAAGACGACACATAACGGGGTAATGGCATTTATAATAGATGGTACACAGTTCGTATTTATAATAGGAGTTTGATATAAAGAGATACATAGACAGATCTTTTAAAACGGGGGAGATTCATTATTTAGGAGGGAGGATTCAGTTACACTTTGAAAGGAGTGTTCATACAAAGTTCATTTTACAAAGACGATAGAAAAAATCGCATTACCTTTCGGTGAATGAAAAATGAAGACAAAAAGCTTACTTATAACATGATTATATTTATTATTCCGGCTGGTTATGATGATGATGATCAGGTATTCGAATGCTTATGGTTATGATGATGATGATGATGCCTTTCAGAATTACTTTAGATCTCTACATCGTCTTGTGTCTCTTTCTGCCTCGCTTCTAAAATGGCTCATGAACTCAACTCTTCTCTCCCCCGAATCCCCTAGCTGTGACTCTCAGTTTGTATCTCAAACCCTCTTAACTAAATATCTTGACACTATCTTTCTTTGTGACGTCAAAACGTGCTCAGACACGTGAATATTTTTCACGTGGGTTTTACATATTACATATGTCTTCAACACGTTTTTGGCAACACAAAGAAAATTCAAAAATTTGATTTCCATTGTCTCAACTCTGACCTCTAGTTGTATCGTTATTCTAACACAATGGACAATGCTCTACATTCCTAGGAATGCATATAATTTGCAATATGTATTCTTTTCAACTCTTGAATACTGGGTTCGATTCCATCCTTTTCCGTATAATAAATATCATTTTCAATCCTATTTACGTCGTTTCTCTAATTACTGAGATCTGCCCCCTTCGATATACAACACTACTTTCCTTCTCATTTTTCAAAAAACGTACACATTTTCAAATGCCAGTACATTTTTTCTATTCTACTTCTTCTATACCTGAATAATTTCTTAAATCTTTACAGCCCACTTTGCTAAGAAATATCATAAACTATCATAAAAACACTGTTTGTTCAGCCCTTTTCCAACTGACGTCCTAATGACTTTTAGACCAGAATCTTCATCCGATCTTCCTGGTATATTTCCTTTTGAGTGTAGGATATAACCCCTCTAGAAGTGTAAGCCATGTTTAGTTTCAGAACACTTTCCGATGGTTCGTTGTTCTACACAAGTCCTGGGAGGTGATTGGTTTGCAGTAGACAGGATAGTTTCCGATGGTTCGTTGTTCTATACAAGTCCTGGGAGGTGACTGGTTCGTAGTAGACAGTTCCCGAGTTGGAATCAACGGAGCAAAAGATTCTTTCCGTGTTGACACGAAGAAAACATATGCGAAATTGCTGCAGAAAGGTTTAATATTTATGGAGCAATTCTGGTTTCTGATTGGTTGGTAGCAAAACGTGAATTGATTCGATTCGTCAGTTCCTAACAGCATCGTTTATAAATAGAATCTCCCGACTGTGCGGGATCATACCCGATTATAGTGCAAAAATATTGTAACAACCGCCTATGATCAATATCTGCTGTTTAATCCAACCACCCTTTATGCCGTAACAACAGAGGTCCCATTTTACAAGCTGATATTTTAAAAAAGTTCTTCAATCGTTGCTTCAAGTATAAATACTTCCTATCATCTTGGAAAACTTCGCTAATCTTGTCAGTACTTTTAAATACTGTCGATCGGCCTTATCTTAGTATAAACTAGTCAGTTTCCAGTAAATAACGAGCATGTTGTAAACCACCTAAGCAAAAACAATTTACTCAGTTATAAGCAATATGAATTTCGTCCTGCAAGACCAACGTCTGATG
Source organism: Euprymna scolopes (assembly GCF_053919585.1). Classification (NCBI taxonomy): domain Eukaryota; kingdom Metazoa; phylum Mollusca; class Cephalopoda; order Sepiida; family Sepiolidae; genus Euprymna; species Euprymna scolopes. The sequence goes on from NC_136482.1 coordinate 189,803,705, forward strand.
AGTTTACTGTAATATAAAACAATGAATTTATTAACGGCGTCGTCTTTTGAGCAATAACTCTTGACATAGCAAAGTCCTTTAAGATGCTAGCTTCACAATCTTAGCTGTAGAATATCTGGAAATGTTTTTTTTAACCATAAAATCATTTCTCTCTAATAGAATTATAAAAAGTCGTTAATGGAGAGAAATCGGATGCACATTAGTGCCAATGCACATATATTTTCTGAGCTCCGCTTCCTTATATTCATTAATTAACTGGCAACTGACATTCTAAGATCTGTATGCAGATGACACGAGGACATATACAGGGTGACAAAAAAAAAACGGGCCTCAACTTTAATTAGGCCCCGTTTCTTAGTGTTTCGTCCGAATGAAATGAAACTTTGGTCATAACTAGTTTATTATATTCAAAAACTCACATGAAAACACTAGGGTCTTTGTTCTTTTTTCTCCGTTCTACAGAATATGTTCTAGATAGCCTCCATTTAGCTTTTGTTTTGTTTTTGTTTTGTTTTTTTGTCACCCTGTAGCAACACTTCTTATAGCATTAATAGTCAGGACGTTTTGGGTACAATATAGGATATAAAAAATAAAAATTTGACTCTGTAATAATGAAAACAAAATATGCATTAAATAAAATATCATATTCAATCGTATTTTACGATCGGGAGACGCCGGGCGGTGAACCAATAACGTTTGTGTTAGTACATAGATGTTTGACTTTTTAAGAATAAATATTTGCTCTAACAAGGTCATATTGGTCGAATACTGGAGAAATCGCTGCAAGCCTTATGTCTTATCTAATAAATTAAATGATGTCTAATTTTGTGGATCTATAAAACATTATAGAAACGTTTATTGAAGCTCAATAAAATATTGTTTCGCATATAAGACTTGGCATAAATAAGACAATGATCTTATATCAAAAACATGTATTCTTAATCAATTTTATCGAAGACATATTTAATGCGATCTATATTATAGTTTTAATATTGATATTTTTAATCGAAATTGCTCTGGACAAAACATGAAGCCATTTCGTATAAAGGTCAAACGCTTGAAACATTAAGTGTTAGATGGAATAGATTGTGACCCAGAAAACAGACATTTTCCATCTTTGTCAGTAATATTGCACATGGAATGTAAGAACTAAAGAGAATCATGGAGGGTTATGCAGTTAAAAAGAAGTAGGTGGACTTATATTTCTACAGAAAAACGTACACCAACGGACATGACTAGTGAGACAACTTCAAATGAAATTTAAATATAAAATAAAAATAAATAAAAGTTTGTTTTTTTTTTTCGTCTTGGGTGTTATTCTATTTAACTCGTCCCTAGGAAGTTAGGCACAAAGTCAAGTGTTGGTTAAATTAAAGTTTTTCTGTGAACGAATTGGATTCGAACTTGGAACCTTCACATTTTTAGTTTGTGTTTTTAATCACTTAGCCATCATCATCGCAAATTTTCATATTGTAAGTTTCTGCCAATTTAACCTTCGACATTGATTATTTAGGGATCTTTATGTCAAACTCAACAATTTGTACGGGATTTCGAACTGAACTCTTTATTTCACTCGTAACCATTGAAGCAAGTAATAATCAATTCGGTAAAATTGGCGGAGAACGTTATTTTACAGTTGTTTTAAAAATGGAACGGAAATTTAAATTTCGTTCCGTTTTACGTCCAACTCACCGTTCACATGTAAACTTTGGAAGGTCTTCGAGTATGCTTACAAGGTTGGGGATGTCTATTCCGAAAGTCATTCTTAACATGGGGAGGTTGGGGGTTGCTATTCCGAAAGCCGTTCTTCACATGAAGATCGTTGGGGATGTCTATTCCGACAGCCATTTATAACATGGGGAGGTTGAAGGGGTGTTTATTCGTTGTAAGCATACCCGAAAACCTATAAAAGTCGATATTTCGAATGTGAACGGTGAGTTGGACTTATGTAAAAAAAAAAAAAATACCAAAAATGGTATACCAAATTGAAAAAAAAAACAAAAATGGTATACCAAATTGAAAAAAAAACCAAAAATGGTATACCAAATTGAAAAAAAAAACAAAAATGGTATACCAAATTGAAAAAAAAACCAAAAATGGTATACCAAATTGAAAAAAAAACCAAAAATGGTATACCAAATTGAAAAAAAAAACCAAAAATGGTATACCAAATTGAAAAAAAAAAAAAAAATGGTATACCAAATTGAAAAAAAAAAAAAATGGTATACCAAATTGAAAAAAAAAACAAAAATGGTATACCAAATTGAAAAAAAAAACAAAAATGGTATACCAAATTGAAAAAAAAAACCAAAAATGGTATACCAAATTGAAAAAAAAAACAAAAATGGTATACCAAATTGAAAAAAAATACCAAAAATGGTATACCAAATTGAAAAAAAAAAAACAAAAATGGTATACCAAATTGAAAAAAAAATACCAAAAATGGTATACCAAATTGAAAAAAAAACCAAAAATGGTATACCAAATTGAAAAAAAAACCAAAAATGGTATACCAAATTGACTTTTTCCGTTTAAAAACTAAACTATTCCGTTTTTGTTAATAAAATTTGATCAAAATGTTCTTAAACAAATCTTTCATTTTTTTTTAATATATAGAAATTACGATTGTAGAATGTTATTCTTTCGATTATTTTCGATTTTTGAGGGCAAATCCACAAGTTAAAAAAAAAAAATTATATTTCCGTTCCATTTTTATAACAACCGTAAAACAGAGCATTTTCCGCAAGTTTTACTATCAGTTCTAAGTGGCAGTATTTCGGAGGTTAAAGTGTCAATCTTCAGTATAAGCGATATTAATAATATAATTATGAATTACTTCTAAATGGCCATAACTGACGATTGCATTTTTTTTCTGTAGAATAAATAAAGTGTTTCGTTTTAAATTGCGTAGAGATTCCTAAGTTAGTCATAAAGATCCTCGAATTGGGGAAGACCTATATAAAAGTGAGTTCGAAGGTTATATAGATCGATATGTTGTTACAGTATAAGATGAGAACAAATTATCAATCCTCATCTAAAAATATTTTATTTATTTATAGGTTCATTTTTAAAAATACCTATGAATTATTGATAAGTCGGCTATCGATGTGTAGTTGTTTGAGATCTTTTGGGTTTTTTTTTCGTTTTGGCTTTTACTCTGTCATTTCTGATGTCTTATTTCTCTCTGGCAACGATGATTCCTCTGTTCTGAAATTGTTGCAGGAATAAAATTCTATGCCAAACGTAAATACTTAACTTGCACAACAAGAAAAAGTGAACAAGTGTTTACAGCAAATTAATATTCCATTAACACTTTTAGCCGAAAAAATATCTAGACTACGAAAAAAAATTTTGATAATAATAATCATCTAGTTTACTTTCCGGCGTTTCCCCGGATCAACAATACAACACAAGTCAGGTTTTTTTTTTAATAAATATAAAATTTGATGAGATGGGACTGTACTGCTAGCAATTTAAAAGAATTAAACAATAAAGTTTGTAAAACTGAGTGGTGACGTATTGTTAAAAGATGTGTGTGTTATCTAAATTTTTATTTAACGGACTGTTGTCCTCAGATCCCTTTATGTCTATTTACTTTACGTCCCGTGACTCGTCTAATGGTTGTAGGTCTGCGTGTGTGAAAACATATAACATGACAACATGCCTGTCTTCTGCTAGTCGCTTCTGGGGGATTCGCCAACCATCCTTGGAGAAGCTGGAACCAGTTTAAAGGAGCCGCTTTAAGACAAGGACCCAAGACGATGTGTGTTCTTATGTATGTATTCACTTCCAGACATTCCGTCAGCAGAAATGGAGTGACGGACGATCTTTGGCTTGGGGGTGTTCTTCTATGTCTCCATTTTGAGAGTGTTCCCTCCCTCATGACGGTACCCGTTTTAGCCCATCTGTCTTTCTCTGTGCCTTACATCCAACTCACTAAACTTAACTTATTCAAACCGGAACTCCTGACACGTCACGTCCGACCCCTATTCTCATGTTTTGCGGTTCAACTTAACGGTCACCAACTTTGATACATGTCACAACGTGACCCTTTGACCCTTTAATCCTTTCTGCTACTGCATGCTCTCTCAATTTCTGTTATTTACTCCGCTATACATATAGATAGATAGATAGATAGATAGATAGATAGATACCTGAATAAATGCTTTCTACCCGGTGTTGCCCGGCGTTTACTAAACAGTATTATTTTAAGAGACAACGTTCTATGAATAGAATCTCATGAACGAAGTGTTCTAAAAATTAGAGAAATCATTGGTTTATTGAAGAATCGACGATGCTCAGTTTTACTTGAATGATTAAAAGATTGGAATTACTCCAAGTAAAATTGGAAAAAGTTGAAAAAAAAAACAGAGTTCGTTTCATAAATATCTTTTTGTAGAATTCTTCTTGTGTTTATTTTCATTGGCATCAAAGAGACGAGATTATCTGATTCCACAACTCCTTCCTGTTCTTTAGTAAGTATTGTTCTTCTTCCATGCTAGACGTCTTTTTTTCACATTTTCTAACTTGTTTACGGAAATGTTTGTCCATCATATCGTATCACACTTTTGTATGTACTAATGAGTCACTACTTTAATCAAGTCCCAAAAGTCACTCGAGAATAAGAGTTAAATTTATAACAATAAAATAATTAAGCAAAAATGCTACCCGTGTAAACTAAACGCTATTAAAATTCACAAGCCTTTCTTCAATCCAACCATATTTGAAATGAATTAACTGTATTGTATATCTGACTTGTCGGCCAAAGTCCAGTTATGAATAGCCAACAGTTTTTGTTTTAGCATATTTAATTATGAGCTTTAAATATGTACAGCTGCGTTGTATCACAGTTAGATACATCGCATAAAATTGTCAATAGTTATGGCATACACATCTCTATGCGAGTAAGTCTGTATAGTGTCTAGAGTTTTCAGATGTCGATCTATAAGTTGTATTATTTGAATTGTTTGGACTGTTTTTCTCACCTTAAGTGTTTATTTTCATAGTGCCTTCGTCAATATAACCGTCAACTTTCTTCAGGTATACCTTGTCGAATTCTGGAATCTTTTTGTTGAACTCGATTATAAGGATCCGTAGCTTAAATGATGAAGTACAAAGTAAAAATTTAATTGTAAGTGACACTTTTATGGAGGTTGAAAATCATATCCTCAGTGCAGGTAAAACTCAAAATACAATTGCGCAATACATAGGGCTTCTATTCGGTAATGGCTGACGGAATGAGAACATATGGATTAAATAAAATGTTCTATTAGAAATTCCGTGTAGACTTCAGAATTCGAGAGAAAAAGTCCCCGTGTTTGACAACGTACACGAATTCTCATCTAGCTACAACCACTATCAACAATTTACGCACTGTTTATCTGCGTTCTAATCTTAACACAAATTTCATTAACGTGGCTTCTTTCCTAGAACTACACGCCTGTAGAACTCTGTACTGGTGGCCTGCTTCTCAACTAACTATAACATGGTTGTCTGCAAGTCTAATGTAAACCAGTTCTTGTTGAGCCTATGCTTTAAATAATCAAATTGTATCCAACTTCCACCACTAACGATTAATACGCTAATGTGTCACCACTTATAAGTAAATTGACGATAAGGATTGATGAGACGGAATGATTGTCAATTAAAATTATCGATTCGTATAATTTTTAATGCTGTATCTAATGCTAAGAAATATTTTGGCACGTATTTTGTGTAACTTACAAAAAACACTCTTGACTTAGTGTCACATTCTTTTATTTAATTTTACATTTCTTTCACTATATAAGTGTCATCAACGCATATGTCTTACAGTTCACTAATACATGCGGCAGAATGAACCACCTAATGTACATGGACGACCTGAAATTGTTTTAATAAACTAAGAAGGAACTAGAGACGCTAATAAAGACAACCAGAACCTTAAACCAGGAAATCTGTATGATTTTTTTATGGAAAAGTATGCACTGCTGATTATAAGAATGGAGAAACTTGAGACAATGGAGGGAAGATAACTACCGAATGAATAAACTAAGTGTAACGTAGTCGTTATATCAAAGAAACAGAGGACAGGAAAAAGGAAAAAAATTCAATTTGCCGTTTAATTTTTTAACAAAAGAGATCTATTTGTCCTTCTCCGGCCTCGTATGACCTCATCTCAGCTGTGACGTTACCAACGTCTCTCGAACATGTACTTTTACCGAACACTGGTCATTTCTCAAACACCACTTCTCCCAACACTTCGTGCAAGTGTATCCATTTTCTCTGCTGTGACGTCACATCGCACAACCGGCTTGGTCATTTGCATATGTTAGCCGCTGCTACCAGCGTCAGCGGCTCTATCGCAAAAGCGTGATTATTTATGATGGTCAGTGTATGGCAATTATTTATCAATATGGGATTTGAAGAATACTATGTAGTAATATGCAGTAAAGAAGACCCGTCGTAATGTGTTCCACAGACGAGAAGCCTTTTCGAAGAAGCCCTGTACATGAAAATTCTACCTGATACTTAGCACATGGGAAGGGAGATAGGAAACTGTTTTCTGTTGTGATAGAAGGAAGAGTTCTTACTGTAAATGTCTTTTAACGACAAATGTAGATTTGAAACAAAGCCGAGTACCTTTCATGAAAATGATACTTGAGTAGAGAGAGACTAGTAATGTCTTTTATTCTGTGAAACAAATCCTATATGGAACAGGTGTAAGTTTAATATTATAAATAGGAAAAATCTTTTTCGCAGGAATTCGTTTCACCAATCGAATAAAGTACTCATGGAAATGGCCACGCGAAGGTTGCCAGGTTCTAAAACGGAATGTCATATTTCCAGTCTGCGCGTCTATCGATCAGAGCACTCGTATTCAAAGTGGCTGAAATATTTCCCATCCAGGATTTGCTGATTCATCCATGTTTAGTAAACGAGTGGTTTCCTTCAACACAAATCTAGATAAATTGAGCACAGCTTTGAATGAATTGTGCCGTTACTATTTCGTTTGATTATGGCAGTCAAATGTAAACAGCCATTCTTGTTGGATTCATTCGTTTAATGACATTGGATGCTTGTCGAGATCTCTTCAAGTTCTGGAGATCTCGTTGCCTGTTCAGTTTTATTTGCTATGAACCTCGTTCGAATATTTAGTTCCGCTCATCGTTGAGTATCAATCAATATTATTAATTTAACGCCTCGCAGAAAAAAAAATCTTCTACGACCACAGGAAATTGGTAAATATTAAAAGTCCAGAATTTGCTACATACAAGTGAATTGTTTACTTATGAGCTTTTTCTATATGCGTCCATGAGTGTTTATTACGTTTAAGTTTTGCTTTTTAATTATTTTCGCCCCAAACAAGGCGTATTGTCAATTAGATATAAAAGGTTTCTATTTGGAATAGCGCAAGGGATTGTGGACGAGCGAGATGCTTGTTCAAATTACATTTAAAATCCTGCATTTTAGTACATTTAGGGAAGCAGGAAACGGGTAGGGATTCCAATTCTAGTACTATTAGAGTAAAAACTTGTCCGGTAAATCGAAAGTATGTACATCGAGGGGGCACAAGTGCTATCTGTTCATCAGAACACATTTCATCAAAGCACTTGTAAAACATGTTTAGAAATCCAATATTGCGGCGAGGTTGTAGCTTGGCCAATTGTGTGGGACCTTGTGGGATTTGAGACTTTTTTTTAACCCTCTCTAAGAGGGAGAGACTAATGGTAAATACATCGACCTAGATGTGACCACTATACACCATGCATTAACGAATGATGACTTTATATATAGATACAGGATAATTTTAGTTTTGAGTAGTTTTCTAGAGCGGGAGAAGAAGACACCCTTCTTTGCATCACTATCTTAAATGCACTTGTTTCAATTCATGTTGCCTACGAATATTAAGGACCAGTTTAAATGAAGAGCTTTCAAGTAGGATGTTCTTAGCCATGACAGTTGGTAGTTCATAAAGATTTTTTTTAATTGTACTAGCTGAAGTACACGACGTTGCCAGGTTGTATATGATATATTTGAATAAAATAGATTAAACAAAACATAATTTCATACGTGTTTTTTTTGTTTTTGTTTTTTGTTTTTTTGTTTTTTGCTATGGATATCATATTCACGGGAATTAACTATTCTACTGTAAGGAAAGTATCGTTTTATAAATAATGGGCAATAGAACTGAGAATTTGACCTCTGTCGTTCAAGATTTCCTTAAAAGTATGAACTGTATTCGTATTAAACCGTGATGGATTTCATTCATTCATTACAATGAATTTTGAATTTTGCTGCGAAAACTGCAAAATGTAAAGAAAGGAATTTTACTCAAAATCTAATGATTATTTATAATTTATTAGTTACGAAAAATTCTATTTTGTATGAAAATAAATGTCTATATTATGTTATGATTGTCTATAAAAATTTTGAATGGGTAAATGTTTCAGAAAAATCTGTGAAAAACAACAAAACAGAACCACGAACACGCATGCGAAAATTTGTAAGGAATTGTTTATCAGAAAAATACAAAATGATAAACACGCAAGCATTTGGAAAATTTACATTTTTTTGTTTGAAATTAATATTTGTTTATCTAATCAATAAATGAACACACATACATATACACACACACACACACACACACACACACACATATATATATATATATATATATATATATATATATATACAATATTTATTTCAACACTATATATACATATTTCAAGGCCGTACCAGTGGTTTCATTGCACTGAATCAACCATAAGAGGTTGAAAGAGTCAGCGCAAATTCACAGCGACTTTGAAAAACTGAAACAATGCAAAGTAAACAAACAAAAAAAAACGTTAAACGAGCGTTTAAGACTCAGAGTTTCAAATTTTAAAACAAAATTTAGTAATCGACGCCAATAGATTCTGATTATGGAAAGGAGAAACCGCGCACGCGCGTATGTGTGTGTGAGAGAGGGAGAGAGAGAGTGTATGTGTGTCTGTCTGCGTGTGTGTGTGTGTGTGTGTGTGTGTGTGTGTGTGTGTGTGTGTGTGTGTGTGTGTGTGTGCGCGCGCGCTCCCACCGTGTGTATATGTATGTTTAGCCGGGGATGTTTTGGAAAAATCTCTCTGAAAAAATAAATGTCCTGTTTAAACGAACCCATAACCCCATATAAATATATGGTACAACAAATAACGGCAATAAATAAATAACAAAACACTATAGATATAAAGCATGAATATAATAAATTAAATTTAATATAGAATAAAATTAAAATTGAAATAAAAAAAGTAAAGATAAAATTTAAATAAAAAAGTTAAAGGAATTATTTAAATATTTTTTAAAAATTATAATAAAATAAATGTGAAGGGAGAAATTTAAAATAATTAAAAATAATTAAAAATAATAAAAATAATTAAGGTAAATTTTAAATAAATTATCCAAGTAGTGAAAGACACTTAAGGACTATAAAGGAGTACCAGTTCATATAAATGTATAGAAATATATATTACAAGGTAATATCTATGATTAGAGAATCCTACTACTTTCACAAAAATTACCAATACTGGCACCACTTCTATTAATATTATTATTAATTTTATTATTATTAATAATAATAATAATAATAATAATAATAATAATAATAATAATAATAATAATAATAATAATAATAATAATAAGGATAAAATAATAATATTAATATTAATAATAACTAGCTGGACCCGTGAAAATTTCACGTTTTCTTTTCTTTTTTTTTTTCCCATACACATTATCCCATCACATATCCGTACCTTGAAACATTTACATTAACTCTTTACTGCCCTGGCCGACGAATTCACCCTGTGTACTATTTTTTTTTAATAGTAAATGAAGAGTACGGTAGGTAAAATGTATGTAAATATGTATATACCAAAATCACGATATTAGTGCTCCAAATATTCTCAATAAATACATCTTACATCGGGGAAAAAATTGAACATTTATTTGTTTTTTTTTTCATTGTTTATTTTTCTTTACGTTTGTTTGAGAGAGAGAGAGAGAGAGAGAGAGAGAGAGAGAGAGGGAGCGATAGATAGATAGATAGATAGATAGATAGATAGATAGATAGACACACAGAGTGTGAGAGAGATAGAGAGAGAGAGAAACGCAGTTTTCGTTAATTAAAAATATTCTCGCAACTACGACTGATTGCTGTTAGACATAAACAAAGCCAAGAGGATAGAGAGGGAGGGGGAGAGAGGGGGAGATAGAGGAGTGAGAGGGGGAGAGAGAGAGGGGAGAGATAGATGGGGGGAGGGAAGAGAAAAAAAAAGAAAAAGTAGTTTGGCCATCAGAGTTTCTGTTTGGCTTTTTTTTTCAAGTTCGGCCCTTTTCTGTAGGCACGCTCAAGGCAGATAGATAGATAGATAGATAGATAGATAGATAGATAGATAGATAGAGAGAGAGAGAGAGAGAAACGTGGTCTTCGTTAATTAAAAATATTTTAAAATCTGTTTACACAGTTACTTACTAAATGTTTATATTTGAAAGTCAACAACTTCGATATAGTTAATTTTCCTTTAATTTTCAATTTGGCTTTTTGTTAGCCTTTTTTACTTCAAAAATTTGCCTGCGCTTTTAAATTTGGCCTTCTTTGCTTTGTTTTCTGAAAAATTTGGCTTCAAATAATTATAATAATAATAATGAGAGAGAGAGACAGCAGACAGAGAGAGAGAGGGGGAGAAAGAGAGACCGCCGTATGCTACTACTAAATTTTCATTTGTGTATGTGCTTATACATTTGTTTAATGATATAGAGGGAGACAGAGACAGAGAGCGAGCGAGCGAGAGAGAGAGAGAGTGAATGATGGTTTCACAATATATTTTTACTCCTACTACATTTAACGTTTTTCTGTTTTTCTTTCTCTCTCTCCCTTGAGCGTTCTCTTTTTTTCTCTGCCTGCCTTCAGCGTTTTACATTAGCCTTCGTTTGATGTGTATTCCGCTAATCCAGGAACGAAACATGAAATATTTTTCTAAAAATATATGTTTACTCCTACAACATTAAATTTCATGAAAAAAACCCTCCCACTCTCTCCTCTAGGCGTTGTTTATATTTAAGAGAGAGACAGACAGAGAGTGAATGATGGTTTCGCAATATATTTGTACTACTACTACAGTAAATTTCATGAAAAAAAGTTTTAATAGGAGAAAGATATATATTTACATGTGTGGTTAAATTATCTCCACCGGCACGGTTTTCGGCGGATCTAGGTGGACCCGTGTAAATTTCACGGTTTTTTGTTTCTTTTGTTTTTCTCTCTCTCCCTTGAGCGTTCACTTTTTTTCTCTCTCTGCCTTGAGGGTTCCATTTTTTCTCTCTCTGCCAGAGTTGGCAGACGATAATAATTATTCGAAGCCAAATTTTTTCAGAAAAAAAGCCAAAAAGGCCAAATCCAAAAGCGCAGGCACATTTTTTTAAATAAAAAAGGCCAACAGAAAGCCAAATTGAAAACTACAGAAAAATTGACTATATTGAAGTTGTTGACTTTCAAACATAAACATTTAGTAAATAACTGTGGAAACAGATTTTAAAATATTTTTAATTAACGAAGACTCTCTCTTTCTCTCTCTTTCTCTCTCTCTGTCTATCTATCTATCTATCTCTCGCTCTCTCTCTGCCTTGAGCGTTCGTTCAGAAAAGGGACAAATTTGGAAAAAAAGCCAAACAGAAATTCTGATGGCCAAACTACTTTTAAAATGAAGCCAACCTGGCAACCCTGATCTCTGCCTTGAGCGTTCGTTTAATGTGTAATCCGCTATTCCAGAATAAAATCTTCTCAACCAATCAAATTTGCCGGAAAGTGTGACACACATAGATAGATAGATAGTTACAAGCGTATTAATATATAGATAATAACATTATTAATAATAAATATACGTATAAATAATAATAATAATAATAATAATAATAATAATAATAATAATAATAATAAACCCACATATATAAATAATGAAAATTACAGAAGCAAAAGACCTTAAAAAAAACATAGGAGGTGGGGAAAGAAATGGATCGATTTTAAGGTATAATGGTACTGAAAATAAGGTTAAGAGAGGTTCAAATTGCGTAGCGACGTAGCCTGGAAAGGTTGCGAGGTCCGGGGTGTGGGCGATATAACAGCTCCATATTTTCCATTAATATCGGGGGGGGGGGTCATAATATGGTTAAGATAAGAAGTTAGGTAGCGAGGAAAACCGAGATATGATTTAGAAGAGGATTGGTGACGAGTTTAGAATAAGAGGTGAATGCGGTATTTAGGCGTCTTTGTGTTTATTGGGATTTGTTTAGGTTAAGTTATGCTGTTGTTAGACCTTTTGGCAAGGAGGAATTTCCTTTTGTCGAGCACTTTATTGGATTTTTCATCGCCTCCTGACACGGTATATATATATACAGGGTGACAAAAAAACGGGTCCCAACTCTAATTAGGTCCCGTTTCTTAATGTTTTTTCCGAATGACATGAAACTTTGGTCATAACTAGTTTATTATATTCAAAACATCACATCAAAACACAAAGGTCTTTGGCCTTTTTTCTCCGTTCTTCAGCATATGTTCTAGATGGCCTCCATTTAGCTTTTGTTTTTTGGGGTCACCCTGTATATATATATATATATATATATATATATATATATATATATATATATATTTAAAGTGATGGTTGTGTAGTTCCAACGAGAGAAAAAATGTATATTTAAAAGAGTGTAGCCATCAACAATTGTGGGTTTTTTTAAAGGTTTTCATCATATTTTTATTTGTGTGCATGTGTACATGTACATGAATGTATATGTATGCGTGTGTGATTGTGTGTGAGTGTATGCTATACATGGGGAAAGAAAGTCTTTAAAAAGAACCCTAAAAAACCATAAAAACCTTCACCATATGGACTAAAAAACACTCTTTGAAAATAGCTTTGACCGGACACTTTGAACACTTACAGTTGGAGTCAGAATGTCTGAGCACAC
>NC_136482.1:189819176-190024176 GCF_053919585.1 Euprymna scolopes
TTTATTTTAAAGTAATATTTGTTTGTCTAATGGATGACTGAATAATAAAAAAGATATACGGGTTTTACTGCTTATTTACAAATTCAAAACCGTGAGTAAAACTTACGTATTATTTCATTTTTTTTTCATTAATACAGACACATTAAAAAAATGAATTCGTGTCATTAGCTAGAAGTGAAATCAAAGCATCTAGCTTTCCAGCCTGATATTATTTTCTGTAATAAGTCTAGTAGTAAACAACTTGAAGTAATGAAGCGAATCTGCGCATGCGCATAAAAGTAACAATCTCGGCTAGTGATATAGAATGGATATTTTGCATGTAAATTTGCATGTAAATTTGCTGATGTATGTAAACAAAGATATTACTCGCTATAAACCATCCTTGATTCATGAATATTATTTCCTGAGAAAAGCAGTGTTATGTGACTACTCGTTTAAGAGTTTACCTATTATATATTTACACACACATATACATGTACTGTTATATTTATATAGAAGAAGAAGTAAAGGAAAGCTTATTCGTAATAACGTTAAATGTAACCATCCACTTACGGCCCCATTCCACTATAAACATGGTGGGTATTTAATAAGGTTTCTTTATTGCGTTGGTTGTGTGTACGTTCATTTTCTATCGAGTCTATTATAGTGTAATGTCATCAGCAAATATACCCATCTCTGACAAAATTTAATCAGAAGTCATTTATGAATATCAGAAATTATAAGGCAACCACGCCTTAATATAATGTTGTTTAGACTTACAGCTATCGAGGACAACCTAGATTTTTCTCTTGTCTATGAAAGAATTTTGAAACTTTACACATTTAAGTAGCATCTTGTTTCTCACTGCTGAAATAAGGTAGCTCTCTGACTCTCTTTCTCCTTATATTGTAGTGAGATTCAGACACGTTTAAGACGAATGCTAAAAAGAAAATTACTCGAGCATCTACTCTCTTTCTGTTTCGTTTGGGATTTTCTCTCCTCTTCACTTCCAAACATAGATTAGTTTTCACAGGAACGTGTTAACTCAAATTATGTCTAATTAATGATTTTTTAAACTTAAAAAATAGAAATGCTAAATACAAATTAATTAAACGAACAAAAATAGTGACCCTGTCAACAAAATCAAATTTCTCTAGATTTCTCCAGCCGACCGCACATCGCACAAAACCAAAGCACATTTTCTCAATGTTACATGCACAAATCTATATTTATGCTATAGTAAGCACTTTCTGGCTGGTGACCCTATTAATCCTCACCATGTTATTTAGTCGTATGTAGCCTTCTGTTGATATGGAAAATCGATATATATATATATATATATATATATATATATATATGTGTGTGTGTGTGTGTGTGTGTGTGTGTGTGTTCGCGCGCGTGCCTATTCAGTAGTTTTATTTGCGCCTTTGTATGCACTTGCAGCTAATTTTAGAAGTATATCTACTGCTTGAAAGCATTTTAATTTATATATATATATATATATATATATATATATATATATATATATATATATATATATATATATTCGCTGATTAGGGAGGACGCGGCAGATACTAGAAAGCTGATTGTTGTTATGGAAAATCGATATATATATATATATATATATATATATATGTGTGTGTGTGTGTGTGTGTGTGTGTGCGCGCGCGTACGTGCCTTTTCAGTAGTTTTGCGCCTTTGTATGCACTTGTAGCTAATCTTAGAAGTATATTTACCGCTTGAAATCATTTTAATTCATATATATATATATATATATATATATATATATATATATATATATATTGGCTGATTAGGAAGGGCGCGGCGGATACTAGAAAGCTGATCGGCTAATTAAAACTCAACAGAAGGTGCGTATATAAAAACGCGAGACAACCACAAAATTCTCGCATAAGCCTGAAGAATCCTAGAGTGGATGAAACGCGAAATATTCAGTGTAGCTTAATCGCCATATATATATTATATCTTATTAACTAGCTCTACCTACGTATTGAGCACTGTTGAAGTAAATACTTAAAGTTTACGCATAAATTCATACTTTCGTATATTAATTTTATCTGAGTAAATGAAGTAGTTATATATATATATATATATATATATATATATATATATATATATATATATATATATATTAAATGAAAGATGAGGAATAAAAGTAATATATAACTTTATTATAACACCAGAACAATACGGAAATGTTAAGGGGAAAATTAAGAAAATAACTCTTAAGGCCATCGCATTTCGAAGCTAATTTCATCCTTTAAAGTATTTTTTTCTCAAAGTCCTTCTTAATTTTTCCTTATTGTTCTCATAACATAATAAAGTATAACTGTTATTTCTTATCTGTCATTTAATATTACTATTTTTCACCCTTGATAGCGTTGAGCTTTTCTTATTTTGATAAGATATAATTATATATATATATATATATATATATATATATATATATATATATATATATATATATATATAACGAATAAGAGCTATCAAAATGTCATTTAATATTAGTTTTTCACCCTTGATAGTGTTCAGCTTTTCTTATTTTGATAAGATTTGCTTTGTTAAAGATGTATTCTTTAATAACATCATTATATATATATATATATATATATATATATATATATATATAACGAATAAGAGCTATCAAAATGTAAATTCTTTAAAAGCAAACATATTTAGTCATTTCAGACTCAAATTTTCGATCCATGTAAGAGTCATGTTTTTACGTTAGCGATGTATTTAACAGCTAAAAAGCCAACCGGAAACAGTGTGAGGTTCAAAATTTACTTTTGCCTATTCGGCATTTTTATATTCTTCTATGAATTTTTTTTTTTCTCGTCCATAAATGTTTATCTACCAAGTTGATCTTAAATATTGTATAATCAATCCATTATATTATCATTTTCAGTCCCCCACCCCTAATTTCGAGCTCCCATCTTATCTCGCAATTACTTATAACGTCACCAACTAACCTTCGGAAGAACCCCCCCCCCTTCTTCCGATTTTGTTTTATATCATAAGTTGCTTAAAACGTGATTAGTTAAAGTTCAGAATAAAATCACGCTTTCTCTTAACGGTTAATTTAAAAAAAAAAATCTTCTGAACGCTATTAAAAGTTAAATTCTTCACTAGTTTGGAGACGGAATGCGTTGTTGTGATAAGTGATTTTCTCTATTAATTCGCACTTTTTATTTTAAGATTCAAATATTAATAACTACATTTTATTTCAGTATTTAATTTATGTATTTCTGTTGTATTAAATGCTAGCTTTAATTTTTTTTTTTTTTTTTTTTTTCTCGTCCATAAATGTTTATCTACCAAGTTGATCTTAAATATTGTATAATCAATCCATTATATTATCATTTTCAGTCCCCCACCCCTAATTTCGAGCTCCCATCTTATCTCGCAATTACTTATAACGTCACCAACTAACCTTCGGAAGAACCCCCCCCCATCCGATTTTGTTTTATATCATAAGTTGCTTAAAACGTGATTAGTTAAAGTTCAGAATAAAATCACGCTTTCTCTTAACGGTTAATTTAAAAAAAAAATCTTCTGAACGCTATTAAAAGTTAAATTCTTCACTAGTTTGGAGACGGAATGCGTTGTTGTGATAAGTGATTTTCTCTATTAATTCGCACTTTTTATTTTAAGATTCAAATATTAATAACTACATTTTATTTCAGTATTTAATTTATGTATTTCTGTTGTATTAAATGCTAGCTTTAATTTTTTTTTTTTTTTTTTTTTTTTTTTTTTTCTCGTCCATAAATGTTTATCTACCAAGTTGATCTTAAATATTGTATAATCAATCCATTATATTATCATTTTCAGTCCCCCACCCCTAATTTCGAGCTCCCATCTTATCTCGCAATTACTTATAACGTCACCAACTAACCTTCGGAAGAACCCCCCCCCCCATCCGATTTTGTTTTATATCATAAGTTGCTTAAAACGTGATTAGTTAAAGTTCAGAATAAAATCACGCTTTCTCTTAACGGTTAATTAAAAAAAAAAATCTTCTGAACGCTATTAAAAGTTAAATTCTTCACTAGTTTGGAGACGGAATGCGTTGTTGTGATAAGTGATTTTCTCTATTAATTCGCACTTTTTATTTTAAGATTCAAATATTAATAACTACATTTTATTTCAGTATTTAATTTATGTATTTCTGTTGTATTAAATGCTAGCTTTAATTTTTTTTTTTTTTTTTTTTCTCGTCCATAAATGTTTATCTACCAAGTTGATCTTAAATATTGTATAATCAATCCATTATATTATCATTTTCAGTCCCCCACCCCTAATTTCGAGCTCCCATCTTATCTCGCAATTACTTATAACGTCACCAACTAACCTTCGGAAGAACCCCCCCCCCCCATCCGATTTTGTTTTATATCATAAGTTGCTTAAAACGTGATTAGTTAAAGTTCAGAATAAAATCACGCTTTCTCTTAACGGTTAATTAAAAAAAAAAATCTTCTGAACGCTATTAAAAGTTAAATTCTTCACTAGTTTGGAGACGGAATGCGTTGTTGTGATAAGTGATTTTCTCTATTAATTCGCACTTTTTATTTTAAGATTCAAATATTAATAACTACATTTTATTTCAGTATTTAATTTATGTATTTCTGTTGTATTAAATGCTAGCTTTAATTTTTTTTTTTTTTTTTTTTTTTTTTCTCGTCCATAAATGTTTATCTACCAAGTTGATCTTAAATATTGTATAATCAATCCATTATATTATCATTTTCAGTCCCCCACCCCTAATTTCGAGCTCCCATCTTATCTCGCAATTACTTATAACGTCACCAACTAACCTTCGGAAGAACCCCCCCCCCATCCGATTTTGTTTTATATCATAAGTTGCTTAAAACGTGATTAGTTAAAGTTCAGAATAAAATCACGCTTTCTCTTAACGGTTAATTTAAAAAAAAAATCTTCTGAACGCTATTAAAAGTTAAATTCTTCACTAGTTTGGAGACGGAATGCGTTGTTGTGATAAGTGATTTTCTCTATTAATTCGCACTTTTTATTTTAAGATTCAAATATTAATAACTACATTTTATTTCAGTATTTAATTTATGTATTTCTGTTGTATTAAATGCTAGCTTTAATTTTTTTTTTTTTTTTTTTTTTTTTTTTTTCTCGTCCATAAATGTTTATCTACCAAGTTGATCTTAAATATTGTATAATCAATCCATTATATTATCATTTTCAGTCCCCCACCCCTAATTTCGAGCTCCCATCTTATCTCGCAATTACTTATAACGTCACCAACTAACCTTCGGAAGAACCCCCCCCCATCCGATTTTGTTTTATATCATAAGTTGCTTAAAACGTGATTAGTTAAAGTTCAGAATAAAATCACGCTTTCTCTTAACGGTTAATTTAAAAAAAAAATCTTCTGAACGCTATTAAAAGTTAAATTCTTCACTAGTTTGGAGACGGAATGCGTTGTTGTGATAAGTGATTTTCTCTATTAATTCGCACTTTTTATTTTAAGATTCAAATATTAATAACTACATTTTATTTCAGTATTTAATTTATGTATTTCTGTTGTATTAAATGCTAGCTTTAATTTTTTTTTTTTTTTTTTTTTTTTTTTTTCTCGTCCATAAATGTTTATCTACCAAGTTGATCTTAAATATTGTATAATCAATCCATTATATTATCATTTTCAGTCCCCCACCCCTAATTTCGAGCTCCCATCTTATCTCGCAATTACTTATAACGTCACCAACTAACCTTCGGAAGAACCCCCCCCCATCCGATTTTGTTTTATATCATAAGTTGCTTAAAACGTGATTAGTTAAAGTTCAGAATAAAATCACGCTTTCTCTTAACGGTTAATTTAAAAAAAAAATCTTCTGAACGCTATTAAAAGTTAAATTCTTCACTAGTTTGGAGACGGAATGCGTTGTTGTGATAAGTGATTTTCTCTATTAATTCGCACTTTTTATTTTAAGATTCAAATATTAATAACTACATTTTATTTCAGTATTTAATTTATGTATTTCTGTTGTATTAAATGCTAGCTTTAATTTTTTTTTTTTTTTTTTTTTTTTTTTTTCTCGTCCATAAATGTTTATCTACCAAGTTGATCTTAAATATTGTATAATCAATCCATTATATTATCATTTTCAGTCCCCCACCCCTAATTTCGAGCTCCCATCTTATCTCGCAATTACTTATAACGTCACCAACTAACCTTCGGAAGAACCCCCCCCCCCATCCGATTTTGTTTTATATCATAAGTTGCTTAAAACGTGATTAGTTAAAGTTCAGAATAAAATCACGCTTTCTCTTAACGGTTAATTTAAAAAAAAAATCTTCTGAACGCTATTAAAAGTTAAATTCTTCACTAGTTTGGAGACGGAATGCGTTGTTGTGATAAGTGATTTTCTCTATTAATTCGCACTTTTTATTTTAAGATTCAAATATTAATAACTACATTTTATTTCAGTATTTAATTTATGTATTTCTGTTGTATTAAATGCTAGCTTTAATTTTTTTTTTTTTTTTTTTTTTTTTTTCTCGTCCATAAATGTTTATCTACCAAGTTGATCTTAAATATTGTATAATCAATCCATTATATTATCATTTTCAGTCCCCCACCCCTAATTTCGAGCTCCCATCTTATCTCGCAATTACTTATAACGTCACCAACTAACCTTCGGAAGAACCCCCCCCCCCATCCGATTTTGTTTTATATCATAAGTTGCTTAAAACGTGATTAGTTAAAGTTCAGAATAAAATCACGCTTTCTCTTAACGGTTAATTTAAAAAAAAAATCTTCTGAACGCTATTAAAAGTTAAATTCTTCACTAGTTTGGAGACGGAATGCGTTGTTGTGATAAGTGATTTTCTCTATTAATTCGCACTTTTTATTTTAAGATTCAAATATTAATAACTACATTTTATTTCAGTATTTAATTTATGTATTTCTGTTGTATTAAATGCTAGCTTTAATTTTTTTTTTTTTTTTTTTTTTTTTTTTCTCGTCCATAAATGTTTATCTACCAAGTTGATCTTAAATATTGTATAATCAATCCATTATATTATCATTTTCAGTCCCCCACCCCTAATTTCGAGCTCCCATCTTATCTCGCAATTACTTATAACGTCACCAACTAACCTTCGGAAGAACCCCCCCCCCCCATCCGATTTTGTTTTATATCATAAGTTGCTTAAAACGTGATTAGTTAAAGTTCAGAATAAAATCACGCTTTCTCTTAACGGTTAATTTAAAAAAAAAATCTTCTGAACGCTATTAAAAGTTAAATTCTTCACTAGTTTGGAGACGGAATGCGTTGTTGTGATAAGTGATTTTCTCTATTAATTCGCACTTTTTATTTTAAGATTCAAATATTAATAACTACATTTTATTTCAGTATTTAATTTATGTATTTCTGTTGTATTAAATGCTAGCTTTAATTTTTTTTTTTTTTTTTTTTTTTTTTTTTTCTCGTCCATAAATGTTTATCTACCAAGTTGATCTTAAATATTGTATAATCAATCCATTATATTATCATTTTCAGTCCCCCACCCCTAATTTCGAGCTCCCATCTTATCTCGCAATTACTTATAACGTCACCAACTAACCTTCGGAAGAACCCCCCCCCATCCGATTTTGTTTTATATCATAAGTTGCTTAAAACGTGATTAGTTAAAGTTCAGAATAAAATCACGCTTTCTCTTAACGGTTAATTTAAAAAAAAAATCTTCTGAACGCTATTAAAAGTTAAATTCTTCACTAGTTTGGAGACGGAATGCGTTGTTGTGATAAGTGATTTTCTCTATTAATTCGCACTTTTTATTTTAAGATTCAAATATTAATAACTACATTTTATTTCAGTATTTAATTTATGTATTTCTGTTGTATTAAATGCTAGCTTTAATTTTTTTTTTTTTTTTTTTTTTTTTTTTCTCGTCCATAAATGTTTATCTACCAAGTTGATCTTAAATATTGTATAATCAATCCATTATATTATCATTTTCAGTCCCCCACCCCTAATTTCGAGCTCCCATCTTATCTCGCAATTACTTATAACGTCACCAACTAACCTTCGGAAGAACCCCCCCCCCCATCCGATTTTGTTTTATATCATAAGTTGCTTAAAACGTGATTAGTTAAAGTTCAGAATAAAATCACGCTTTCTCTTAACGGTTAATTTAAAAAAAAAATCTTCTGAACGCTATTAAAAGTTAAATTCTTCACTAGTTTGGAGACGGAATGCGTTGTTGTGATAAGTGATTTTCTCTATTAATTCGCACTTTTTATTTTAAGATTCAAATATTAATAACTACATTTTATTTCAGTATTTAATTTATGTATTTCTGTTGTATTAAATGCTAGCTTTAATTTTTTTTTTTTTTTTTTTTTTTTTTTTTCTCGTCCATAAATGTTTATCTACCAAGTTGATCTTAAATATTGTATAATCAATCCATTATATTATCATTTTCAGTCCCCCACCCCTAATTTCGAGCTCCCATCTTATCTCGCAATTACTTATAACGTCACCAACTAACCTTCGGAAGAACCCCCCCCCATCCGATTTTGTTTTATATCATAAGTTGCTTAAAACGTGATTAGTTAAAGTTCAGAATAAAATCACGCTTTCTCTTAACGGTTAATTTAAAAAAAAAATCTTCTGAACGCTATTAAAAGTTAAATTCTTCACTAGTTTGGAGACGGAATGCGTTGTTGTGATAAGTGATTTTCTCTATTAATTCGCACTTTTTATTTTAAGATTCAAATATTAATAACTACATTTTATTTCAGTATTTAATTTATGTATTTCTGTTGTATTAAATGCTAGCTTTAATTTTTTTTTTTTTTTTTTTTTTTTTTTTTCTCGTCCATAAATGTTTATCTACCAAGTTGATCTTAAATATTGTATAATCAATCCATTATATTATCATTTTCAGTCCCCCACCCCTAATTTCGAGCTCCCATCTTATCTCGCAATTACTTATAACGTCACCAACTAACCTTCGGAAGAACCCCCCCCCCCATCCGATTTTGTTTTATATCATAAGTTGCTTAAAACGTGATTAGTTAAAGTTCAGAATAAAATCACGCTTTCTCTTAACGGTTAATTTAAAAAAAAAATCTTCTGAACGCTATTAAAAGTTAAATTCTTCACTAGTTTGGAGACGGAATGCGTTGTTGTGATAAGTGATTTTCTCTATTAATTCGCACTTTTTATTTTAAGATTCAAATATTAATAACTACATTTTATTTCAGTATTTAATTTATGTATTTCTGTTGTATTAAATGCTAGCTTTAATTTTTTTTTTTTTTTTTTTTTTTTTTTTTCTCGTCCATAAATGTTTATCTACCAAGTTGATCTTAAATATTGTATAATCAATCCATTATATTATCATTTTCAGTCCCCCACCCCTAATTTCGAGCTCCCATCTTATCTCGCAATTACTTATAACGTCACCAACTAACCTTCGGAAGAACCCCCCCCCCCATCCGATTTTGTTTTATATCATAAGTTGCTTAAAACGTGATTAGTTAAAGTTCAGAATAAAATCACGCTTTCTCTTAACGGTTAATTTAAAAAAAAAATCTTCTGAACGCTATTAAAAGTTAAATTCTTCACTAGTTTGGAGACGGAATGCGTTGTTGTGATAAGTGATTTTCTCTATTAATTCGCACTTTTTATTTTAAGATTCAAATATTAATAACTACATTTTATTTCAGTATTTAATTTATGTATTTCTGTTGTATTAAATGCTAGCTTTAATTTTTTTTTTTTTTCTCGTCCATAAATGTTTATCTACCAAGTTGATCTTAAATATTGTATAATCAATCCATTATATTATCATTTTCAGTCCCCCACCCCTAATTTCGAGCTCCCATCTTATCTCGCAATTACTTATAACGTCACCAACTAACCTTCGGAAGAACCCCCCCCCCCATCCGATTTTGTTTTATATCATAAGTTGCTTAAAACGTGATTAGTTAAAGTTCAGAATAAAATCACGCTTTCTCTTAACGGTTAATTTAAAAAAAAAATCTTCTGAACGCTATTAAAAGTTAAATTCTTCACTAGTTTGGAGACGGAATGCGTTGTTGTGATAAGTGATTTTCTCTATTAATTCGCACTTTTTATTTTAAGATTCAAATATTAATAACTACATTTTATTTCAGTATTTAATTTATGTATTTCTGTTGTATTAAATGCTAGCTTTAATTTTTTTTTTTTTTTTTTTTTTTTTTCTCGTCCATAAATGTTTATCTACCAAGTTGATCTTAAATATTGTATAATCAATCCATTATATTATCATTTTCAGTCCCCCACCCCTAATTTCGAGCTCCCATCTTATCTCGCAATTACTTATAACGTCACCAACTAACCTTCGGAAGAACCCCCCCCCCCATCCGATTTTGTTTTATATCATAAGTTGCTTAAAACGTGATTAGTTAAAGTTCAGAATAAAATCACGCTTTCTCTTAACGGTTAATTTAAAAAAAAAATCTTCTGAACGCTATTAAAAGTTAAATTCTTCACTAGTTTGGAGACGGAATGCGTTGTTGTGATAAGTGATTTTCTCTATTAATTCGCACTTTTTATTTTAAGATTCAAATATTAATAACTACATTTTATTTCAGTATTTAATTTATGTATTTCTGTTGTATTAAATGCTAGCTTTAATTTTTTTTTTTTTTTTTTTTTTTTTTTTCTCGTCCATAAATGTTTATCTACCAAGTTGATCTTAAATATTGTATAATCAATCCATTATATTATCATTTTCAGTCCCCCACCCCTAATTTCGAGCTCCCATCTTATCTCGCAATTACTTATAACGTCACCAACTAACCTTCGGAAGAACCCCCCCCCCCCATCCGATTTTGTTTTATATCATAAGTTACTTAAAACGTGATTAGTTAAAGTTCAGAATAAAATCACGCTTTCTCTTAACGGTTAATTTAAAAAAAAAATCTTCTGAACGCTATTAAAAGTTAAATTCTTCACTAGTTTGGAGACGGAATGCGTTGTTGTGATAAGTGATTTTCTCTATTAATTCGCACTTTTTATTTTAAGATTCAAATATTAATAACTACATTTTATTTCAGTATTTAATTTATGTATTTCTGTTGTATTAAATGCTAGCTTTAATTTTTTTTTTTTTTTTTTTTTTTTTTTTTCTCGTCCATAAATGTTTATCTACCAAGTTGATCTTAAATATTGTATAATCAATCCATTATATTATCATTTTCAGTCCCCCACCCCTAATTTCGAGCTCCCATCTTATCTCGCAATTACTTATAACGTCACCAACTAACCTTCGGAAGAACCCCCCCCCCATCCGATTTTGTTTTATATCATAAGTTGCTTAAAACGTGATTAGTTAAAGTTCAGAATAAAATCACGCTTTCTCTTAACGGTTAATTTAAAAAAAAAATCTTCTGAACGCTATTAAAAGTTAAATTCTTCACTAGTTTGGAGACGGAATGCGTTGTTGTGATAAGTGATTTTCTCTATTAATTCGCACTTTTTATTTTAAGATTCAAATATTAATAACTACATTTTATTTCAGTATTTAATTTATGTATTTCTGTTGTATTAAATGCTAGCTTTAATTTTTTTTTTTTTTTTTTTTTTTTTTTTTTCTCGTCCATAAATGTTTATCTACCAAGTTGATCTTAAATATTGTATAATCAATCCATTATATTATCATTTTCAGTCCCCCACCCCTAATTTCGAGCTCCCATCTTATCTCGCAATTACTTATAACGTCACCAACTAACCTTCGGAAGAACCCCCCCCCCATCCGATTTTGTTTTATATCATAAGTTGCTTAAAACGTGATTAGTTAAAGTTCAGAATAAAATCACGCTTTCTCTTAACGGTTAATTTAAAAAAAAAATCTTCTGAACGCTATTAAAAGTTAAATTCTTCACTAGTTTGGAGACGGAATGCGTTGTTGTGATAAGTGATTTTCTCTATTAATTCGCACTTTTTATTTTAAGATTCAAATATTAATAACTACATTTTATTTCAGTATTTAATTTATGTATTTCTGTTGTATTAAATGCTAGCTTTAATTTTTTTTTTTTTTTTTTTTTTTTTTTTCTCGTCCATAAATGTTTATCTACCAAGTTGATCTTAAATATTGTATAATCAATCCATTATATTATCATTTTCAGTCCCCCACCCCTAATTTCGAGCTCCCATCTTATCTCGCAATTACTTATAACGTCACCAACTAACCTTCGGAAGAACCCCCCCCCCATCCGATTTTGTTTTATATCATAAGTTGCTTAAAACGTGATTAGTTAAAGTTCAGAATAAAATCACGCTTTCTCTTAACGGTTAATTTAAAAAAAAAATCTTCTGAACGCTATTAAAAGTTAAATTCTTCACTAGTTTGGAGACGGAATGCGTTGTTGTGATAAGTGATTTTCTCTATTAATTCGCACTTTTTATTTTAAGATTCAAATATTAATAACTACATTTTATTTCAGTATTTAATTTATGTATTTCTGTTGTATTAAATGCTAGCTTTAATTTTTTTTTTTTTTTTTTTTTTTTTTTTTCTCGTCCATAAATGTTTATCTACCAAGTTGATCTTAAATATTGTATAATCAATCCATTATATTATCATTTTCAGTCCCCCACCCCTAATTTCGAGCTCCCATCTTATCTCGCAATTACTTATAACGTCACCAACTAACCTTCGGAAGAACCCCCCCCCCCATCCGATTTTGTTTTATATCATAAGTTGCTTAAAACGTGATTAGTTAAAGTTCAGAATAAAATCACGCTTTCTCTTAACGGTTAATTTAAAAAAAAAATCTTCTGAACGCTATTAAAAGTTAAATTCTTCACTAGTTTGGAGACGGAATGCGTTGTTGTGATAAGTGATTTTCTCTATTAATTCGCACTTTTTATTTTAAGATTCAAATATTAATAACTACATTTTATTTCAGTATTTAATTTATGTATTTCTGTTGTATTAAATGCTAGCTTTAATTTTTTTTTTTTTTTTTTTTTTTTTTTTCTCGTCCATAAATGTTTATCTACCAAGTTGATCTTAAATATTGTATAATCAATCCATTATATTATCATTTTCAGTCCCCCACCCCTAATTTCGAGCTCCCATCTTATCTCGCAATTACTTATAACGTCACCAACTAACCTTCGGAAGAACCCCCCCCCCATCCGATTTTGTTTTATATCATAAGTTGCTTAAAACGTGATTAGTTAAAGTTCAGAATAAAATCACGCTTTCTCTTAACGGTTAATTTAAAAAAAAAATCTTCTGAACGCTATTAAAAGTTAAATTCTTCACTAGTTTGGAGACGGAATGCGTTGTTGTGATAAGTGATTTTCTCTATTAATTCGCACTTTTTATTTTAAGATTCAAATATTAATAACTACATTTTATTTCAGTATTTAATTTATGTATTTCTGTTGTATTAAATGCTAGCTTTAATTTTTTTTTTTTTTTTTTTTTTTTTTTTTTTTTTTTCTCGTCCATAAATGTTTATCTACCAAGTTGATCTTAAATATTGTATAATCAATCCATTATATTATCATTTTCAGTCCCCCACCCCTAATTTCGAGCTCCCATCTTATCTCGCAATTACTTATAACGTCACCAACTAACCTTCGGAAGAACCCCCCCCCATCCGATTTTGTTTTATATCATAAGTTGCTTAAAACGTGATTAGTTAAAGTTCAGAATAAAATCACGCTTTCTCTTAACGGTTAATTTAAAAAAAAAATCTTCTGAACGCTATTAAAAGTTAAATTCTTCACTAGTTTGGAGACGGAATGCGTTGTTGTGATAAGTGATTTTCTCTATTAATTCGCACTTTTTATTTTAAGATTCAAATATTAATAACTACATTTTATTTCAGTATTTAATTTATGTATTTCTGTTGTATTAAATGCTAGCTTTAATTTTTTTTTTTTTTTTTTTTTTTTTTTTCTCGTCCATAAATGTTTATCTACCAAGTTGATCTTAAATATTGTATAATCAATCCATTATATTATCATTTTCAGTCCCCCACCCCTAATTTCGAGCTCCCATCTTATCTCGCAATTACTTATAACGTCACCAACTAACCTTCGGAAGAACCCCCCCCCATCCGATTTTGTTTTATATCATAAGTTGCTTAAAACGTGATTAGTTAAAGTTCAGAATAAAATCACGCTTTCTCTTAACGGTTAATTTAAAAAAAAAATCTTCTGAACGCTATTAAAAGTTAAATTCTTCACTAGTTTGGAGACGGAATGCGTTGTTGTGATAAGTGATTTTCTCTATTAATTCGCACTTTTTATTTTAAGATTCAAATATTAATAACTACATTTTATTTCAGTATTTAATTTATGTATTTCTGTTGTATTAAATGCTAGCTTTAATTTTTTTTTTTTTTTTTTTTTTTTTTTTTCTCGTCCATAAATGTTTATCTACCAAGTTGATCTTAAATATTGTATAATCAATCCATTATATTATCATTTTCAGTCCCCCACCCCTAATTTCGAGCTCCCATCTTATCTCGCAATTACTTATAACGTCACCAACTAACCTTCGGAAGAACCCCCCCCCCCATCCGATTTTGTTTTATATCATAAGTTGCTTAAAACGTGATTAGTTAAAGTTCAGAATAAAATCACGCTTTCTCTTAACGGTTAATTTAAAAAAAAAATCTTCTGAACGCTATTAAAAGTTAAATTCTTCACTAGTTTGGAGACGGAATGCGTTGTTGTGATAAGTGATTTTCTCTATTAATTCGCACTTTTTATTTTAAGATTCAAATATTAATAACTACATTTTATTTCAGTATTTAATTTATGTATTTCTGTTGTATTAAATGCTAGCTTTAATTTTTTTTTTTTTTTTTTTTTTTTTTTTTCTCGTCCATAAATGTTTATCTACCAAGTTGATCTTAAATATTGTATAATCAATCCATTATATTATCATTTTCAGTCCCCCACCCCTAATTTCGAGCTCCCATCTTATCTCGCAATTACTTATAACGTCACCAACTAACCTTCGGAAGAACCCCCCCCCCCATCCGATTTTGTTTTATATCATAAGTTGCTTAAAACGTGATTAGTTAAAGTTCAGAATAAAATCACGCTTTCTCTTAACGGTTAATTTAAAAAAAAAATCTTCTGAACGCTATTAAAAGTTAAATTCTTCACTAGTTTGGAGACGGAATGCGTTGTTGTGATAAGTGATTTTCTCTATTAATTCGCACTTTTTATTTTAAGATTCAAATATTAATAACTACATTTTATTTCAGTATTTAATTTATGTATTTCTGTTGTATTAAATGCTAGCTTTAATTTTTTTTTTTTTTTTTTTTTTTTTTTTTCTCGTCCATAAATGTTTATCTACCAAGTTGATCTTAAATATTGTATAATCAATCCATTATATTATCATTTTCAGTCCCCCACCCCTAATTTCGAGCTCCCATCTTATCTCGCAATTACTTATAACGTCACCAACTAACCTTCGGAAGAACCCCCCCCCCATCCGATTTTGTTTTATATCATAAGTTGCTTAAAACGTGATTAGTTAAAGTTCAGAATAAAATCACGCTTTCTCTTAACGGTTAATTTAAAAAAAAAATCTTCTGAACGCTATTAAAAGTTAAATTCTTCACTAGTTTGGAGACGGAATGCGTTGTTGTGATAAGTGATTTTCTCTATTAATTCGCACTTTTTATTTTAAGATTCAAATATTAATAACTACATTTTATTTCAGTATTTAATTTATGTATTTCTGTTGTATTAAATGCTAGCTTTAATTTTTTTTTTTTTTTTTTTTTTTTTTTTCTCGTCCATAAATGTTTATCTACCAAGTTGATCTTAAATATTGTATAATCAATCCATTATATTATCATTTTCAGTCCCCCACCCCTAATTTCGAGCTCCCATCTTATCTCGCAATTACTTATAACGTCACCAACTAACCTTCGGAAGAACCCCCCCCCCCATCCGATTTTGTTTTATATCATAAGTTGCTTAAAACGTGATTAGTTAAAGTTCAGAATAAAATCACGCTTTCTCTTAACGGTTAATTTAAAAAAAAAATCTTCTGAACGCTATTAAAAGTTAAATTCTTCACTAGTTTGGAGACGGAATGCGTTGTTGTGATAAGTGATTTTCTCTATTA
Organism: Euprymna scolopes; assembly: GCF_053919585.1. Classification (NCBI taxonomy): domain Eukaryota; kingdom Metazoa; phylum Mollusca; class Cephalopoda; order Sepiida; family Sepiolidae; genus Euprymna; species Euprymna scolopes. Next base: position 189,835,320 of record NC_136482.1, read on the forward strand.
ATTCGCACTTTTTATTTTAAGATTCAAATATTAATAACTACATTTTATTTCAGTATTTAATTTATGTATTTCTGTTGTATTAAATGCTAGCTTTAATTTTTTTTTTTTTTTTTTTTTTTTTTTTTCTCGTCCATAAATGTTTATCTACCAAGTTGATCTTAAATATTGTATAATCAATCCATTATATTATCATTTTCAGTCCCCCACCCCTAATTTCGAGCTCCCATCTTATCTCGCAATTACTTATAACGTCACCAACTAACCTTCGGAAGAACCCCCCCCCCCCATCCGATTTTGTTTTATATCATAAGTTGCTTAAAACGTGATTAGTTAAAGTTCAGAATAAAATCACGCTTTCTCTTAACGGTTAATTTAAAAAAAAAATCTTCTGAACGCTATTAAAAGTTAAATTCTTCACTAGTTTGGAGACGGAATGCGTTGTTGTGATAAGTGATTTTCTCTATTAATTCGCACTTTTTATTTTAAGATTCAAATATTAATAACTACATTTTATTTCAGTATTTAATTTATGTATTTCTGTTGTATTAAATGCTAGCTTTAATTTTTTTTTTTTTTTTTTTTTTTTTTTTTCTCGTCCATAAATGTTTATCTACCAAGTTGATCTTAAATATTGTATAATCAATCCATTATATTATCATTTTCAGTCCCCCACCCCTAATTTCGAGCTCCCATCTTATCTCGCAATTACTTATAACGTCACCAACTAACCTTCGGAAGAACCCCCCCCCCCATCCGATTTTGTTTTATATCATAAGTTGCTTAAAACGTGATTAGTTAAAGTTCAGAATAAAATCACGCTTTCTCTTAACGGTTAATTTAAAAAAAAAATCTTCTGAACGCTATTAAAAGTTAAATTCTTCACTAGTTTGGAGACGGAATGCGTTGTTGTGATAAGTGATTTTCTCTATTAATTCGCACTTTTTATTTTAAGATTCAAATATTAATAACTACATTTTATTTCAGTATTTAATTTATGTATTTCTGTTGTATTAAATGCTAGCTTTAATTTTTTTTTTTTTTTTTTTTTTTTTTTCTCGTCCATAAATGTTTATCTACCAAGTTGATCTTAAATATTGTATAATCAATCCATTATATTATCATTTTCAGTCCCCCACCCCTAATTTCGAGCTCCCATCTTATCTCGCAATTACTTATAACGTCACCAACTAACCTTCGGAAGAACCCCCCCCCCATCCGATTTTGTTTTATATCATAAGTTGCTTAAAACGTGATTAGTTAAAGTTCAGAATAAAATCACGCTTTCTCTTAACGGTTAATTTAAAAAAAAAATCTTCTGAACGCTATTAAAAGTTAAATTCTTCACTAGTTTGGAGACGGAATGCGTTGTTGTGATAAGTGATTTTCTCTATTAATTCGCACTTTTTATTTTAAGATTCAAATATTAATAACTACATTTTATTTCAGTATTTAATTTATGTATTTCTGTTGTATTAAATGCTAGCTTTAATTTTTTTTTTTTTTTTTTTTTTTTTTTTCTCGTCCATAAATGTTTATCTACCAAGTTGATCTTAAATATTGTATAATCAATCCATTATATTATCATTTTCAGTCCCCCACCCCTAATTTCGAGCTCCCATCTTATCTCGCAATTACTTATAACGTCACCAACTAACCTTCGGAAGAACCCCCCCCCATCCGATTTTGTTTTATATCATAAGTTGCTTAAAACGTGATTAGTTAAAGTTCAGAATAAAATCACGCTTTCTCTTAACGGTTAATTTAAAAAAAAAATCTTCTGAACGCTATTAAAAGTTAAATTCTTCACTAGTTTGGAGACGGAATGCGTTGTTGTGATAAGTGATTTTCTCTATTAATTCGCACTTTTTATTTTAAGATTCAAATATTAATAACTACATTTTATTTCAGTATTTAATTTATGTATTTCTGTTGTATTAAATGCTAGCTTTAATTTTTTTTTTTTTTTTTTTTTTTTTTTTTCTCGTCCATAAATGTTTATCTACCAAGTTGATCTTAAATATTGTATAATCAATCCATTATATTATCATTTTCAGTCCCCCACCCCTAATTTCGAGCTCCCATCTTATCTCGCAATTACTTATAACGTCACCAACTAACCTTCGGAAGAACCCCCCCCCATCCGATTTTGTTTTATATCATAAGTTGCTTAAAACGTGATTAGTTAAAGTTCAGAATAAAATCACGCTTTCTCTTAACGGTTAATTTAAAAAAAAAATCTTCTGAACGCTATTAAAAGTTAAATTCTTCACTAGTTTGGAGACGGAATGCGTTGTTGTGATAAGTGATTTTCTCTATTAATTCGCACTTTTTATTTTAAGATTCAAATATTAATAACTACATTTTATTTCAGTATTTAATTTATGTATTTCTGTTGTATTAAATGCTAGCTTTAATTTTTTTTTTTTTTTTTTTTTTTTTTTTCTCGTCCATAAATGTTTATCTACCAAGTTGATCTTAAATATTGTATAATCAATCCATTATATTATCATTTTCAGTCCCCCACCCCTAATTTCGAGCTCCCATCTTATCTCGCAATTACTTATAACGTCACCAACTAACCTTCGGAAGAACCCCCCCCCCATCCGATTTTGTTTTATATCATAAGTTGCTTAAAACGTGATTAGTTAAAGTTCAGAATAAAATCACGCTTTCTCTTAACGGTTAATTTAAAAAAAAAATCTTCTGAACGCTATTAAAAGTTAAATTCTTCACTAGTTTGGAGACGGAATGCGTTGTTGTGATAAGTGATTTTCTCTATTAATTCGCACTTTTTATTTTAAGATTCAAATATTAATAACTACATTTTATTTCAGTATTTAATTTATGTATTTCTGTTGTATTAAATGCTAGCTTTAATTTTTTTTTTTTTTTTTTTTTTTTTTTTTCTCGTCCATAAATGTTTATCTACCAAGTTGATCTTAAATATTGTATAATCAATCCATTATATTATCATTTTCAGTCCCCCACCCCTAATTTCGAGCTCCCATCTTATCTCGCAATTACTTATAACGTCACCAACTAACCTTCGGAAGAACCCCCCCCCATCCGATTTTGTTTTATATCATAAGTTGCTTAAAACGTGATTAGTTAAAGTTCAGAATAAAATCACGCTTTCTCTTAACGGTTAATTTAAAAAAAAAATCTTCTGAACGCTATTAAAAGTTAAATTCTTCACTAGTTTGGAGACGGAATGCGTTGTTGTGATAAGTGATTTTCTCTATTAATTCGCACTTTTTATTTTAAGATTCAAATATTAATAACTACATTTTATTTCAGTATTTAATTTATGTATTTCTGTTGTATTAAATGCTAGCTTTAATTTTTTTTTTTTTTTTTTTTTTTTTTTTTCTCGTCCATAAATGTTTATCTACCAAGTTGATCTTAAATATTGTATAATCAATCCATTATATTATCATTTTCAGTCCCCCACCCCTAATTTCGAGCTCCCATCTTATCTCGCAATTACTTATAACGTCACCAACTAACCTTCGGAAGAACCCCCCCCCATCCGATTTTGTTTTATATCATAAGTTGCTTAAAACGTGATTAGTTAAAGTTCAGAATAAAATCACGCTTTCTCTTAACGGTTAATTTAAAAAAAAAATCTTCTGAACGCTATTAAAAGTTAAATTCTTCACTAGTTTGGAGACGGAATGCGTTGTTGTGATAAGTGATTTTCTCTATTAATTCGCACTTTTTATTTTAAGATTCAAATATTAATAACTACATTTTATTTCAGTATTTAATTTATGTATTTCTGTTGTATTAAATGCTAGCTTTAATTTTTTTTTTTTTTTTTTTTTTTTTTTTCTCGTCCATAAATGTTTATCTACCAAGTTGATCTTAAATATTGTATAATCAATCCATTATATTATCATTTTCAGTCCCCCACCCCTAATTTCGAGCTCCCATCTTATCTCGCAATTACTTATAACGTCACCAACTAACCTTCGGAAGAACCCCCCCCCATCCGATTTTGTTTTATATCATAAGTTGCTTAAAACGTGATTAGTTAAAGTTCAGAATAAAATCACGCTTTCTCTTAACGGTTAATTTAAAAAAAAAATCTTCTGAACGCTATTAAAAGTTAAATTCTTCACTAGTTTGGAGACGGAATGCGTTGTTGTGATAAGTGATTTTCTCTATTAATTCGCACTTTTTATTTTAAGATTCAAATATTAATAACTACATTTTATTTCAGTATTTAATTTATGTATTTCTGTTGTATTAAATGCTAGCTTTAATTTTTTTTTTTTTTTTTTTTTTTTTTTCTCGTCCATAAATGTTTATCTACCAAGTTGATCTTAAATATTGTATAATCAATCCATTATATTATCATTTTCAGTCCCCCACCCCTAATTTCGAGCTCCCATCTTATCTCGCAATTACTTATAACGTCACCAACTAACCTTCGGAAGAACCCCCCCCCCCCATCCGATTTTGTTTTATATCATAAGTTGCTTAAAACGTGATTAGTTAAAGTTCAGAATAAAATCACGCTTTCTCTTAACGGTTAATTTAAAAAAAAAATCTTCTGAACGCTATTAAAAGTTAAATTCTTCACTAGTTTGGAGACGGAATGCGTTGTTGTGATAAGTGATTTTCTCTATTAATTCGCACTTTTTATTTTAAGATTCAAATATTAATAACTACATTTTATTTCAGTATTTAATTTATGTATTTCTGTTGTATTAAATGCTAGCTTTAATTTTTTTTTTTTTTTTTTTTTTTTTTTTCTCGTCCATAAATGTTTATCTACCAAGTTGATCTTAAATATTGTATAATCAATCCATTATATTATCATTTTCAGTCCCCCACCCCTAATTTCGAGCTCCCATCTTATCTCGCAATTACTTATAACGTCACCAACTAACCTTCGGAAGAACCCCCCCCCCATCCGATTTTGTTTTATATCATAAGTTGCTTAAAACGTGATTAGTTAAAGTTCAGAATAAAATCACGCTTTCTCTTAACGGTTAATTTAAAAAAAAAATCTTCTGAACGCTATTAAAAGTTAAATTCTTCACTAGTTTGGAGACGGAATGCGTTGTTGTGATAAGTGATTTTCTCTATTAATTCGCACTTTTTATTTTAAGATTCAAATATTAATAACTACATTTTATTTCAGTATTTAATTTATGTATTTCTGTTGTATTAAATGCTAGCTTTAATTTTTTTTTTTTTTTTTTTTTTTTTTTTTCTCGTCCATAAATGTTTATCTACCAAGTTGATCTTAAATATTGTATAATCAATCCATTATATTATCATTTTCAGTCCCCCACCCCTAATTTCGAGCTCCCATCTTATCTCGCAATTACTTATAACGTCACCAACTAACCTTCGGAAGAACCCCCCCCCCCCATCCGATTTTGTTTTATATCATAAGTTGCTTAAAACGTGATTAGTTAAAGTTCAGAATAAAATCACGCTTTCTCTTAACGGTTAATTTAAAAAAAAAATCTTCTGAACGCTATTAAAAGTTAAATTCTTCACTAGTTTGGAGACGGAATGCGTTGTTGTGATAAGTGATTTTCTCTATTAATTCGCACTTTTTATTTTAAGATTCAAATATTAATAACTACATTTTATTTCAGTATTTAATTTATGTATTTCTGTTGTATTAAATGCTAGCTTTAATTTTTTTTTTTTTTTTTTTTTTTTTTTTTCTCGTCCATAAATGTTTATCTACCAAGTTGATCTTAAATATTGTATAATCAATCCATTATATTATCATTTTCAGTCCCCCACCCCTAATTTCGAGCTCCCATCTTATCTCGCAATTACTTATAACGTCACCAACTAACCTTCGGAAGAACCCCCCCCCCCCATCCGATTTTGTTTTATATCATAAGTTGCTTAAAACGTGATTAGTTAAAGTTCAGAATAAAATCACGCTTTCTCTTAACGGTTAATTTAAAAAAAAAATCTTCTGAACGCTATTAAAAGTTAAATTCTTCACTAGTTTGGAGACGGAATGCGTTGTTGTGATAAGTGATTTTCTCTATTAATTCGCACTTTTTATTTTAAGATTCAAATATTAATAACTACATTTTATTTCAGTATTTAATTTATGTATTTCTGTTGTATTAAATGCTAGCTTTAATTTTTTTTTTTTTTTTTTTTTTTTTTTCTCGTCCATAAATGTTTATCTACCAAGTTGATCTTAAATATTGTATAATCAATCCATTATATTATCATTTTCAGTCCCCCACCCCTAATTTCGAGCTCCCATCTTATCTCGCAATTACTTATAACGTCACCAACTAACCTTCGGAAGAACCCCCCCCCCATCCGATTTTGTTTTATATCATAAGTTGCTTAAAACGTGATTAGTTAAAGTTCAGAATAAAATCACGCTTTCTCTTAACGGTTAATTTAAAAAAAAAATCTTCTGAACGCTATTAAAAGTTAAATTCTTCACTAGTTTGGAGACGGAATGCGTTGTTGTGATAAGTGATTTTCTCTATTAATTCGCACTTTTTATTTTAAGATTCAAATATTAATAACTACATTTTATTTCAGTATTTAATTTATGTATTTCTGTTGTATTAAATGCTAGCTTTAATTTTTTTTTTTTTTTTTTTTTTTTTCTCGTCCATAACTGTTTATTTATCTACCGAGTTGATTGCAAAAATAGATTACCTAATTGTACTCATTTTTAGTTCGTGGGAGGGGAATCTATCACCATACTTTCCCTTAAACAGGTCCGTTGGACTTTTATTAAGTACAATACTTAATAGTTATTTTTTATTTTTTATTTATTTATTTTTTTTTTTTTTTAATGGAGAGTAGAAAACGCATTGTGGATGCGTTATCGGCAGCTCCTGTTACTCTCGCTTCTTCTTATTTGTCCCTCAGTCCTCATTTTTAAATGAGTGATTTTTCTGACAAAGGGAGAAGAAAAAGCTGTTTTCTAGGTTTGCAGTATTTTTGCGCGAACAGTTGGCAGAGTTGGTGGAAATTTTCTGTTTCTATGTCTATCCTTGTAGCCATGTCACTAGTAAGGGTGCTGGAGGTAAACGTTTTGTCTGGGCTGACGTTATCCGCCTGATAGTCAGGGACCCGAACCTTGGATTAACCACTAAGGAGGCTGTCCTATCAGCAGGTGCAAAGTACTGGGGCTGCTGTATTGCCATTTGGTGAATGGAATCTGGACCATGCAGTAGCTTCTGGTGGGGCCTCTCGATGCCATACTAGTGGGTAATTGTTACGGCTTTACCTTATCATGTGGTACAAAAAAAAAAAAAAATTCTTCGTTTCTTTTTCTCTCTTAGTTTCCCCTCTGTCCTGCTCTAAGTAAATCTGTCGACCTAGTCCACAAATTCCAAAATTTCATCATGACAAGTTTCAAGAAAAAATACACGATTAAACCCGGTTCTCCAACTTCCAACGTAGACCCCTACTACCATGTCTCCTTCTCCAACATCAGGGGTCTACGTTCTAACCTTCCAGAGGTTGAAACCCAATTACAGGAGACTAAACCAGACCTTTTATTTTTAAGTGAAACTGGCATTGGACAGGCTATTTCCCTTGATGAGTTTGCAATTACAGGATACTCTAACTTAACTTCTAAATCTGACCCCCAAGATCGCCATGGGCATGGAATATGTGCCTATATTAAAGATAGCTTTCCATGTGGGAGGGACATCTCCAGGGAAGATCCTAACTTACCTTATATGTGCTTCCGGGTTGCTTTAGCTCACACTACTGCATTTATATTTACTCTCTATCGCCCCCACAACAGCGGAGTTACTATCTTTCAAAGCATATCTGAGAAAATTGACCAAGTCCTTTCTACTTATCCTTCAGCTAACATTCACGTATGTGGAGACTTCAATGTTCACAACATCGAATGGTTGACCCACTCAAACAAGACCGATGATGAGGGGAGGTTCTGTCATGATTTCTCCATTGCCTATGACCTCACTCAGATTGTTCAGGAACCTACCCGTGTGCCCGATAATGACGGCCAGTATGCGAGCCTACTAGACCTTTTTCTCACAACTTGCCCTGAACTATGTTCAGTTTCTGTTCTGTCGCCTCTTGGATCTTCCGACCACTCTGTTGTATCAATTAAGATAAAAATGAAATGTAATAAGTCCCCAGACGTACCTCTTCATCGTACAGTATATCGATACACTAAGGCTGACTGGGATAGCTTCCGTACATTTATATCTGATCTACCTCTGCATTCCATGTTTAAAAAGGATGTGTCCTCTATAGTATTAGACCTAACTGAATGGTTAATTGTAGGTATTGACCATTTCATACCCTCTAAAAAATTTCAGCAAAAACCTAACAGCCAGCCATGGTTCTCTCCAGAATGTGCTGCTGCCATTGCGCACAGAAATCACTTTTTCCACTGCTTCAAACGTAATAGATGTATGGAAACTAAAGCCGTTTTCAGGACTGCCAGCAACCATTGTAAGAAAGTAATAAGGAACGCAAGAGAGTTGTATGCTCAATCTGTTAAGTCCAAAGTAGCTGAGCAGCGGGTTGGTTCCCACCAGTTTTGGCAAATAGCAAACAGAATCCTGAACAGAAGAGTGTGCTCCATCCCAACTATTATCAATGGATCTGAGGTAATCTCGTCAGCATCAGACAAAGCCAAACTCTTTGTCAAGAACTTTGCAGCTAATTCTACCCTTTGCGACCAAGACCGCCAACCCCCAATATTTCGTCTTGTATCAGAAAACACGCTATGTGATATACGTATATCTGTACGTGATGTTGCCAAGCTAATCAAAAACCTTGATTCCAGTAAAGCAACTGGCCCTGATGGTATTCCAATTATAGTACTCAAAAAACTTCAACCTGAACTAGCGCCCATACTTACAAAACTGTTTAAACGTTGTCTTAAGGAGAATAGTTTCCCATCTCCCTGGAAAATCTCATCAGTATGCCCTGTATTTAAGAATTCAGGTGATCGCTCATCCCCCTCTCAGTACAGGCCAATAAGTCTCCTGTGCGTCATGAGTAAGTTGCTAGAATCTGTATTAAATACAGAAGTAATCAAACATCTCAACAAAAATAACCTTCTTAGTGACACTCAATATGGTTTCCGTTCTGCTAGATCTACAGCAGATGTCCTTACAGTTATATCGCATAGGATTAGCAAATCTCTCGACGGTGGCAATCTTTCTAGGGCAATTGCTCTTGACATATCTAAAGCCTTTGATAGGGTATGGCATAAAGGTTTACTTCATAAGATCGCTAGCTATGGTATAGCTGGAAAAGTCTTCTCAATTATTAAATCATTTCTTTCTGATAGATTCATAAGAGTAGTAGTTGAGGGGCAAAAATCAGAAGCTCACAATATTAATGCCGGTGTCCCTCAGGGATCCATCCTGGGCCCAACTCTTTTCCTGATCTACATTAATGATCTTCCAAATCATATCCTTACATCATTTGTAGACATTTATGCTGACGACACTACCATTTATGGTACCACATCTAAGACAGTAAACGACCAAGTTCTCTCCAATTCTCTCTCCTCTGATCTTGAGCACGTAGTACAATGGGGAAAGGAGTGGCTGGTTACTTTTAATGCATCTAAAACCAAGCTTCTCTCTTTACATCATCAACATTCTAATCCACATTTGTCATCAATTGAAATGAATGGCTCTCGTCTTCAGGAGGCCTCAAGTTTTGACAAGCTTCTGGGCTTGACCATTACTCCTGATCTTAAATGGAACAAGTACATCAAATCTGTTGCCAAGGCCGCTGGAAAAATGGTGGGATCTTTCTATCGATCCAGTAGATATCTCACTGCTGATGCTATTCTCTATCTATATAAGAGCCAGGTACGTCCAAGGATGGAATACTGTTGCCACATCTGGGCAGGAGCTGCTAGAAAGAACTTGTCCTGCCTTGATAGAGTTCAAAATAGACTTCGTAGCCTCGTAGGAGATGTCCTTTTCTCCTCCTTGCAACCTCTATCTCACAGAAGAGATGTTGCGAGTTTGTCTCTGATGTATCGTTATTTTCATGGAAAGTGTTCAACTGAGCTTCAATCTATGGTCCCCCCTCGCCAAACTTTCACAAGAAACACTCGTCTAGCTGTAAACACTATCAATAATTTCCCCCACTCTTTATCTGTGCCTAAACCTAAACGTAGATTCCATGAACAAAGCTTCTTTCTTAGAACTGCACGCCTGTGGAATTGTCTTCCGTTTTCCTGCTTTCCGGCTGACTACAATATGGTTTTGTTCAAGTCTAAAGTAAATAAGTTCTTGATGAGCCGTTCCATATAAGTTATTAAATTTACCAAATTTTCATTACTAATGATTACTATATTGACCAACTTCTACTGTACACTCTTTAACCCTTATCCTTGAGTGGCCTCTGGGCCTTGATAATGTGGTGATGCCTTTGTAAAAAAAAAAAAAAAAAAAAAAAAAAACAAAGAATAAATTCCATTATGACTTTACGGTCTGGTTAAGGTCAAACTAAAACAGTAGAGTGTTCACGTGAAAGTATCGATTTCAATAAAGAAATCGATTTATTTCGGCAGATTGTTCAGCATAAAACTTCGGCTTTCTTAATCTATTCTTTTCTATTTTTCGGTCAAGTGACAAGTTCTTGCATTTTCTGCGTTCCTTAGAAGTGTTTAAAAATGCCGTGAATAACTTGTACTCTTCGGATGGTTAACAGGCAATCTTTACATAAACAGTTAAATTTCTTACATGCGGATACATTCATACTGTATAAATCAGATGGTATTTATATCAGCATTGGTTTCCCCGATATTTTTCTAGTCAGAATTTTTTCCAGAAAGACACCAGATACTTACGGAAGGATCTACGTGAAGGTTGCCAGCATCCTTAGTGAAAGTGGTTTTGTGGACCGAACTGGAATTGAACTTGAAACACGCAGGTTATCACTTCGTGAAATTTGAAATACACGCAATAGTTTTAAATTTTAACAACAGTTATTGTATGAGAGTGGCTCCAAGAGTAAGGTCGCCTATTTTTTACTAAAAATCTACAATATTGAAGAGCAACAAAGACGGGATGTACCATGTGGAAAGTGATGTTCTATCTGAAACCCGTTACAATTAATGCGATGCTTGATATACATTCTTAAAAGGGAAATCCTGAAGTCACTAAAATGGAGAAGGTGCAGGTTTTACAATCGCAGAAAAGTTTGAAGAACTTTGCGAGGTTTGTGACCGCATCATGTGCCTGAAGCTAATATAACCAGGCGACTGTGATGCACTAGTCCAAAACAGACTTCGTATCCTTGCGGGGGGATCCCTTTTCTCTTCCCTGCAACCCATTTCTCACACAAGAGACGTTGCGAGCTTGTCTCTGCTTTATCGTTATTTTCATGGCAAGTGCTCGTCTGAGCTCCAATCTATGCCCCCCTCGCCAAACTTTCACGAGAAACACTCGTCTAACTGAAAACACTATCGATAATTTCCCCCACTCTTTATCTGTACCTAAACCTAATCGTAGATTCCATGAACAAAATGTCTTTCTTAGAACTACACACCTGTGGAACTCTCTTCCTGTTGACTGCTTCTCAGCAGACTATAACATGGTCGTCATCAAGTAAACAAGTTCTTGATGAGCTGTTCCCTTTAAGTAATTTTACCAAATTTCCACTACTAACGATTATTACGACATTGTCCCATTGACCACTATACGCTTATTAACCCTTATCCTCGAGTGGCCTCCGGGCCTTGATAAGTGGTGACTCCTTTGTAAAAAATGTTCCTAGTTCATGCAGTTGTGATTATAGCATCATGGTATTTTATCAAGAACTGAGAGACTGTCTCTCAAAGAATTAAATTTTGTTACTTGCTGACTTTAATGTACGAATTGGATGTGATCATGAAACGTGGGATGTCTTAGGGAGGTGCTCTTAAAAGGCAGGCTGAATCCGCAGTTCAACTTTCAACAAGAACTGAAATAAACAATTTGAGGTTTGGTGAAGCATGTGAAGTCACGCAATGTTAAACAAGATCAACAATTTATGAGGATGTGCTGCCACCCAGACAACTCAATTATTGTTTCAATATCTGTGGATTGGTCTATAAATCAGCAAGCGGTTTAACAATCAAAGGTGCATAATGAAAACTGGAATCTTAGGAAGATCTTTATAATAATTACTGGAACTACTATGTTAAGGAAAACAGAATTTCAATAGCTACCTAGACATATATACCCGGTGGACCAAGTGCAAGAGAAATTCAAACAATTGTACCTAAAGAGACGATTAAAATAATAAAAACAATCTCTCGGTTGGAATATATGAAATAGAGAGTAAATTTCTGGCATCTTAGAATATCCAATGCACAATTTGAACAAACTGATCAGGAAATTGGTAAAAAGTGAGAAGTCCCTCCGCAAAAAAGCAAAATACTAGCAAGTTTTCCCGCCATATATATATATATATATATATATATATATATATATATATATATATATATATCATTAGAATTTCTAATGATACATATATATATATATATATTTCTAATGATATATATATAAATATATATATATATCATTGGAAAGGAGTAGTGCGAGGAAGGAAAAGGGGTGTAAAAATAGGAATATCGCAAAAAGTAAGAAATCAGTAACAATGGGGAAACACATAGGATTATTAATATGATTAAAAATAGTCGAAAGAAACAAGAGTTGTTAAACCTCCCCATTCAGTGAGTATATCCTAAATAATATAAACTAATAGAGAAAAACTTTCCACTTGAAAACAGACTAAGTAAAATAATTAATAAAACCACGGTAAAACTATCATTCTTGGCAGTGGCAAACCTCGCAATCACTTTAATAAGCAAAATAATAATAATAATAGCAAAATCAACATAATACTAAATAAAAATAGAAATGAAGCCGGGGAAATAGATTATGGGAGAAAATGCAATTGTAGGGTACCGAACGAATTCCCATCGGGGAGTAATTGCTTGATTTCAGAAAGTGTATACAAATGTGAGGTTAAGGTAGATAACAGTAGGAAAGTATCCTTGGAGGTACGGAGGGTCCGTTCAAGGACAGAATCAGAAACCACGTAGCATCACTTAAAACCACACCTGAGAACGAACATGATAATGATAGAAACGGTAAAGTAAATAAGAATAGAAAAAATATAATCATTAAAAACAAAAAGAGCACAACAACAATTAGGGGATTGGATCAGAGAACTACGTAAAAATAATAAAGAATTCGAAATAAAATGGATAATGGTAGGAGATACCAACCTAGTAAATTCAAAAGATATAACCTATGCATACTTGAAGCTTATTATATAGTGAATTCTAAAGAAAAAATGTTGAACAAAAAATTGGATGGCATACAAAGTTGTCTTCACAGAAATAAATTCCTACTCTCTCGACTAAAACCTTGTTAGAATAAAATCAAAACAGTTATCATCACTAGACACCACTAGGAAGAATGCATAGATTTAACAATGAAAGTTTACAAGTGAAATAGTTTAATAACTGGGTGGGTATTAAACTTAAATTTAAATTGAACGGTTACAACCGAATATAAGGGACATTTATAACTTAAATCTTAATAATAGGTATAGAAATTAAGACCAAACCAATATGAAGTAAACAGTAAAACAATTGTTTTAAAAAATTGCTTAAACTAGTTGTTAGGGTGTGTAATATTGAACTGGTTATTCAATTTGTAGGGACATGGAGTAGATTAGGTTTTATCTGTTATTAGACTCGCAAAAAATGATGAGTACGAATAAATAATTGTAGACGAATATAATATTGGAAGAATCTAGAACCTCTGAATCTTAAGAAACAAGAAATCCGCAGTTATCAACCTTTAACAAGATTTATTTAATTATGGACTCGAAGATAAACAATGAAAACTACAAATCTACTATAAATTCCGGATCCTTAAATTAACTAGTATGAAAGGAATATTTCCTCCATCGTAATTAAAATAATCCCTTTGAAAGAATTTTTAAGTAACAATCCAATCCCGAGGAAAAAAGTTATTTGAAGGAAATTGAACTGTAACATTGTAGAAGCAAAAGATGGGTAACGTTTAGAGAAATAATTATACAGGGATCAGAAATATAAATAGTTAACTGGAAATCTGAAGACGTCGCCCAATATTTCAAAAACTAGTAAAATATAAAAGCAACTGAATTAATAATGCAATCGAGTGTAAATGTTTAGGATTAAAATAATTGAAATAAATGCCAAATTTTGTTAAATAAATAATATTACCAATTCAGAGTTATCCCCTTTTTGAAATGTATTTTATTAGAATCTTTCTCCGAAGTGTAAGCAAAGATCACAATAATAAATAACAATGTTTAACATCTTAAATATGAAATGTAAATTCATTTTATTTTATTTCATTGTACAAAAGAAACAACTACATTGCAGTAGATTTGTAATAGCAATAGACTTCCCGGGTTAAAATTAAAACAGATTTGTAACACTGAAAAAAAACACATTATCAGAAACTTTTTTCCAGGAGGGTTTAGAACAGAGATTAAACGTGAAATCCAACCGATTTACTTGAAGTTGAGAAACAGATAAAACATAAAAAATAAATTAAATTAATAAATTAAAAATTTAATTAATTCAGAATCATGTCCGGATTCAAAACAATTCAAGATTAACAATTTTTACCGTAATTTAAATCCTAAAAACAGAAATACGAAAATAGGGGCCCCACAAATGTCATAAACACTGGAAGAGGATTTATCCAAACATGATGAAAAGGGTCCCACTGCTTGGTACCGTTAATAACAGGATCAGATACGGATTAATCTTGTATTTCTTTTAATAAGTCTGCTGAAATGCCAACCTTGAAGATCTTTGAACAATATAAAGTTTAAAATTATGTAGTTGACGTCGAAACAATTTGTAACATTCGAAAAGATGCAAAATATGATGTAATCTTTTTTCTTCGTTGTTTCGGATTTTATATATATATATATATATATATATATATATATATATATAGTCTACAGAAGCTTTGAGTAAAAAATTGTAAAAATATAAGTAAAAAAAACCTTACAAAATAATGTTTCGAAAAATGTTGAAATAAACTTGGTAAAATAATATTTTCAAAAATATTCAAATAAACCTTGCAAAATGATGCGTTAAATTTTTTTTTAATTAACCTTGCAAAATAATGTTCTAAAATGTTCCAATTAACCTTGCAAAATAATTTTTAATAAATTTGTCAATGATTCTTGCAAAATAATGTTTTTAAAAACTTTAACTCTAACCTTGAAAAATTATGTATTAAAATGTTCAAATTATTCTTGCAAAATTATGCTTTTAAAAATGTTCAAATTAACCTTGAAATATAATGTTTTTAAAACTGTTCAAAAATGTTTCTAAAAATGTTCAAATTAACCTTGCCAAATAATGTTTTAAATGTGTTCTCAGAATACTTCTATGTTCTAATTAACCTTGCAAAATAATGTTGTCAAAAAATTTAAACTTAACCTTGCAAAATAATATTTTCAAAAATGTTCAAATTAATCTTGCAAAATAATGTTTTAAAAATTGTTCGCATTAACCTTGCGAAATAATGTTTTTAAAACTGTTCAAATTAATCTTGCAAAATAATGTTTTCGAAAATGTTCAAATTAAGCTTGCAAAATAATATTTTTAAACGTGTGCTCAAGATACGTCTATGTTCAAATTAACCTTGCAAAATAATGTTTTCGAAAATGTTCAAATTAACCTTGCAAAATAATATTTTTAAACGTGTGTTCAAGATACTTCTATGTTCAAATTAATCTTGAAAAATAATGTTTTCGAAAATGTTCAAATTAACCTTGCAAAATAATATTTTTAAACATATGCTCAAGATACTTATATGTTCAAATTAACCTTGCGAAATAATGTTTTCAAAAATGTTCAAATTAATCTTTCAAAATAATGTTTTTAAAATTGTTCACATTAATCTTGCGAAATAATGTTTTCAAAAATGTTCAAATTAATCTTTTATAATAATGTTTAAAAAATTGTTAAAATTAATCTTGCAAAATAATGTTTTCAAAAATGTTCAAATTAATCTTGCAAAATAATGTTTTAAAAATTGTTCGCATTAACCTTGCGAAATAATGTTTTTAAAACTGTTCAAATTATTCTTTCATAATAATGTTAAAAAAATTGTTAAAATTAATCTTGCAAAATAATGTTTTCAAAAATGTTCAAATTAATCTTTCAAAATAATGTTTTCAAAAATGTTCAAATTAATCTTTCAAAATAATGTTTTAAAAATTGTTCGAATTAACCTTGCGAAATAATGTTTTCAAAAATGTTCAAATTAATCTTTCATAATAATGTTTAAAAAATTGTTAAAATTAATCTTGCAAAATAATGTTTTCAAGAATGTTCAAATTAATCTTTCAAAATAATGTTTTAAAAATTGTTCACATTAACCTTGCGAAATAATGTTTTCAAAAATGTTCAAATTAATCTTTCATAATAATGTTTAAAAAATGTTAAAATTAATCTTGCAAAATAATGTTTTCAAAAATGTTCAAATTAATCTTGCAAAATAATGTTTTCAAACATGTGAAAAGTTACTTCTATTTAAAATTCGATTTTAGAATTTACAACTGTCAATAACATCGAACGCATACTTTATTATTTCCACTACGGGTTGAACTCTTGCGGCTAATACAACTATAACCTGGAATAAACAAAACAAAAAGTCTTTTGTATTTTTCAAAAAAATTATTTTATTCACCGTAATAAAAATTTTATGACATTATTTCGTTTTCTACAACTTCCAAATATATAATCTTTTTAATTTATGATATCACGTTAATGTGGCGAGATACATTAGTATTTACTCATTTTCGGAATGTTTATTTTTTATCGATCACAGCGTTGGCATATAAGAATATAACTGCTCATAAAATAACAACTTTCACAAACTTGGAGTCCATCAGCGCGTTAGAAAAAAAACAATATTTCAAAAGTTTTTCAGCTCACGATACGCCCTTTACAGTTTATACAGTCGGCATTCATTTTATAGCCGCGTAACAGTAACATTGCGACCATTTTTTATGGTCGCGTACCGATTGAAATTGCTTGTTTTTCGAGCGGAATAAACATTTTACATTTCGTAAAAGGACTAAACACCTGTCAAGCTAGGTAGAAAAAGCTCTTATCTTGTCTTTGGTAACATTTATTTGTTATATATTTGATTTTGACTACTTTTTCGAATCTTTGTGAACTATAAAACAAACTTGAACATCTTGTAAACGTGGTGCTGTGTTCGTTAAAAATAGTTATCAAATTCGCAATTGATAGTCACACCATTTCTGCGTTGGCATTTACTTAGGCTTGATGCAAAGCCCGAAGATATAATCGAAAAGCGACACTAACGATCCTGCAACAGATTGATCTCACCGACAACGTAATATTAAGTATGTCTTTCCTCTTCTTTTTACTTTGATTTCCTCTCTCCTCCCCTCTCTAATCACCTATATATCTTATCTCCCCACGTTATGTGGAGCAACCTACTTATCTATTGTCTTGTGAATATAAGTAACAGCGGCCTGATTCGAATCTCGGGTACCATTGTTCACTTTGTCTGTAACTATGTAAGTCTCGTTACTATAATAAAACGCGCTCTGAGTATTATCAAATTAATTCAGATTGTCTATTCATTGCTGACTGTCCCACTTCCGCCCATGGCATCTGCTTCCGTGTTCTAGTCTTGTCAATAGTCCTTTTATCAATATCCACTACGGAGCTTCTCATTCGTATTCGCCGTCTCTTACATTTACAACCAATTGTCTATCATAATTAATCAATTCACTCGTCCATCCGGTGAGAATGAATGCATTTCGAATATATTATCATTCGACTTTGATTTAACTTTACTATTAAATAGAGAGGGTCTTATTACACGAGCATTAATAGAGTCTCGCTATTACCCTTCCTGGTGGGGACTTATTTATATAAGGTAAAGGTCGTTTGCGTATTTTGCCGTAGATACTAAGCGAAGCGAATATCATCGAGGCCACATTAGAGTGTACGGCTAACATAGCCGAGAGGTTAATGTTTAACGAGTGAGACATTCTCCTAAACAACAAATATAAAATGATGTAGTTTTCGTTGGGCGAAAACTTTTGGGCCTTGTTCAAATTAGATCGAGAGTTTTCAGTGCAAATGAGATTGGTGGTGTTTTAAACCAACGCATTTCAGATGAAACCAATATTACGTACTTACATGTAATATTGAAATTAACATAATTTCTAAATATTATCACAAACGAAGCAAAAGAAAAATAATTCCAAGGAAAAAATAGGTTCTTGAGATTAGTGATCTACTATACCGACGCATTTCAGATGAAACCAATATTACGTACTTACATGTAATATTGAAATTAACATAATTTCTAAAAATTATCACAAACGAAGCAAAAGAAAAATAATTCCAAGGAAAAAATAGGTTCTTGAGATTAGTGATCTACTAAACCGACGCATTTCAGGCGAAAACATTGTTACGTACTTATATGTGATGTCGAAATTAGTATTAATTCCAAGCATTATGAAAAGCGATGTATAGTAGAAAAACAATTACAATTTATCGAATTATCGAGTAGTATCGTATATTTAATGTGGAAGAGTATTGCGACCAATTCAGTATGACAAACTGAGTTATGTCTATTGACTTAAACTGACTTAAATAAAGGGTTCGCCATTTTTAAACACATTCTGACATGAGCTTAATCATAGATGATTTTTAGTTAAAAACTCACTTAGAATATTCTACTGGATCAATTTTTCGTAATTTTTGGAGGTGATACTAATTTCGATACGACACATAATACATAATAATATTTTCACCTGAAGTGCGTTGGTTTGAATGATTAGCAAGTTACACAAACACACAGTGTTCCTTGTATTTGTGTATGTTGCAAGTTGCAGGAGGCGCCTTACTACTTTATTTTCTTTCAATAAACAATCGAATAGAAAAAAGAGGAGGAAAGCAATAAGTTTATAAAATACCTCTTTTCACTGTAACTTTGTTCATCTCTTCTACAAGATGTCCGAATCCCGCTTCAATGACGTCGAATATATATTTTAAAAGAATGTTTCTTGTTAAGCTAAATCCACTCGCCACCAATAAAATTTTATTTAATTACAATTAAATATACAAATACAAATAGTTAATAACTATTTCTCAAGTCTTTTATTTTTCTTTTGTTTCGTGCTACATAAAGTCCACATTTTTCGTTCCTTAATGGCATTCCAGTTGAACAACACTGTGCAACAAATTTCAAGTTAAACGACGCCACATTCAGACTTGTTTCGGTGTAAGAAAAGTATCCTGATGCTAAAGCTAACCTTTATTTCTCTAGATTATGCACCGTTTTCACATCTTTAAAAATCTTTTTCTTTTTTTTATTATTATTATTATTATTATTATTATTATTATTATTATTATTATTCATTATGAATGAAAAATATAGGATCATCATTTTAAACAACATTTTTCTCTTGTTTTGAGTGTCATCCTACTCTTTTTATATTTCAACAGTAGTTTGCCATCATGCCAGAGTTCCATTTTCCTTTAAAACGTTTCTTTATCCCTAACTTTTATGATGAAATCGCTCGCCATGTTCATCAATAATATGACTAAGATTCTCTGCAATTTCTTGAAATTAAAGATTTGGCAAAAACTGTATCTAATTCAACAAAATTAAGTCCACAAATGGATTTTCCATGCCATTGTACATATCAAAATAGTCACAGATGTCTTATTATATTTTTTAAGTGATACACAATGTAATTATAAGAATATACAGGGTGAAACGATAAAGTTGTCGTTCTACACAAAATAACACTACAGGTTTATTTTTAAACTTTTATTAAAAACATCAATTCAGGTAAATTGATTATGTAGTAGAGCTTACATCTATTCAATGTAGCCGCCTTCAGTTTCTATCACCGCCTCTATACGGGTCTGGAACTGGGAGTATGCCTTTTTCCACAAGCGGCAGCAAGAGCTCGGCGAATACTCGGTGGATTACGACGATCAGGCTGGTTTTAGTGTTATGGAAGGTCATGTTGGCGAAGAAAATAGTCCAGCGGGTACAAGTCGTAACACTCCTTCTAAGGTCAAGCCTGGGTTTCTTTGGATTAGTCCTGCCGCCACGCCCAGGGTCTGCCAATCTGATTCCACCAGCGGACTACCACACTCTTTAGCATACCCAGGTACAATTTAGTGTTGACTTTCAAACCGACATCGAAGATGTGAGGTGGCATGATGTGGCCTTCACTTGAGACTATATCAAAGACCATAACCATGACCGGAAACTCTGTTTTCATCACGCTGGACACGTCTCTGTTATTCGTGTCGATCCAGCGATGCATTTTACGGGTGCTGGCAATGGTCCTATTGTCATAACTTGGATCGGTACAGAGTATGAGTTGTATAGCGGCGCATCTCCGATCTCGCTTGTTGAACAGTATGCTACTTTCAGACATGATAGAAGGCTCCTATCGCTCTTGGTATTTATACATAACTAGCCAACTAGTAGATGGTCTGCCATAAAAAAAAGAAATCCGGTTTTCATCAAACAGAAATGGAATCATGTCGTTGTAAATAGGGCGACAATTTTATTATTCCACTTTGTACTTACAAATGGACGTCACATTCTTAAAAAAAAAGTGATGTATATTTGATTACTCCAAATTTTTTTTGATACGATGTTTTATTTGTCATTTCCCTACCGTCCTGCTCTTATTTGTCACATTCCGTTATAATTTAATCACGTGGGGTTATTCATTCAACAGTGAATTGCTTTTGTCACTTATTACCTTTCATTCGCGCACCAATTTATTACAACGAAACATGCGAGCATTGTTATAACGCCCTGGGGTGATAGAAGTTATTGTAGATAATAATATTGGATATTTATTTCATTAAGAACTGACATATGTTATTCAAAAGAAAACATCCTACACAAATGCATTTAAAATGTACGCCCGTATTCTACTGATATTTTAATATTGAAATACATACAAAAATGGCCGAAAAACATAAAAACAACGTAGCAAGAAAATGGACACCTATGAACAAAATATAAGTACGATGGGCTTTCAGTAACTTTTCAGACTTTATTCGATAGTATACACATAGAAGTCTTCTTCGATTTAATCTCCTCCAGTTGCAATGCACTTGTCGTACCGTTCCAACAACTTCTCGAAGGTCTCATGGAAGTCCTCTTACGTGAGCGTATCAATGACGCTCACCACAGCCTCTTTCCTCTCCTCATTCGTCTCATAAAGGTAGCCTCTAGGATTTTTCTTGAGTTTAGGAAATAAAATAAGTCACAGGAAGCAAGACTAGTACTTTATGGAGTATGAGGAACTGTCTTGATGCCCATCTTAATCAAATCGTCTGTGACAAGGATAGAGTTGTGTACTGGTGCATTCGCGCAAATCTTCCGCATCTTCACTTACTCGTGACTCGCGAATATTTGTATATACAGTTCCCACACTGACATCAAACTATGCACTTATTGTCTTCAAGTTTAGCTAAAACAAACTTCCATACTATTCTTTCAAAATCATTTGTTTCCTTCGCAAAATAATAATATTATTAAATATTATTATCACTCCAAATCCGCCAACTGAAGTCATTTATCTTTTTTTTTGGGGGGGGGGCTCATCGATCAAACAAATGACATCAGCAAAACAATCGAGGATTGCCCGGGGTGGTTCATAATAAAGGCTTTAATTTAGCTCTATTTCAACCAGTATTAGTGTAAAATTATACCACCAGAGGTGGTTGGGTCGCATGGGTATCAAGACAGTTCGTCACCCTCCTTTAGTCCAAACCTTACTCCCTGTGAGTTTTTTGTTATTTCTTAAGCTTAAGAAAAACATTAGAGGTTGCCTTTATGAGACAACTGAGATGAATGGGGTGTGAGGGTCATTGATACGCTCACACAAGAGGACTTCTATGGAACCTTCCAGAAGTTGTTGGACTGATGCAACAAGTGCATTGTAGCCGGAGGAAATTACTTCGAAAGGGACTAGAGTTTTGTGTATTTACTAGCAATAATATTGCCCATACGAAAAAACCCTGGAAGCTTATTGAAGGCACCGCGTAAAATGGAAAGGAAAAAGCAAAGAGCTCGACAATTCGTTTGTTCTGTGGGTTTATTAAAAAGAGTGTAGGTTTGAATATGATTACGTTTTTCAGCCGTTTTCAAGTGTGAAGTATTTCTTTTCAGCTTTCAGTGTGTGTCGGGTAATCAGTATAGAAAAATAAATCATTTTTTTTTATCTTTGGAGTTATTTCATTATTTCATCCATAATTTGTCTGTAGGTTTGTTTTTAATTGTGGGGTATTATACTTTAGTTTCCAGATAATGTCGAGGCACTAGGAGAGTTTCTGAGCCAACCTCTCGACATATCCTCTCACTTATGTGAAGCCCCGTTATCTGAGTTACATTCAACTGAACTGTTCGATACACTCAAAACGCGTATTATATATATATATATATATATATATATATATATATATATATATATATTAGTGATGGGACGATTCTAATATTTTTCGGTCCTAGATATGACCTTAAACTATATCCGATGATGAGGCCCCAGCTTGCGGGCTTTGGGGAGTGTAGAGTCACCCCTTAATTGTCATTGCTCCAAGGTCCACTCTGACCCAGAGTGGTAGTACCTGTTAGGGTCCTAACTATGGGTTAAATAGAAACCGACTTGAAAAAAAAAAAAAAAACAAATATATTCAATAAAAAACTTTTTCTTCAAAATCACTGGATTCGGCATTAAATGACCTGAAAAGGGTTGATATGCCGTAAAACAAACCAGCCAGCAACCAACTAATATTTTCCCGATTCTGATACAATATCCGAGTCCGCACGCAATTTCCGATTCCGATACAATTACCGATTCTGATTCCGATTCATCTAAATCTATTTAACTATAGCGTAGTTATTTTTTCCGATTATCAGAAAAAATACGTGTAAAATGTGCTCATATTTTCTCAAACGTAAAAACACACTTGTGTATGTGTGTGGAGGGAGGGGTGATTTATAGATTTGTAGTTTAAAATTAATGAATATTTAATTATTTTATTATGACTGCCAGTTGTGAAAGGTTTTGTTTTAAACAGAATAAACAAAAGATAATTAAAAGAATCGTTTTGGCATCGGAAAATATGCATAAATTTTTCCGATTCAGATACCCAAAAAAGTTCCGATTTATCCTATATATACATATATATTAGTATTGGGACGATTAATCGGAATCGGAACTTTTCGGGGTATCGGAATCGGAAAAAATTATGCATCCGACTGGATATATATATATATATATATATATATTAAGTAATGTGATTTATAATTTAAAAGTTTTAAATTTTTTTAAATTTAACAATCAAAATTTAATTAAATTAAAAATCAGTTTCATAAGAAGGAACAACAACAAAGTCAATTATCTGTACGATCGTTTCGGAAATCCGTGCTTTTTATTTGTGGTATACATGAAGTCACGTAGAATAATTATACATAGTTTTTTTGGTAAGCACGGTCTCCTCATCAGCAAATTTAGGAGGATTTCTATTGAATTGAAAAGACACCAAAAATAAACCTAGCATTAAAAGTAAGGCAGATGAATCTTAAAAATTGAAGTAAAAGGTTTGGATATAAAATTTATAAGAAAATTAATAAGAAAATTTGTATAGGTTAGAGATAGAAATGAGTAGAAAAAATATATATATTTTTGAATTTACATAATAAATTTGATTTAAAAATATATAGATATATAATTACCTTTTGGTTTTTCTTTTTTTGAAATCAGGAACTGTATTTAAAGTAGTCATTTAGATGTTTGCTATAGCTTTTTATTTTATTGAATGATGAATTTTAAAAGGGCGACGCTCGTGCAGTAAATTGTTTCCGTTAGCGTATTTTGATTTAGAGACGCTACAGTTAATATCTATAGAGAGAGATTTTTTTTTTTTTTTTTTTTTTATCCTTCAGGGAGACGAGCAACCCTCCTCACCAAACAAGTCTGGTGGGGGGTACCAGTTTAGTCGCCGTCTCCACCCCATATATAACGACAGTCGGATGCATAATTTTTTTTCCGATATATATATATATATATATATATATATATATATATATATATATATATATATATATATTAATCCACATATGTACTGTTTTGCTGCGGCTAGACAAGCAGTTACCTAGCTAATGGTAATTTGTATATCACTTCCCAATATGCTCAACCCAAGATAGGAAGCATTATAGTCATCCACATACAGAGCTTCTAACCGTTGCGCTATTCGGATGCTGCTATGCGCGTAGTGAATTAACAATGTTTTTGATATTGTCCAAATACCTAAGCTTAATTTGTTTACACATTGAGATATATATATATATATATATATATATACATGCATACATACATGATGATTGTAACGTCTTGTCAGACAAGTGCCACTCTCTCAGACACTTAAAGTCCATGAGCCCAAAAATGACTTTTTTTTTTAGTCCTACCGGTGAATTCACACGCTCAAGCAGGCATGACATTGAAGATGGTCACTGAGATCAATTATTACATGCTTCCAACATTTCAAGTCTCCACGCGTCACAACTTTTCTATCGCCACAGGACCACTTTTATAGACAAATGCCTGAGGGAGTATCTATACACAGATGATGTTATAGAGTCTTAACTTTGTACGACGGGTAAGTCTCTCTTTTGGTTCAAAATGTTGAGATCCAGCAAGAGCAAGATAGCCAGCAAAAAGCTAAACTGCAGACCAGCTTAATGCGGGTACTGGTCTTGGTCTCCCGCTTTATGGTTTTTTAAAATCAGAGATTTGCTTCTCCTAGAAAGGTTGCCTTCACCACGGCTTACAGGAGACTCTCCACCCCAATACACACATACACACACGGTTCTAGTTGGCCGTTGACCCCGAAAAAGGGTTCATTCACCCTTTGGAAGGTCTTGTTTTTAATCCTTCAGGGAGACGAGCAACCCTCCTCACCAAATAAGTCTGGTGGGGGGTACCAGTTTAGTCGCCGGTGACTCGACCATGAGGCAGGTAGTACTGGGTTACATGGTATCAATAGCATATGACATGATCTGACATGCATACATACATACATACATACATACATACATACATACATACATACATACATACATATATGTACCGAATTCGTCATGTTTAAAATATTAATGGCCGTTTTTACTAAATAAATAATGTTGAAAGATAAGATTAATAGATCATCCATGTATTTTTAGTATTTGATTAAATAAAAAAATGTGTTTTCATTGTATTTTACCTTTTCAAAAATGTCCAAGTATCTCTATGTGATGTTTTGTCCGTTAGTTGATTAGGCTTGTCTGTTATACATGAATTGAAAATAGCATTTTTATACGTCTGTCTAATTTCCTCCCCGTTTCTTGTATCTGTACTAATCTGCAAATGTTTAACGTGAACAGACATCTTCCTGCTCAACTTTCCTGAGTCCCTTCAGAGACACGATCCCGTATAGTAGTCCAATACGTTCCAAGTGGCAATATGCGTAAATAAAAGATTTCTATAATAAGCTCTGTCCGTCTGTTAGTTGGATGTCTATTCAGTTTGAAATTGCATTTTTAACGCTAATCGGCATACTTCAAGTTTCTTTTTTATATCTATATTGTTCTGTTTATTTATTTCAAGAAGTTTATATAACTGTTCCGTTCGTTCTTGTTACGTGGTCTGTATAATGAAATTATTGCCTGGCTTCATCGTCTTTAATTATACGGATAAATAGTCACCGGAAGCGGCCATCAGTTTATTCCCTTTAGAACAATTGGCGGCGAAAAACGACGGCCAAAAAATCGTGATCTTTGCGATTAGTGTTTCTCTTAAAGTCTACTGGCAATCAAGTTGGTATATCTATTGTGTGACGATTTGCACGGCTTCGCCAAACGCGCTTTATTTTACCGAATCTCGGCTTCAATTCTTTATCCTCGGGGATATACAAACCTATTCAAACCGTTTTATTGCCGGCGAATGACTACTTAAGGAGAAGAGAAGGAGTTGGTCACATTCCAACTGACAGTTTCCAGATTGCAACACGCAATATGGAAACAACAAGCGATGGTTTATTTGGTTTCGTCGTTCAAGTCTATTTCCATGAATTAATCGGTTAAAATAATTTTATTTCCATGAATTAATCGGTTAAAATAATTTTATTTCTATGAATTAATCGGTTAAAATAATTTTATTTCTATGAATTAATCGGTTAAAATAATTTTATTTCTATGAATTAATCGGTTAAAATAATTTTATTTCTATGAATTAATCGGTTAAAATAATTTTATTTCCATGAGTTAATCGGTTAAAATAATTTTATTTCCATGAATTAATCGGTTAAAATAATTTTATTTCCATGAATTAATCGGTTAAAATAATTTTATTTCCATGAATTAATCGGTTAAAATAATTTTATTTCCATGAGTTAATCGGTTAAAATAATTTTATTTCTATGAATTAATCGGTTAAAATAATTTTATTTCTATGAATTAATCGGTTAAAATAATTTTATTTCTATGAATTAATCGGTTAAAATAATTTTATTTCCATGAATTAATCGGTTAAAATAATTTTATTTCCATGAATTAATCGGTTAAAATAATTTTATTTCCATGAGTTAATCGGTTAAAATAATTTTATTTCTATGAATTAATCGGTTAAAATAATTTTATTTCCATGAATTAATCGGTTAAAATAATTTTATTTCTATGAATTAATCGGTTAAAATAATTTTATTTCCATGAATTAATGGGTTAAAATAATTTTATTTCTATGAATTAATCGGTTAAAATAATTTTATTTCCATGAATTAATCGGTTAAAATAATTTTATTTCCATGAATTAATCGGTTAAAATAATTTTATTTCCATGAATTAATCGGTTAAAATAATTTTATTTCTATGAATTAATCGGTTAAAATAATTTTATTTCTATGAATTAATCGGTTAAAATAATTTTATTTCTATGAATTAATCGGTTAAAATAATTTTATTTCCATGAATTAATCGGTTAAAATAATTTTATTTCTATGAATTAATCGGTTAAAATAATTTTATTTCTATGAATTAATCGGTTAAAATAATTTTATTTCTATGAATTAATCGGTTAAAATAATTTTATTTCCATGAGTTAATCGGTTAAAATAATTTTATTTCCATGAATTAATCGGTTAAAATAATTTTATTTCCATGAATTAATCGGTTAAAATAATTTTATTTCCATGAATTAATCGGTTAAAATAATTTTATTTCCATCAACAATTTTAAGAATTCGCTACAAATGGTTATAATAGCAAAATATTGTTCGAAATGCAAAACATTACAATTTTCACAAATATTATATTTTTATACACACACACATACGCACACACACAAACACATATATGTATGTATGTATGTATGTATGTATGTATGTATGTATGTATTTAAAAAAAAAACAACAACAACAAAAACATCGAGATTTATGACTGCTTTGTTTTGCATCTGTGGATTTGTTTTCATGTTTATTATCGTGTGTATTCATTGAATTGCAACATCATCACTATCGTCATGACCATTGAGGAATTATACCGTTTTTTTTCTTTTCTTTTTTTTTTGAACGCTTCTCTTAATTTAAAAAAAAATAACAACAACAAAAACATCGAGATTTATGACTGCTTTTGCATGTTTTGCATCTGTGGATTTGTTTTTATGTTCATTATCGTGTGTATTCAATGCATTGTAACATCATCACTATCGTCATGACTATTGAGAATTACATATACATATATATGTGTGTATGTGCATGTGTATGTGAATGTATGTGTACGTATACATATATATACACAGACATATATATGTGTGAGTGTGCGTGCATGTGTGTGCGTACACATGCACGTATGCATGCATGTATGCATGCATATATGCATGCATGTATGCATGCATCTGTGTGCATGTGTGTGCATGTATATGTGTACATGTGCATACGTGTGTGCATGCATGTATATATGCATATATATGTATACATTTATTGGACTTCCGGTTCTTTGACTGTCATGGCTCTTGTGGGCTGCGACGTTGTTTGCTGTGGAATTTAATATGTATGTATATGTGTGTGTTTATGTGTGTATGTGTGTGTATGTGTGTGTATGTATATATGTATATGTATGTATATATATTTTTTATTTAAAAAAACAAAAAAAAACAAAGCGGGAGACCAGTACCCGCATTAAGCTGGCCTGCAGTTTGACTTGTTGCTGGCTATCTTGCTCTTGCAAGATAATTTTATTTCCATAAATTAATCGGTTAAGATAATTTTATTTCCATAAATTAATCCGTTAAAATAATTTTATTTCCATGAATTAATCAGTTAAAATAATTTTATTTCCATGAATTAATCAGTTAAAATAATTTTATTCCCATGAATTAATCGGATACAATAATTTTATTTCCATCAACAATTTTAATAATTCGCTACAAATGGTTATAATAGCAAAATATCATTCGAAATGCAAAACATTTAAATTTTCATAATTATTATATTTTTATACACACACACATACGCACACACACAAACACATGTATGTATGTATGTATGTATGTATGTATGTATGTATGTATGTATGTACTAGCAGGTGGGGCGCCCGGCTTTGCCCGGTCATAAAATACACTTAAATATGACATTTTAATTTGTCCAGATTTGAATATATTATTATAGACTCGTAATTTCAAAAGTAAAAAAAAAGCATTTGGCTGCCAACAGCTGAAATCGAAACCAAAGCTGGTAACGCTATCAATGTACTAACGTGACACGAATATGAACTGATTAAAAATAAACTAGGATAAATATGCAAAAAGTAGAACGAGTTTTTAAATTTTTACCTCTTTTTACACCTTAAAAACAATTTTAACTGGCTAAGGACCCATAAAAGAAAGGCCCATAAAAAATCCAATCAGTTGAGGTCCCTAGCGTCGCTCTGCGACTTTTGCTTTCGGTAGAGATAGAGTTTGAAAATATGAAGACAGATAGACAATGAAACAGCTGTAATGGAAAAAATTCAGGAAATAAACGAAGGTTATAGAAAGAAAACGTGAGTCTTTGAATTTTCAACAAAATTTTGCACTATATATATATATATATATATATATATATATATATATATATATATATATATATATATATATATATATATATATGCTTATATATATATTTTGCAAGATCACATATGACGTTTGTTATGATAGATTTGGCATAATGTCTGGCGGAGGAAAAAACGTGGAAAAAAAACCAAACAGACGACAAATGAAAAAAGGAAAATTAAGATCTGAACAACGGTTATTAAAACGCCGTCTTAAAGAATCTCATTTGCAAGAAAAAGAGGGAATATTAATTCTCTTAAATGAAATTAAACAAGAAATTCTTAAAATATCAAGAGCAGAAAACCAACGGAAGAAACGAAAGAAAAGACGCCAGGTCCGGAAATCATTTTATACGAATCCATATGGATTCGCTAAGAAACTTTTCGTTGAATCAAAAAGTGGCCAACTCGATGCATCACAGAAGGAAATCGAGGACCATTTATATAAAACATATACAGATAAGTCGAGTAATATTCCAATTTCTTTCATGGAAAACCTACCAATACTAAAGGACCCAATATTTAGCTTTGACATCCAGCATATTAAATTTGGGGAAGTCCTTGATTTCGTACGTAAGGCTCGGGCTGGTAGTGCCCCAGGAGTTAATGGAATTTCGTATAAATTATATAAAAATTGTCCTCGTGTCCTCAGAAAGTTGACTGGCCTCCTTCAGAGGACTTGGAAGCAGGGTACTGTGCCACAAGACTGGTGCCTTGCTAATGGTATTTGGATACCAAAGGAGATGAATTCAAAAGGTATTCCGAATTTCCGTCCTATATCACTTTTAAATATTGAAGGAAAAATATTTTTCGGTGTTATTGCTCAACGAATGACATCCTTTATAATGAGTAATAAATATATAAATACATCAGTACAAAAGGCTGGGGTGCCCGGGTTTCCTGGTTGTATGGAGCATGCGGAAATGATTTGGGGATCAATTATGTCGGCCAAAAAGACACAGTCAGACCTTCATGTAATTTGGCTTGATCTAGCCAACGCATATGGGTCGGTTCCCCACGAATTAATTGATATGGCATTAAACTATTTCCACTTTCCGGAAAAGATTAGGGACATTATAATGAAATATTTTCGTTTGGCTTTCATGAGATTTACAATGAAAAAATACACTACAAGATGGCAGTCACTTGAAATCGGCATTATGATGGGGTGCGTCATCTCCCCACTATTGTTTGTGTTAGCAATGGAACTTATATTAAGAAGTGCCGCTAACACTACAATGGGGGTTACGACTAATAAACAAATAATTCTTCCTCCGTCAAGAGCATTCATGGACGATATTACCATCATTGCCCCTTCCAAAACAGCTGCTAAGTGTTTGCTTGACCGGTATTTTGATCTTCTTACAACGGTGAAAATTAGGATTAAACCAAAGAAAAGTCGAAGTTTGTCAATCATTAAAGGTTCTGTAAGGCAAATTCACTTTAATGTCGGGGAGGATATTGTGCCGACAGTAAAAGAAATTCCTGTGAAGAGTCTAGGACGCCTTTACGAAATTCCACTAACAGACAGACATCGGGGTATGGAATTGCAAAACATGGCCCTGAAGGGACTTGAGGCAATAAATAAAACTTTTTTTGCCGGGAAAGATGAAATCTTGGTGCTATCAATATGGATTAGTACCCCGTCTTTCGTGGCCCATGCAAATTTATGAAATAGCACTATCTCGTATTGAACGGATAGAACAACACGCAAATAAATATCTACGTAAATGGCTTGGAGTCCCCCCTGTTTTTCTAAAATAGGGTTATACACGAATTCTGGCAGCCTGCAACTTCCTTTGTCCTCATTAGTAGAAGAATTCAAAGTTGGAAAGGTGCGTCTTCAAATGATGATGAATGACTCAAATGATGAATTTGTCCGGGAAGCACATCCAACTGTAAAAGCTGGCACCAAGTGGTCAGTTACAAAAACAATTGAAGAAGCAGAATCCAGTCTTCGAACTAAGGAAATAATGGGTCTTGTTCAGGTTGACAGGGCTGGTTTAGGATCCACAAAGTATGAGCCATTTTCCAAAATGGGCATTAAAGATAAGAGAAAAATGGTGACCGAGGAAATAAAAATGTTTGAGGAGGAAAAAAGAAAAGCTACTGCTGTTACTCAAGCCAAGCAATGTGCGTGGACAACATGGAGTGATATTGAGCCAGTTAAATTATCATGGAACACCTTAATCGAAATGGAACCACTGGCGATATCATACCTTTTGAGGTCTACATATGACCTACTGCCATGCGCATCGAATCTCAAACAATGGGGATATATAGATTCTGATCTATGCACTATATGTCAAAAAGAGCGCGGTACCTTGCGTCACGTCTTGTCTGCATGCTTAAAATCCCTCCCAATGTTTACAGGGCGACACAACCAGGTTCTAGAAGTGCTGGTTGAGATAATATCATCCCAGTGTATATTAGCTAACAAACAGCCTGTAACAACTAGTGAACCCAGGGTTCAATTTTGCCAAGAAGGCAAATGTCCATCAAAGAGGAAAAATAAATTGAATCCCAATATGAAGTTATTGAATGGGGCAAAGGATTGGAAAGTTTCAGCAGATCTGAAGACATCTTTGAAATTTCCAGTGCACATCCTCCAAACAGAAAAGCGGCCTGATATTTTGCTCTGGTCTGACTCTAAAAAGAGTATATTTTTAATCGAACTAACTGTCCCTTGGGAAGAAAATTTCTCAGAGGCTCATGAACGAAAGAAAGATCGGTACGAATGCGTGCGTGCCGAGTGTATAGAAAAGGGATGGATGTGCAATGTGATGCCTATCGAGGTTGGATGTCGAGGATTTTTAGGACACTCCACCATTTCGCTTCTTTCGAAAATAGGCGTCACTGGAAGGGATTTTAAAAAACAAAAATGTCGCCTGCAAACAATTGTTAGACAGGCGTCATGCTGGATCTGGCGCAATTCGAAGACATTTGCAAAGAGAGCATAATATTGTCTACTTCTTCCGTTCTCGGGCTGCTCTGGAAAAAAAAAAAAAAAAGAGAGGGAGGAAAGAAAAAGAAGGAAGGGGGAAAGGAAGGAAAAAAGGGAAATTAAAGAGAAAAATAAATAAATAAAATTTAAATTAAAATTAAAAAGTTAAAAATAAAAATGAAAAAGTTAAAAACAGCGTTTTTCCTCTGCTTGAATATGCCAGGTAATTTTTTTTTTTATATCCTATTTATTGCTTTGCCCAGCAGCAATAGCTGCTGGTGGCGCCAGGGGTGGCAGTCCCGCTTTAGCCACCGAAACTGTGTCATCACCTCTGGTTAGCGGCTGATGAGGGCAAAGTAAAAGCACATGTGGTCACATGTTGTATATAGAATATATATATATATATATATATATATATGCTTATATATATATTTTGACGATAAGAATCGACGTTTTTTTCTGCACTCCACGAGGATTTAATCTCCAAGAACTTAAAATCTAACATGGAGAAAAAAAAAAAACAACTAAACTCAACAATATAATTTGATAAAGATGTATGTAAACACCAAAAGTCTCAGAAAACATTTAATAAAATTTTCCTTGGAATTTTTGATTTTACAATAATTTTGATTTACCTACAAAAATGTCTTCTAAGATGTTACAAAAAAATCTCAATTATATATATATATATATATATATATATATATATACAAAGCTATATCCCCGTCTGTCTGTCTGTCTCCATATCACATCTGACACTTAAATTTGCAGAGCAGCGCTAAAGGCATCAGATGATTGGATTTTTTCGGACCGTTCCTTTTATGGTCCTTAGCCGGTCAAAATAGTTTTTTCAGGGGTCAAAAAACAGTCACATTTTTTTAAAAAATCATTACATATTTTAGTACATTCATCCTAGTTTGTTTTTAATTTTTAATTTTTAGTCAATTTATATACATGTTATGTTGGTACAATGGTAACGTCAACAGCTTTGAACCCTACAGTTTTGCTTTCGGTTTCGATTCTAGCTGATAGCACAAAATATTTATTAAATTTTTTATTTTTTTCATTTTGATATCACGACTTATAATAATATATACGAAATCTGGACAAATTAAAATATCATATTTAAGCGTATTTTACGACCGGGCAAAGTCGGCGCTCATCCCCCCGCTAGTCTAATATATATATATATATATGCCTGTCTGCCGGTCTCCATATTTTCAGACTCCATCTCCCCCGAAACTTAAAGTCGAAGTGTGGCGCTAGGGGCCTCAAATTATTTATTTTTCACGGGCCGTTTTTATGGATTTTTAGCTGATTAAAATAGTTTTAACAGATCAAAATTGAAAAGTCATTCATCTTAGTTATTTTTACTTTTTAATTTTTATCAGTTCTTATGCTTTTCACGTAGGTATAGTGTTAACGTTATCAGCTTTGAATGTTACAGTCGGTTTCGATTCTAGGTGGTTGAGATAACATGGAACAACCAAACATTCTTGATATATCGGATTACTGATTTTTCCCCTAAATCACTATGCATTCGACCTGGAAGTAATAACCCGGAAAATATTGAATTCATTCTGATAATGAACTGTTCAGGTTGTATGAAATTCCTTTTCATGTAACTATTATTCAGCATTCAAATTACATTTTCAATATATGTGCTGAGAAGAAGAATACGTGTTTATTCATAGTTGAACATTTTGCTAACTGCATTTAATATCCTCTGATGATATGAGCCATTATTAAGAATCCATGGATTAAAGAAATAAACATAATTTCTTTCTATATATTCCTTGTTTCAAACAATAAATTCTTAACTTAAATATATGTGTTTATATTTTGATTTACAGAATTTAACGTTAACCATTAAACTTATGTATATATATATATATATATATATATATACATATATATATATATATATATATATATATATATATAACTTTAATGCATACAGGAGGGAACGAATACATACAAGGACGAATTAGAATACCTACTAAACACTATCGTCGAGTATCTAGTGTTTCTCTTTACAGGAGTTGTCACGACAACCTGGCATGAGGGTAATTTTTTCCCCCTTTGACTAAATATTCAAAATAACGATGGTCGCAGCCCAAATAATATCTTATTCAACTGCTCACATTACACTGGTTTAAACGAAGAATCGTTCATTTTCTCCAATTGATTTTGTCTAAAGCAGCAGAACCAAGTTGTATCTGATTCTTGTTCTGGAATCCAGTAAAACCACTAGACAACAAGATAAAACCTCTACTTATATTACTTACATATTTGTGTGTATGTGTGTGTGTGTGTGTGTGTGTGTGTGTGTGTGTGTGTGTGTGTGTGTGTGTGTGTGTGTGTGTGTGTGTGTGTGTGTGTGTGTGCGTGTGTGTGTGAGAAGAAGGACTCCGAAACGGCTAGGTTGATTTTTATGAAACTATACTTTATGTGGTAGGGAGTGTTCTTGAATACGTTTTGTATTGGACAAGTATCGAAAATTGATAATAGAAATCTCCCATTAACAGACGATTTTGACCAAACTTAACATTTTTATACAGCATAACATCACGTGCATTTAATAAGTTTTATTAGCGCACAAACAGAAAGGTCCATCGTATTTGATTAGCAGTAGTTTCTTTGATAAGACAGGGGCGCGTTCGAAATGAATGCTTCTGTTTAGAGCACAATTGAACCATGTACTTGACTTTTGCATTTTAAACCTTAATTCAAGTCATTATATAAAAATACTTTATATTGTATTGTGGCCTAAGTCACTCCATGAAGGCATGTGAACTTTCTTCCAGTGCACCGCAGTGGTTTCCGGATTAGAGAAGACACTCAATCTACTTGATTGATGAATGGAATGCTTTACCGATTTCGGCGCCAAGAAAAGTATTGGAAGTGTGGGGCATACGTTGATCCTCATTCGATCCGGACAACGTCGGTATGAGATTAATGTAGTTCTTGTCTCGATAAAGGTTTGCAGGTATAGACATTATTTTTAAATAAAAAAAGAGTCCAATGTATATAAATCAAAGTCTCCAGTGAAGATGGGCACTGTGGGCCGGATAAAAGGCGGTAATTTGGCTCCTCTCTCTCCTCTTGCTGGTTGTTCGCTGAAAAAGATTTCTTTCAATTTGGTATCATTCATCTGTAGTTAATTCACAGGTTGGCAAGCTACGATTAACCGACTTTGGCGCAATTTTTGATTTCGTTGTAAATCTTAATTATTAAAATTATTCTGATTACAAAGAAAATGTTATTTATGTACAATTATTAACAGGATAAAATGAAATACAAATATATGCCGTATCTTTTATTCGCCGGCAGTTTACTCAATAGTAACTCGAACGGGACCTTTTTGTTTTTAACAACCAATTCTCTTCTTTCTTTATCAGTCGGTCAGCCAGTTTGGCGCGGGTAGTGATGGATGTAACTGCGACTGCAAACTGTAACTGTGAACTAACTCTAAAATCGCTCTCCAGCTCCTTTTAAAGGAAGAGGTGGGTGAGAATTGACGGATCTGGGTTTCTCATCTAACCAATCCCTGTTCATTACGCTATACTCTGATTCGCTTTGATTGGCTAATTGGCCATATCATCTATTCATATTAATTAGGTGATTTTCCCGACAGCAAATAAACTTTTTTTCGTTATCCAGTTTCTCATGCCTACGTTTACGTTATGGTCATTTTGTAGACCAAACATGGTGCGGTAATACGCAATAAACCTATTGACAACTGAATATCCCATCATTATTCATGAAATTATTTTTTTTCTTCATGTATTTTATATCAGCAATCAAATCGTTTTTACCAGCAAAGTCATCTGCTAGTACCTAGGGACCGTTAACATAAATAAACGCTCCAATTAAGCTCTCATTCGCGCGATTTTCGACCATCATAGGTTATTAGGTCACATAGGTATGAATGTATGTATTAATATAAAGTTAGGTATATATGCATATATAAATGAGAAGAGGGTAAAATATTTGTAAATCATGATTTACAAATATTTATTGTTCATAAACCAAAGAAATACAAGATAAAGTGAATTATTTACTTATTCCGTGGAATTTCAAAAACTTGACATTTTTCTTCGGAGGAAAATGTTTAGTAAGTAACGTTTATATAACATTGCTGGATAACACAAAGATTGAAAGCTTCAGAGTTCGAATCATGTCCAAAAGATTATATAGACTTACATACAGATTCAAACAAAATTGCTATTCAGGTTGGTGTCCAAGTGTAAAGATAGAGCTAGATAATAAAAAAAAATCCAATCAATGAAGCTGGTTGAAAATTGGTAACATCCGTTGTTGGAGCTAGCTACTAAGTTACGAAATAAGATTTGTCAATAAAGTTACACAGAATCTTCCGCGTTTCGACATCATAAAAATTCGTAAGGCTACTGAATGGAATTAAATTACCGCGTGTGAGATATATATATATAATATTTTGATTGCAAGAATTCCCCTTTAGACCAAAGTACCGCAGGTTTGCGACAACAGATGCCACATACAAATTTATTATGGTCAGACTATTAGTCACTATCTTATGTAATTTTAGAATGACATTTTAGGCACATTTAGTCGGTATAATAAAATCCTACATTCTACATTATTTATAAACATTTATTGGCCATAAACAGACAATCAGCAAATCCCACCCTACATCCCTAGATGTAAGAAGGCTTTCTATTTTAATAGTTTCTTCCCAGAACAATACCTTTTCCAGTTTAAAATGGGAATAATTCATTTCAAAATGGGAATAATTCATTTCAAAATTGGAATAGTTCATTTCAAAATGGGAATAGTTGTTCAAAATGGGAATAGTTCGGTTCAAAATAAGAAATTTAAAATAAAAAAAAATCAAATTTATAAATATCTTTGGTGCTACAACAAGGTATTGCTTTGTTAAATTGTTTTGCCTAATGGTTAGGTCAACTGAAAACCGCGGTAACAGAAGTGCGAAAGCAGGTATCTTGGAGGTAGATGAGATGGATGGAAATTGGACAACCCTAGCGGAAAATCTTTCTATTTCGAAAACCACCCGCTATCGCTGGATTAGTAAGGGAAATTAACCTGATAAAAGAGGAAGGCCTAGAAATTAGAAGGTCAAACAGGTGCATTTGGATTTTATTCAAGCACTTGTGGATAAAAATCTTAGGATTACATTAAATGTGATTTGTGAAAGGATTGAAGCTCAGTTTTGGGTTTTAATTGCCCAAATCTACAGTAGCAAAGCATCTAGATATGGTGACTTATACGCTTAAAACTGTAAGATTTGTGTCCGAGAGGGCAAATTCAATTGAGAACAAAATAAACGTAGTTTATCTTGTTCAAAATTATTGAATAACCAATTAACTGGAAAATCCATTTTATTTATGGATGAAGCGAACTTTAATGTTCATATTTCCAGGAGAGATGGGCGTTTTCTAAAGGGTAGCGATGTAACGTAGTTTTAGCCGATATTCAGTGTCAATATTCACGTTATTGGATGTATTTCGAAAGGAAATCGCACAGTCTTGAATACGAGAATGTTTGAGAACTGCCAAGAGACGATATGGGGTTCAGTTGTGATGGTTATTGACAATGCTCCACGTCACTCAAACATTGAAGTTTTTTAATGAAGAAAAATTTCTAGGGTGTGGAGTGCTTAGGTTGGGACCATACAGTCCAATGTTTAATCCAATTGGACAAGTATGGTCTTTAATGAAAGCTTACGTCAAGCAGGAATTGGCTGCTTAAATTGTGAGTATTCTTGCAATGAAGAGATGAGATGGCTTGTCAATTACTGAACAAAGGGTAAGAGCTTTAACTTCATTAATTGAGGAAGAATTAGGAAGTATGCAATCGTTTCATAGCTGGAATTCAATCTAAAATGCCTGCAGCTGTAGCATTAGAAGATGTTGTGTTCTAATAAATTACTTGAATTTTTTAATGTTAACAATTTTATTGATAAAATGATTTATAAAATATTTTTTTATATTTATAATAATTTTACCATTTTGATCTGAACTACTCCCATTTTGAACTGGAAAAGATATAGACTTTGGAACTCCCTTCCGGTTTCCTGCTTTCCCAACTGTACTGGTATGCAGAAGTTAAAGTGTAATGTGAACAGACATCTTGCTGCTCAACTCCATACATAGCATCCTTGCAACTTATGTAGCCCCCTATATCAAAGTGGCACTGTGCCTTGTTTGGAGTGAAAATTTAAAAACGGTATCGCTTCCATCTTAATTAACAGCACATGTATATAAAATCTTATTTAAGGCTTAATCTCATCAGCCCAAAAGTGAAACGCTAAACACAACATTGTTGAGTTTCAATAAGCATTCATTTTCTCAGATGATTCATACAGAAACGCAAATGTTTTTATGTAGATTATTAAACATTTATCAAATCTAAAACCATATTATTTTTGTCAAAACCGCGTGCGAAAAACATTCTACTTCTTTCACACCCAACACCCACAAACAATTTCTCCACATATTCTAATTATTTTATACCCCCCGCAACCCATCTACTATAGAATTGATATTAAGTATATGCACTGTATGCTATGCCCCGCCCCCCCAAAAGTTCTTCCCTCAATCTTTGTTTATAATGCTTAACCATAACATAAATATCGAACTAAATTAATCTTATATGTATGCGTGTTGTTTGCATCCCATTCTGTACTTCTGATACTGTGTAAATGTGATTGTATCAGGTATAACTTAGCGCAAACAATAACAGGGCACTAGTATAGAATAACCTGAACATGCACTATAAATATTAACTCTCTATTCTTTCTGAAACCAATAGTTATTTTTCCACTATAATAAAACGCTTAAACTAACATTTCTAAAACCACTAACCCCAATCTTGGTATATCTTTTATATTCCACAAACACTAAGTACTGTCCAAATTTAAACGATAAAG
Source organism: Euprymna scolopes (assembly GCF_053919585.1). NCBI lineage: Eukaryota > Metazoa > Mollusca > Cephalopoda > Sepiida > Sepiolidae > Euprymna > Euprymna scolopes. The sequence goes on from NC_136482.1 coordinate 189,874,380, forward strand.
GTTACACAACGTTATATCACATAGACGTTGAGGCTTGCTCAAGATGATACCTATTTGCACCTACTCCAGGTATTTTTGTAGCATATGAACTTACATATACTGATATATGCTTATATACATATATGTATATATACATATATATATATGTATGTGTATGTATGTGTGTATATGTATATTCATTTGCGTATGCATACATATATACGTTGATGCCTCAAGATCAGTGGGCATCACTATATTTACACATAAAAATATATCTAACATTCAGTAAAGTATTACCGTTGCTAATCATGATCAATAACGTAACAAATAACCCGACATGATTTACAATTACCTTATATTTTTTATAATTATTATTGCTGTCATTACGTAAAATTTATGTGTCCATGAAAGGTTCATATATATATATATATATATATATATATATATATATATATATATATATATATATATTCGTATTACTCTCTGTTTGTTTATTCACAATTTGATTAATATATACTTACTTTAATCTTTCATTTATGTCTTTATATAGTATGATACTTGCAAAAATATACAATTAAGAAATCTCCTTCTTTGCGTATGACATTGAGAAAAATCGATTTTACTAAATAGTGGTATCTTAGTTAATGTTTTTAGCGAGAGCATTGCGTATTATATTTAAAATTGTTATTTAATCAATTTTTAACAACAATTATATTGATAATATATTAAATTTAATTTAATTTGGAATAAATATTTCCAACAGCGACCTTTTTTTAAAACTTTTTTAGAGCTAGATGCTATGTATAAAAAACAAACGTTCACCAAATATCATTTGGTAATTTCATTAAGTTTCTTGCTGGAAAAATAATTCCGTGTAGATAGAAAAATGTTTGGCTTTTATTGTTTTGTTTTTTTTAATAATCAAACAAAAGAAACTTACGAAAAAAACTGAAAAGATTTCATTTGTTTGTTTTAGTTTAACGGCAATACAGAAATCGGTAAATTCTTACCATGTAATCCAGCATCGTTTAATACCTAAAAAAATGAAGATCTACTGTCTAAATTCCACAATGTATTTCTTCTTTTTTCACGTTAATTTCATCGATTACAAAATTTTCTAATGATAAGGGGTGACTTTATACGACGTGATCCATATATGCTCTTTGCTTGCAGTATCTGCCGGAACAGATACTAGACTGTATTTATTTGCTCCCCCACCGAGCAAATTAGGCACAGTGCCGATTTTTAATCTGAGGAGTGAAGGGTTAATGGGGACCAGCTCCCCGGGGAGTAGGGGAGCTGGATAGTGACAATTGGTATGAAGGGTTGCCCCTATATTGACCAAGGTCTTATATGTGGGATTGCCCACACATATGGTCTTTGCTTGCAGTATCTGCCGGAACAGATACTAGACTTTGATCTTGGCCAAAAGGCAAAGAACAACAGAAAAAGGCGAGCCTCTATTCACTAGTTCACTGGAATTTTAAGATGGGCAGTGAGCAGACATATTGCAAATAACATCTCTTCGAGCTCTATCCTCAACTTTACTTTCTTAATTCCAAACGCTACTCCCTCATCCCCTCACCCCAACACAGACAAAATCAAATCAACCTTGTTTTACTCACAGCTGAACCCCACCCCTTTTTCTTTCTTAGTTAACACTTGCAGATTCGCTTAATGTAAGCGTAATTGCATAAAGAGGTCTCTAGGCGCTAAATACTAAAAGACCGAAACATGTTAAATGTAAATTCCAAATGAAAGTTTAACAAGTCAATTCAACGCAGATTTAAAAATAAACAAGCATTTATTTTTCATAACTCAATCTATCTAGCTATACTCTTATTAATTCAGTTTTCTTTTGCGTGTATTAAAAGCCCTCTTTCTATTTATTTAATGTATTTATTTGCTTCCCCACCAAAGCAAATTATGCACAAGGCCGTTTTTAATGTGGGGTAAAAACCAGCTCCCCTAAAAGTAGGCAAAAATGGGGCACTCTTGTTACCAAAAATAATAATTGTCTCAGTAGAGAGGGCCCACCCGCCATTGACTGGTACAAATTATCTTAAGTGCAGCACAGATACTACACCCTGATCCCGACCCGAAGGCCAAGAACAACAGAAAAAAGGCAAGCCTCTTTTCTGTTTATTTTTTAAAAAAATACAATTTTCTTATATATGGATTGTGGAATTGCATTCACTAGCAAAAGATCTAGCTAATTTGCATATTCTTTTAAACATTCATTTTAATTAATTCCCTATTAATTTTTTCGGTTTTCTTATGAGATGATCATCTTTAGTTAACTATTACGTGTAATTATATTCATGCAGATATTCTGCATGATTTATACTTGCATATTATTTGCGTAAAATGTTTACAGGGAACACAAAATTGTTTCCATATATATTATGTATGCGCCTGTATTTTTGTTTAATCTATCTATCTAGATACCCCAAAAAAGTGAATGTGTCTGTGTGTCTGTGTGTCTGTATACATTTTCCTACGCAATTACTCTGTCAATATTCAGTCTACAGTTAAACGATTTAACCGTTGAGAACTCTACCAAACTCCTCCGACAATTTTGGGTCTAAACAGTTTGAATTTTAGATATAGGTTGCTTGGACATGGATCTAACTTAATAACTTGATTTGAGCCCAAAACAATACATGTTAAAGGATCATAATAGGGTCAAATTTAAAAAAATTGAGCGCTTTTTTTTTTCTCAGCACACACCTCCAAACACCCGGGCAACGCCGGGCTCCCATGCTAGTATATCTATAAAAGTGAACGTGTCTGTGTATTTATGTGTGTGAGTGTGTGTGTGTGTATGTGTGTGTGTGTGTGTGTACATTTCCCTACGCAATAACTTTGTCAATTTTAAGTCAACAGACTCGAAATTTGATATACAGGGTACTGAGATTTGAGAAAATCGATGTGATCTGTTTTCGGCCAGAATAGGGGTCAAAGTTAAAAAATATTGACCTCTGCGGTCTCTACCAAATTACTCAGACAATTTTTGATCTAAACATTTGAAATTTTATATAAAGGGTATTCGGAGATAGGGGAAGCTTTTTCATCGGTTTGGGTCAAAAAAATTTTAGTTACCAATATATAAATGTATGTATGTATGTTTGCATGTCTGCCCAACACTTTCGACAGAAGCGACGGATTTTCACAAGATCAGTATCGTTTTGAAGTTCGACCTTTCAGTCGACAAATATCGAAAAATTTGCTAAAAGCATTAATATCTTAACCTTAAACTGGGCACTTTTCTACAGGGGAAGGTCGCTTTTTCCGCCTATATTTTTGAAAGTCATCCTCTCCTTTCGATTGTCTAACCTTAATTTTTAAAAATGTCACATTTGGCGGTGGTCGTAACAACATAGCCGTCACGTTTTCCCCCCGTTCTTTTCCTCCTTTGCGGTACGGGTTCGATCCTGCCTTCCTACTACCACTTTTTTTTTTGCTCAACATCCACATCCAAACACCTGGGCAACGCCGCGCTAAAATGCTAGTATATCTATAAAATTGAAAGTGTCTATCTGTCTGTCTGTCTGTCTGTCTACATTTCCTTACACAATAATTCTGTCAATTTTTAGTCTACAGACTCGAAATTTGATATACAGGGTACTGAGATTTGGGAAAATATTTGTAATCCGTTTTCGGGCAGAAATTTGGCTGTTAAGGGGTCAAGTTCAACGACTTGACGTTTGAGAACTCCTCCGGTAATTTTGGGTATAAACAATTGAAATTTTAGATATAGGTTCCTTTGATATGGTTCTAACTTAATAACTTGATTTGAGCCCAAAGCAAAAAATGTTAAGCGGTCATAATAGGGTTAAAGTTTTAAAAAATTGATCTCTGTGGTCTCTACAAAATTATTCAGACAATTTCTGGTCTAAACATTTTAAATTTTACATAAAGGGTATTCAGAGATAAGGCAAGCTTTTTAATCGCTTTCGCTCGAAAATTTGAGCTGCCAATATATAAGTGTATGTACGTATGTTTGCGTATCTTCCTAAAACTTTCGACAGAGGCGACCGATTTTCACAAGATCAGTATCGTTTTGAAGCTCGACCGTTCAGACAACAAATACCAAAAAATTGGCTAAAAATATTAATTTCTTCACTCAACTGGGAACTTTTTCACAGGGAGGGGTCGCTTTTTTTCGCCGATATTTTCGGAAATCATCCCCTCTTTTCAATTGTCTATCCTTAATTTAAACCTACGTCACTTCCGGTTTGACGGTGGTCGTAACAGCAAAGACGTCACGTCTTTTACCGTTCTTTTCCTCTTTCACGGTACGGGTTCGAGCCTACCAATTTTTTTTTTTTTTTTTTGCTCAACATACACCTCCAAACACCCAGGAAACGCCGGGCAACCATGCTAGTATATATATATATATATATATATATATATATATATATATATATATATATATAAGTGAACGTGTATGTGTGTGTGTCTGTCTGTGTATCTGTGTACATTTTCCAACGCAATAAGTCTGTCAATTTTCAGTCTACAGATGCGAAATTTGGTATACAGGGTACTAAGATTTAGAAAACTTTGTAATCCGTTTTCGACCAGAAATTTGGCTGTAAGGTGTCAAAGTTCAACGATTTGACCTTTGAGAATATCTTTATTTGAGCCCAAAACAATAAATCTTAAGCGGTCATAATAAGCGTTAAAGTTAAAAACAAATTGACCTCTGCGGTCTCTACCAAATTACTCAGACAATTTCAGGTCTAAACATTTGAAATTTTACATAAAGGGTCTTCAGAAATAAGCTTTTTAATCGGTTTGGGGTCGAAAAATTTTAATTACCAATATATATATATATATATATGTATGTATGTTTGTATGTTTGCATGTCTGCCTAAAACTTTCGACAGAGGCAACGGATTTTAACAAGCTCAGTGTCGTTTTGAAGTTCGACCATTCAGATGACAAATATCGAAAAATTGACTAAAAACATTATCTTCACCTGTAACTGGGCACTTTTCTACAGGGGGCAGTCGCTATTTTTGCCGATATTTTTTAAAGTCATGCTCTACTTTCGAGTGTCTGGCTTCATTTGAACATAAGTCACTTCCGGTTTGGCGGTGCTCGTAACAGCAAAGACGTCAGGTTTTTTCCCGTTCTTTTCCTCCTTCGCGGTACGGGTTCGAGCCTTCCTACTACCATTATTTTTTTGCTCGACATACACATCCAACCCCGCGCTGAAATGCTAGTATATCTATAAAAGTGAAATTGTCTCTGTGTGTACATTTCCCTACCAAACTACTCTGTCAATTTTCAGTCTATAGTCTCGAGATTTAAGATAAGAGATATTGAGATTTGGGAAAATCTTTTTATTTGTTTTCGGCCAGAAATTTTAATGTCAAGGAATCAAAGTTCAACGATTTAACTTTTGAAAACTCTACCAAACTCCTTCGACAATTTTGGGTGTAAACACTTGAAATTTTAGATGTAAGTTCCTTGGACATGGATCAATCTTTTTAATTTGATTTAAGTCCAAAACAGTAAGTGTTAAGTTGTCAAAATTGGGGTCAAAGTTTTTTAAAAATTGAACTTTGCGGTCTCTACCAAATTACTCAGCCAATTTCTGGTATAAATTTTTTAAATATTACATAAAGAGGTCAAAGTTGAAAGCTGACCTTTGCAGACTCTACCAAAATCATCCGACAATTTTGGGTCTAAACACTTAAGATTTTAGATGTAGGTTACCTGGACATGAGTCAAACTTTGGAATATATATAAGCATATGCACATAAAGTTATGAACAGTACATAGAGCCCGAGGAAAGCCGGGCTGAACTGCTGGTATATTATAAATGATATATATGCAAAAAATTTTATATAGTATGAACACGTAACTCTGCTTAGACTCATGGTTTCTATAGTATGAAAAACTTTTAGTTAGGAAAATGGACTCGAGTAGATAAATAAAATAAGATTAGGGTAAACTACATTTGTTTTGCTATCATGGATTAGCTACTGGCCAATGGATATGTCATTAAGCACTGGTAACGATCTAAGAAAAGAGCGGATAGGAGTGATGGAAACTCACACAGTTATTCTTTAGATATTAGGAGTATAGCAGTTCAACTAATAACAAGATAAACGCCGTTTTTCTTACTAACGACTGTGCTCCAATGTTGAAAAAAAAATCAGAAACGAAATAAAATGCTACAGAAATAAACAAACATTTACAACTAAAAAAAGAAATCGTAAATGAAAGAAACAGAAAGGCGAAGGGAAGGAAACTGAGAATAACACAAGGAGTAAAATTAAGCCAGTTTTTTTTGGGCGGCCATCCAAGTTAAATGTTGCATTAGAGAGCGCCAAGTAAACTGTAGGTTTTAGTGCTTGGCTGCTTATTCGATTTTACTGCTGTCCGACCATATGTGGATTCTGCTGGCCCTGCGTATAATTTTAACAAGACCATGTCCGCCGGCGAAAACTGACCAGTGCGTTGCACCTTCCATTCTCCTTTCTTTCTTTTACCGATACGCGAAGAACATCTATTTATATCAACGTTCATTAGAGAAAGTGTTTTATTGTTTTAGGTGTGGCTTTGGTTTATTTCAAAACTTGTTATGTCCACCGTATTCAACGGAAAGTCGTACACAACTTGCTTGTTTAGTAAAGCAGCAAACAGATGATACATACACACACATATGTTCATTTCAATGAGTATTATAACAGTTTTCCATCATAATATTTATTTTACAGTGATAGAATTGCCGATAGGTTTACAATCGTTTCATAAAGTGCAAGGTGCTAGATTTAGAAGACATTACACGCTGCTGACCAGAAACCTTAAAAAATATATTCATAGGAATGTTAAATGATGCAAAATGTTCAATAAAAAAAGTAAAAATAGAAAACAATCAAAACTCATGTGAAAGCATCCAATCATTCCTTCTTCTCGATTAATATGATGACAATTTAAAAAAAAAAGCAGATACTCTGATTTACAACACAGAGCTAAGCTTTTAGATAATCTATAACAAAAACAAACATACAAATCTTACAGGAAGCGGATAAATGGAATTTTTATTTACTTAGGTAAACATTATTAAATTAAAGTAGGTAATTATAATTGGATTAAATTAGATTACTATTATTAAATCAAATTAGGTAATCATTTTTAATTATATTAAGTAATTATTATTCAATCAAATAAGGTAATTATTATTAAATTAAATTAGGTAATTATTTTTTAATTATATTAGTAATACTTATTAAATTCAATTAGGTAATTATTATTAAATTAAATTAGGTAATTATTTTTAATTATATTAAGTAATTATTATTCAATTAAATAATGTAATTATCATTAAATTAAATCAGGTAATTATTATTTAATCATATTAAGTGATTTTTATTAAATTCAATTTGGTAATTGTTATTAAATTCAATTAGGTCATTATTATTAATTTAAATTAAGTAATTATTTTGAAGTTAAATTAAGTAATTATTATTAGGTTTAATTAACTAATTATAATCCATAGAAGTCTCAACACTTTTTACTGATATATTTCTTTTGGCGTTTACTCAATTCCTTTGTATGTTAACACTTTCTCCGTTCTTAAACTTTTTTTCAAACTTGGAAAAGAAATTGTCTGGTCATTCTGTTTAAGCCATCTATAGTGGCTTTCAGTTATGATCGCAAGCGTTTGAATTACAATATGAATCACTTCTTTACCGATAGTCTAATTCCATGAATTAATATAAAAATTTAATGAATTAATTTAATAATTTAAAAAATGAATATAAAGATTTAATGAATGGATATGTAAATTTAATTAATGGATATGTAGATTTAATTAATGGATAGAAAATTTAATGAAAGAATATAAAATTTAATGAATTATAAATTAATTAAATTATTGTAAAAAGTTTATGAATGAATGTGAAAATTTAATAAATGAATATGAAAATTTAATAATGCATATCTAAATAAAATAAATAATTATAAAAATGTAATAAATGAATATTAAAATTAAATAAATGAATATAAAAAGTTCAATGAATGTATATGGAAATTTAATGAATGAATGCAAAAATTTTAAGAAGAAATATAAAACTTCAATGAATTAATATGAAACTAAAAAGATTTATGTATAAATTTGAAAATTTAATTATAAATGTGAAACTTTTATGATGAAGAAGAAAATGTTATAAATGAATATGAATCTTTTATGATTTATAGAAAAGTTTAATAAATGAATTTGAAAATTTTCTGAATGAATTTCGATATGTAAGAAATGAATATGAAATGAATATGGATGAATTGTTAATTCATGAATAAGTAGGAAAATTAATTAATAAATGTGAAACCTTAATGAAAATTAATTAATAAATGTGAAACTTTAATGAAAAATATAATCATTATTAATGAATATGAAAATGAAAATTTAATAAAGGAATATAAAACTTAAATTAATGAATTTGAAAATTTAATTGATGAATATTATACATTTAATGGAGAAATGTGACATTTTAATGAATAAATAAAAAAACATCATGTATGAATATGAAAATTTAATTAATAAATGTAAAACTTTTATGAATGAACAGAAAAATTTGTATGGTTGATATATAAAAATTTGATAATTGTGAAAAGTTAATGAATGAATATGAAAATGTAAGAAATGTATATAGAGCTTTAATAAATGAATGTGTAAATTTAATAAATGAATGTGTAAATTTAATAAATGAATGTGTAAATTTAATAAATGAATGTGTAAATGTAATAAATGAATATGAAGTAGTCTTAAAATGGAAGAAATGAATAGGAAACTTTAATGAATGAATATGAAACTACTTTAAATAAATAAAAAATATAAATATAAAAAATCTAATGAATGAGTACGAAAATTAATGATCGAGTATGAAAATGTAATATATTAATACTAAAATGTAACGAATACATGTGAAACTTTAAGTAATGAATATAACAAATATTAGAATTAATATGAAAATTAAATGAATAATAATAAAAATAAAATTAATAAAACTGAAATGTCGATGAATGAATATAAAAAATTACAGAATATGTATAAAACTTTATTGAATAAATACAATAATTTAATGGATATAATATGAGAACTTTAATGGATAAAATTTGATAATTAAAAATATCCAATCATTTGAGGCCTCTAGCGCCGCTCTGTGACTTTTAGTTTCTTGAGTGATAGATTTGAAAATATGGAGACAGAAAGACAGACAGACAGACAGACATAGTCAGTTTTATTTAGATTTCGACGAACTGACCACGTGATTATCAAACAATACAAAACCTCGAATGAAGATTCGAACACACATCTAAGAAGTGAACAACTATTCTGCTATTTTGAAATTGAATGCTAAAATCTTTCTGCTGTTTTTTTTGTTTTGTTTGCTTCGTAGGTCTACTCAATGGACTGTTACTTCCGGCAGCTCTGGACCGACACTCGACTCGCTTTCAATGTTTCATTGGCAAACGTATCTCTCAATATCAAGACGATGGAGAGGATTTGGTCTCCTGACACAGTCGTCTTCAACGGACAGGAGTCCTTTCTTCACGAAATCACAATGCCCAACAAATTCTTCCGCATCAACAAAGACGGTACCATTCTATATTCTCAAAGGTAAGGCTTTAAAAGTTCGTCGTTTATTAGTTTGGTTTGATCTGCAAACAAGAAAAATTTATAACCGCCATTTTCAAAATGACGAAACTGTTATTACAAAAAGTGTTGCATTTCAATACTTTCCACCTAAAATCATCTTTAATATAATACTAGCAGATGTACCCGGCGTTGTCTGGTATTAACTATAATGTTAAATTCCTTTTGCTAAAAATGGAGTAAAAAAAACGGAAAGAAAATGAGGCATGTGCATGCGAGTACTATATGTTTTCGAAGCAGTTCAATTCTTGTAAGTAAAAGAAAAAACTCGAGCTGAGATCGAAACCAAAAGCTAAAGACAGTAATTCAAGTACGATAACCATTACGCCAGTTTGCGATGATCTTTAAAAGTATTTTACAACTTACTTATTCTTATAAGGAAGCTGTTATGTGAATGATTCGCGCAAAAAAAAAAACAGGTAAAACTCCGATGACCTCCAATTTTATGCCGCCTTTTATGGTTTTAGGTCTTAATTTAAACTAATTGGATTTACCGCGTTTTGCATTCAAACTCTTCCTTTTCTGCTTCTGCGATACGTTTTCATATCTTCTGTGAGGTTTCATAATATTGACTAAAATAAATTAATGAAAAGGAAACTACGGAAAGTATTTGACGATTTGTAAATCACCAAAAACGTATGCGTGTGTTGGTGTTTCCTCGTGAAGTGGAGGTACCTTTATGAAGAGAATCGTCACAAGCGGTGAGTGGTTCAGACGTATAGCTTTGTAGAGATATTTCGTCTTCAATAATAATTAAAAAGAAATGAAGCAATACAAAAAGCAAGAAAAATAACTAAAAAGGCACAAAGTTCCTTCAATAAGTTTCCAGACTTTTTTCGTATGGGTACTTTTATTAATATTACATGCATGAAACTCTAATCCCCTTTAGAAGTAATCTTCTCCGGCTGCAATGCACTTTTTGTAACGTTGCAACAACTACTGAAAAGCCCTATGGACGTCTTCTTGTACGAGCGTGTAAAAACTTTCGGCACAGCCTCTTTTATCTTCTCAATCTATATATCTATAAAAGTGAACGTGTCTGTCAGTCTGTCTGTCTGTGTGTCTGTGTGTCTGTGTGTCTGTGTACATTTCCCTACGCAATAACTCTGTCAATTTTTAGTCTATAGACTCGAAATTTGAAATACCGGGTACTGAGATTTGGGAAAATCGATGTGACGGGTGTCAGCCAGAAATTTGGCTGTTAAGGGGTCAAATTTCAACGATTTGACCTTTAAGAACTCTACCAAACTCCTCCGACAATTTTGGGTCTAGACACTTGAAATTTTAGATATAGGTTCCTTGAACCTGGATCTAACTTAATAAAGTGATTTGAGCCCGAAACTATAAAATTTAAGGGTCATAATAGGGGTCAAATTAAAAAAAAATTTACTCTTTTTTTTTTTTGCTCAGCATACACCTCCAAACACCCGGGCAACGCCGGGCTGAAATGCTAGTTGTCTTATAAAGACAACCTCTAAGTTCTTCCGTGAGCTTAAGGAATAGCCAAAATTCACATGGAGCAAGGTCTGGACAATAGGGAACGTCAGGGTCTGAATTAATCAGCTTTTCCATCTCTCTTTCTGGCCTTCTCTGGGAAGCCTTGGGGCAAACTTCGCACAAATCTTCGCATCTTCAGTTCCTCGCTGATAATTGTGTGACAGTTCCCACACTGACATCAAACTGTGTACTTATTGAAATTCAACAGCTGTGACAATAATACTTTAGTAAAGTGTATTCCAATTCCGGCTGTAGCTGTCTGTTTGAACCTGAAATCATCAAACTAAGTCATTTCATAAAATGTATAGCAAGAACATACTGAATTTTACAGAACAGACGAATGTTTTGAATGCCTGTACAAGAAATTTTTTTTTTACATGGAGGTCGATACTTATCAAGGCCCGGAAGCCACTAAGGGATAAGGGTTATTGCGTGTACAGTAATCAATGGGATAGTATCGTAGTAATCGTTAGTATTGGAGATTTGATAAAGTATCTTACTTAAGGGGGTGATTCATCAGGAATTTGTTTATGTTGGACTTGAAGACATCCAAGTTTTAGTCAGGTGGGAAACAGGCAAACGGAAGAGAGTTCCACTGTCGTGCCATGGAAATAAGGATAAAATGCAAGCAAAAATCTTTTCTCATGGAATCTGCGCTTTGACTTAGGCACAGATATAGAGTAGGGAAAATTAATGACAGTCGTTTCAGCTAGACGGGTGTTTACCGTGAAAGATTGGGGAGGGGGCCAGAGATTGGAGCTCAGACAAGCACTTGCCATGGAAATAACGATAAAACAAAGACTGGAAACTTATTTAAGTCTTCTCTTATATTCAAATATTCCAAATTCATATCACATTGCAATAAGCAAGAAAATGATCTAAGCTTAAATCATTATTATGATGATACGCTTTTATTGTTAGATGATTGAATGCGATATGTTGATGAACGGTACGTTAGTGTAACCGTCCATAATATCGCATGTAAAAATGTAACAGTAATGACGTAAGTGTGAATACATTAGTAGTTGTTCCTCTAAAACGAGTTCAACATAAGCTATGATAGAACGGAAAGAGAAAGAAAAGATATAAGGTGTTCTTTAAAAGGAAATATAAAACGTTTATGATATGACGTTAATGATATAACGCTTATGATATGATGTTTATATGAAGTCTGTAATATGACATTTATGATATGCTGTTTATAATATGGCATTCATGTTATGATGTTTATGATATGACGTGTATAATATGACGTTTATGATAATACGTTTGTGCTATGACGTTTATGATATGGCGTTTATGATATGACGAGCGAGCGAGTCTTATCTGAAAATTCTACAGCTTAAATTACAAAATTGTATCGCTAATGGACGGACAGGATTGGAAACATGATCAACTCTCATATGACGAAAAATATAAGGAAAACGAACTCTCTCTTCCTTCCCCCTTTATTTTTTCTCTTTCTTTCTTTCTTCTTCTCTCTTGTATGTTGAGTTGTTAATTCTATCTCCCCGAATCTTTCATTGGTTTTCTCTTCAAGTATTTTTCCCTGGAACACTTCTCTCATGCCCTCTTGGCTATTATTATTATTATTATTATTATTATTATTATTATTATTATTATTATTATTAATGTTAACAAGATTGTTAAAAAAAAGTGGTTCTAGGAGAGGAAGTTGCTGCAGAATGCCGGATTTGTGGTAAGACCTCAGAGTCAATTGCGCACTTTGCAGCAGGGTGTAGTGGATTGGCCCAAAGAGATTACCGCAAAAGACACGATCGCATGGGACTCCGGATATATTGGGAGGTGTGTAAGAACGTAGGGGTGAAGTGTGCTGGAAAATGGTTTGAGGAGGTGCCTGATGAAGTGAGAACAAGTGAGGATGGCAAGGTAGAGATATGGTGACGACCAAGCAATTGGAATATAATCGTTCGGATTAGGTCATCATTGACAGAGTCTAAAAACACTGGCACATTGTAGACTTTTCAGTACCCTGGGGCAGGAATGTGAAAGAGAAGGAAAATGAGAAGTGGAACAATTATGGTCCATTGGCCTTGAAGATAAGGCGTATACACGGGGTTAAAACACAAATAATCCCGGTCGTAGTTGGTACACTATGAGTAGTATCAAGTCGTCTGAAAGGACAATTGAAAAAACTACAAATCCCCGATGGTTTAGGCGGCCTCCAGACCTCTACTATTGTAAGTGCCACCAATATCCTTAGGAAACCCCTTGATCTTTGAAGCTCCTGGTTTGAAGCCGGAATTGAAGGAAATACTCTGGAAATAAATAGCATCCCTTTCTAGAGAGATGTTGATAAACGAAATCAGAATTATTATTATTTTATTGGAATTCATTTTAAGTTTTTTCACCATTTCTTTCTTTTTTTTTTTTTGTATTGAGGGTAATCTGTTTTTTTTTTTGTTTTTGTTTTTTTTTTTTCATATTTCGTCGATTTGATCATCGTCTTCTGATGCAGTTTCCTTTATTAGTGTTCCGCTTCTTTTCTTCTTCAGATTAACTATCAAGGCCCGATGTTTGATGCAGCTGCACAAGTTTCCGATGGATGTACAGCAATGCCCGCTCCATCTCAGTAGCTGTAAGTCATCTTTCTTTTCTCATTTCATTTTTCTTTGTATTTTTTGCCTTCAATCTGTCCAACACCATCTACACATCCTCACACACACACACACAATATATATATATACATATATATATATATATATATATATATATATATATATATATATATATATATATATATATATATAAAGTAGTAGCGTTCGTGTGTGACTGGGTGTACAAATCTTCTACAGCCCACACCACTGGATTGATCGTGACCAAACCTGACATGATGATGGTCTCCGACCTCTGTATGGGTTCACAACATTTTTTAAAATGTCTAGTTTGAAAGGTTAAAGTCATATTTAGTGCTATGTTTCATAAACTAGGGATGGTTAACATCAAGTTGGGGTTCATCATCATGCCGGAGGCTGCCATCACGGCATCGATCAACTTTATGACTTTGAATCAGATCACCCTACTCCACCCCCTTCCCTTCAACAAATTAAACAAATGTTAACCGTTGTGATTCTTTGTAATTGTTATGTGTAACGATATAAGTGTTTCAATTCTTATGTGTAACGATATAATTGTTTCAATTCTTATGTGTAACAATATAATTGTTTCAATTCTTATGTGTAACGATATAAGTGTCAATTTTGATATAATCTATTTGCTTTTAAGTTCATAGTTGGACTGCAATCACTTAAGGAGGTAGCTAAAAATATGTTAACCACTTTAAGAAATAGTTACTCTTAAAAACATCAACTTATTTTAATTTATATATATATATATTATATATATATATATATTATATATATTATATATATATATATATATATATTATATATATTATATATATATATAGAGAGAGAGGGGGAGAGGAAGAGAGAGAAGGGGAGAGAGAGAAGTCAATATATGTTCTGAATTATCAACTAAGTTCCAACCTCTGTCCTATCGTCGTTTCTGTTTTAGAAATAGTTAAAGGAGAATTGCTCTGAAGAACTCAAAGCACGATTACCCTCTCGACAACAATACCCTCGACAAACCCGACAAGCAGCAAAATTCCACCGCTACACTATAGAGATCCTTAAAGTAAAGCCTTCTACTCGAATAGCTTTTCCCCTCAGACTTTCCCAGGTTCCTGCTTCCCTGACCGTACAGATATGCAGAAATTCAAGTGTAATGTAAACATACATCTCCTCGCTGCCCAACTTCCTTAATAATATCACTGCAAATCTGATCCCAATTAGTAGCCCCTCACGACTAAATGGCTCTGCGCTTTGTTTAGGTGAAATAACACTATATATATATATATATATATATATATATATATATATATATATATATATATATATATATACAGTGCCACGCAAAAGTATTGGATACATTACATTTTTCTTCATAACTTTAATTAGGGTTCAAGATTTTACCTAAAATTTGGTCAGTATATTGAGTTGCGAATTATCACAAAATCGGTTTATTCTTTTCTTAAATCAATAAATATTAATTCAAATATCCTCGATGATGTAACATTGTTGGTCATTTTTGGAGAGAAGGATTAAAAATCCTATACTGAAACTAATGAAATCGTGGAACAGCCACTTTCGGGTTTGCTTAAAGGCGTGACAGGAAACTGAGCCCTGCTGCCACGTATGCAACGTCGAGAATAACTCTTTGGTATAGAAATGTCGAAACTTTTTTTGCGCATCTGGTTTGACGCATGTGCTCGCGTGAATTAGTAAAAACAAATAATAACTTTCTAAGCCAATGCATTTATCAAAATTGTGTTTTTGGTTCACTCTGAATGCATTAGAAGCTAGATTTTTCTTCAGTAAAGAGTTTTAAGCAAATCCCACGACGGAGCTAATATCTAAGTTGTCTGAACTTCCCTAGCCTCTCTGTCTATCTCAAATCACTCATACGCAGTCACAAATACACAACACAATTACAAAAAAGTTTAGATAAAATTATATTGTGATATATGGCATAATTATACGAATACGTTTGGTTAAATACAAAACGATATGCTATAAGTTAATTAAAAAGCAGTTGTACAATTCCCGGTTGTGAGCAAAGGAGGTAGACACGAATAGACCGAAATAATTGAAATACCGAGCAAAAAGAACACCATCCAGACCTCGACATGTTGTGCATAGTAAATATTATAAGTAAGTAGTAATAAATGACGCGTAGAGTAGTGGATAAAGTACTTGGGAAATTCAGTTGTAAAGTCACATAGCTGGCGGAACGAGAGCATGGATTAAATAAAGGGTTCTTTTCGAAATTCCCTGAAGATTCTCGAGTTCAACAGGAAAATTTTTATGTTCAGCAAGATGCAGTTGAAGATGGTCGGAGGCAACATCGACCGAAACGTTGTTCAAATAATACTCAAGATGAGAACAATAGTTCGAAAATCCACATAATATAAATAATCAATTCTCATCTAAAAAAAAAAAAAGGTTTAGAAAAGTTAGGAAGAAACTGGCGTTTAGTTAATTAAAGATAGTTGCATCTTATAATTGTTAAAGGAGAGCACTTGAGTGCATCCTGTACCTCTATAAAGTCACCATTCTCTCATACATGGAGTATTGTTGCTACACATGGGCTCGTAATTCTGCCACTAGCCTCTCCCTCTTGGATAGAGTCTGAAAAAGAGTGTTCACCAACTCCCGTCGGCGCATCTCCATGCCTGTTTCACAAATATTTTAATGGAATGTGCTCCGATGAACTTGTTGCACTCGTGCACCTTTGACGTACATATCCCAGACAAACCCGCTTAGCAACAAAATCACACCCCTTCACTGCTAAGGTCCCTAAATGTCAGAAAGCTTTCTACTTTAATAGTTAATTCCCTCGAATAGTTAGACTTTGGATTCCCCTTCCCTTTACCTGCTTCCCTGACTGTACTGATATGCAGAAGTTTAAATGTAATGTAAACCAACATCTTGTTAATTTTTCCTAGGCATGGTTCCAAATAGTAGACCCTTGTTAAGAATGAACGTCAGTAAAGAAAAATGCGTCCATCAATTGACACGTTTTAAACTTAAAACGTGACAGACAGACCGACCGACCGACCTGCAATACACTCACATAGATATTCGAAAACGCATCTAAAACAGGTGAACACTTTATGTGTTTATTTTCATCAGCGTTCCGGACATTTACGAAATGATAAACTGTTCCATGGAAACAGAAGAGGAACACATAATCTAGAAAAATATCTTCGTGATTTGGAATGGCAATGAATTATTCGAAAATTGCAAATAATTATTTTCCTGAAAAGTGAAAAATCGATAAGTCAATATTAATTATAAAATAAATAACCCACTTAAACATTTCTCGCGGCGGAATTGTTCGATGTCAACATCATTTTCTATTTATAGACTTTAAATTACGAATTTTGGAATCGGTAATCATTATTTCGAAGAAACACACAAATAGAGTTTTGTTATGAATAAATATCACGAAATAACTACGAGGAGCTTCCCAAAAGTAATGCCTCCTATTTTTATTCCACCCAAATGGATCAGAGGGGATTGTAAATTGCATTGTTATGATGACTGAACTTATGCATTCATGACCCGAAAGTTTTATCTTTCTGTAGCAGATATTCATCGCGTAAAACGCTAAGAAAGCATCCCTGTCATGGACGTGCGTCAGAAACAGATATGCCTCATTGAATTCCTGACAAAAGTGTATTGAAAATGGTGGTGACTATGTAGTTGGAATACAAAAAGTCGTTTGTTTTAATGGTAACCCTTCTGTCTTCGTAGCTCTTCAACTTTTTGGGGTTAAGAAAAAATTGAAGGTTTTTCTCTTGAAACTATCGTATGAAAAAGTGTGTCCTGGACGTCCATGCACAGCCACTGTTCATAACTGGTAAAAAATGCATTAAGAATAGAGATGACTATGTAGAATTATAAGTTCTAGAGCACGAAATGTCGCTCGTTTTAATGGTACCACTCCCGTCTTAGCTGCTGTTCAGTTTTTTTTTTAGTTAAAAAATACATGTTATTATTGTAATAATCTTTGGCCTTATTTACTGAAAATAGATTTCATATTAGATTGAAACACTGTGGTCTGGCCCATGGCCTTTGCAGATGCTATCTTGGCGTCAAGAACCACGCCGGTATTTACAGGGTGTTCAATAATTAACGTTACATTTTTTTTTCCATATTTACTAAATAAATTAAACAATACAGATCCCTCGAATGTTAATATATATAATAGTATTACTCGATTCAAAGTGCTAAAACTTTATTCAATGTAACCACTCTGTGTATCAATAACCTATTGCAAACGCTTCATGAATGCTCTGCACGAGTCACGAGTGATTTTTTGGGGATTTTGGCCATTACTTCACTTAATTTCTTCATCAGAGCTTCCAAATTGGTAGATTGGAAGCTGAAACTTTACTCTCCAAGAAAAACTAAATATCTTGATCTTATCAGTTGATTTGAAACGTTTTAGTGCTGTCCACACCAACATTCGATTCACATTTAAGATCTTCGTAATGTCTCCTGCAGACTTTTCGGTTTTCAATAGCTTTACAATAGCAATTTGTTTCGCTACATCATATGACACATTGTCAAAAGAAATTCTTATAAACATTATTCATATACACATGAAAAAGATAACGATTCATGAAAATTCATTAAATGTTGATAATAATATAAAATTTTAACGGTAAATATTGAACACTCTGTAATTAAAAAATAGGTGTTATTATTGGAATAATCTTCGGGCTTATTTATTGAAAATAGATTGAGGTAAATTATGTTTTAGCGAAAGAAGAAAATGAAAGATTTTTCCACGCATGCATAGAAAAATGGTAATAAACGAAACAGTTTTTAAAAGAAAAATTGAGGAAAACGAAAATTTATAAGAAAGCAGATTTTGACAAGCCTCTGGGCTTGACCTTTACTCCTGATCTGAAATGGAACACCTACATCAAATCCGTTGCCAAGGCCGTTGGAAAATGGTAGAATCCTTCAACCGCTCCAGTAGATATCTCACTCCTGATGCAATTCTCTACCTATATAAAAGCCAGGTACGACCAAAAATGGAGTATTGTTGCCACATCTGGACGGAATCTGCTATCCTACTTTGACAGTTCAAAATAGACTTCGTAGCTTAGTGGGGGATGCCCTTTTCTCTTCCCTGCAACCTCTCTCCTACAGAAGAGATGTTGCGAACCTGTCTCTGTTTTATCGTTATTTTCATAATAAGTGCTCGTCTGAGCTTCAATCTATGCCCCCCTCGTCAAACTTTCACAAAAACACTCGTCTAGCCAAAACCACTATCAATAATTCCCCCACTCTTTATCTGTGCCTAAACCTAAACGTAGATTCCATGAACAAAGTTTCTTTCTTAGAACTGCACGCTTGTGGAACTCTCGTTTGCCTGTTTTCCAGCTGATTACAATTTGGTCGCCTTCAAGTCCAACGTAAACATGTTCTTGATGAACCATCGCCCTAAGTAATCAAGTTTGCAAAATTTCCACTACTTATGTATACCCATTAACCGTTATGGTCGAGTGGCCTCCGAGTCTTGATAAGTGGGTACTCCTTCGTAATAAAACAAAAAAAAATCATACAAACTATAAGAATATAACAGATATTTGTAATAATGAAAATCTTCATAGTACAACACGTGTTTGAGTAAGGAAATTAAGTGGATAGTCGTCTCAAGTCATTCATTTATCCATAAAGTGAATAATATGCGTGTGTAGGTAATTTACGTGAGTGTTTGGCAGCGTAGTATTGAGTATGTGCGTGCGTTTACCTTGTTCGTGGTACTGCGCATACAGAAGTGCGCGATTTGATGAAGGTTATGCATGTGAGTCATTCAGCCATTTCTTTGCGACTTGCTCCTCCCCGCCAGGGGTGATGATGAAGAGCGTACGTTCTGGTGTCTTTCAAGCGCAGTCAGTGAACTCTGAAGAAAACTGATTTTCTTGACCAGGTCCTGTAGGAATTTTGAAGTTTGCCTTGGCTTATTACTTTCACATGTACGCATTACTTTTCGGAGCTTATAAAGATTTCCATTGGTTAAAAATTCTTTGAGTAAACACTTTCATGTTAGAACTTGCTAGCTTTAGGAAGTGACGAACAGAGCCAATATCAAAACGAACCGAAAAAAAAAGAAGTAAGCATTAGAACCATTTGCGTTTTAGTATTCTTTCGAATCTCATCTCGATGTTTAACCTACCACAACACAAAACTGCTGAGTATCACTATGACACTAAAGCAATAACTGTGTTATACCTGACTATGGTTGAATATAACTTGTTGATTAAATGTAATAATCTCAAGTACGGTGAAATGGCGTTGACACAGAGGTTAAGCAACATTGATTGTGGTCAGTTATTTAGATAAGTGACCGTTTGAGAATATCAGGTGATATATGTAAAACAACAAACTTGTGGTACAATATATATATATATATAGATAGATAGATATATATATATATATATATATATATATATATATATATATATATATATATATATATATACATAGTCATAGTATGTTTCGGTATGAATATGTCTGCATTAATCTATTAACGTTTCATTCATCCATCATAAAGACAATTCTCTTTTCCTTTTTCTTTACTCTCTATACATTTTTATTAATCTCCCTACCCCTATCTACCTTCAACCTTTTACTGACACGCGACTCATTATGTCAACGAACGCATTTGCAAACTTCTTTTCTTGACACGTGAAAATCAGTTTCTAAACAGAACCCCCACACACCCAACCTATACAATCCACTGTTCCAGTAAAATTATGACCCCTTTTAACCATTTCATATTTATATCCAGCTGTTAAACTATTTTTGAATAATTTTCCAAAAGGTTGAAATGCGGTCTCTCCATTTCTTTATCCTATTTTTAGAGAACTCGCAACATTTTATAGGTTTTTTTTTAAGAGCTCCCTTTTTCCTTTTTTTCCCCCCCTTTTTCTTTGTGGCGTCGATGTGTTCAGGGTCGCCTGAGGAAGTCTCATTGACTGAAACAGATGTCTGTTTGTAGCGACCATATGTAACTGTTTTCCCTCAAGCAAAAAATATTTTGCTCTTGTTATTGAGCACTATCTAACAACCTCATTGTATTCATTACTCCCGAATTTTGAACATCTCAAACCTTTCTCTCTCTCTCTCTCTCTCTCTCTCTATATATATATATATATATATATATATATATATATATATATATATATATATATATATATATATATATATATATATATATAATTTATCTCCATTTATATTATTTTGTTTTGTAATTACTATTCTGACCATCCTTTTAATTGCAATTTTCTGAATCTCTTTAACTTGGTTCACAGGGTATAGTTGTCAAGTAGTTTTTAGAAATCTTTTTGTCATGGTTCCGCTTGCCCCTATAATTACTGGAATGATAGAGATCATCCTAAGATTCCAGTTTCTTTTCATATTATACATAAGACCTTGTTTTCTCGTTATCTTTTCATTCTCAGCTCTTTTTAAATCACCATCATTGAAGACACTAACTTCTACTAAGGTTGCTTCTTTCTCCTCATCTCATATCAATATGTAAGGTTTAACAGCTCCGTACTCAGGGTACGTAGCTGCAGAAATTGCATAGTCATAGTGGATAGTGTATGACTTATTTCCAACTGTTCTTTCTGGTAAACATGTTCCCAGGATTAATTGCTGCATTCGATATTCAGCGTTTAATAAAATCTTATAAATCGTCTTGTGGGTATATTTACTCATTCCATTGTATCGCATGGTATGGTAGTCCTCCTCCTCAGAACCTTATAGCTGAATGTCAGGTGACTCATACTCACTACTTCTGTATGGTAGAACCTGCACTTATTGTCATTGCTAAGACAACTCATATTTTTTAAAACATTTTTCATCAAGCCTTAATCGGTGTGTGTGTATGTCTGTGAGTTTTAAATCTACAAGATGCAAATTTAGTATGTATTCCAATGATTAAAACCCCTTAGAAACAGTACGATTGTATTAAATTGGTATGGAAGAAATGCTGCTGTATTTTAACCAATAGGAACTGTTTCCTTGGATTGCATATCATTTTGATGACTAATCAAATTTTGTTTGTTGGTTTATATTATATTTTTATAAAGACATATTTTTCTTCTGTCGCAACTATCACTTCGCGTTTTTCTCTCTCTTCTCAACTCTTTTGCTTTCATCCCCTTTCTCTCTCTAACTCTCTCTCAATTTCTCTTAGTATGACAACTGAATGAAAGCTTTGTCGTATATATATATATATATATATATATATATGTGTGTGTGTATACACACACGCACACACATATATATACATATATATGTATATATATATATATAGTAAGGTTTGTAAAATATATTTGCCAATTAAGCTACGCAAAATGTTCAGCGTTTGATCCTTGTAGGAATTCCTTAAGCGATTCCAGGCAATACGCGGACAATACACGAGAGCAAAACGCGGGAAATTCTGTATAGCTTAATTGCTACACATATTTTCAAACCTTACTACCAATTTCTACTAACGTACCGAGCACTGTCGAAAAAAATACTAAAAATAAATACATAAAATGTTATGTATCTACATATATAAATATTACAACAGGACGTTTGAACCAAAGTCAAATAAATATCTGACGAAGAGATCTTTCTCGAAAATTATATAACATGGATATACCACCAGACCGACTTTCCCAGGTGACCACGGTGCAAATATAAATATAATGTGTATAAGAACTATATGAATACATTAATATATATATATATATATATATATATACATTTATATATACGGCATATTTCATTAAATAAAATACATACTTTTTTGTCTATTAATTCTATTTTCGATCCTTTTCAACTTCCGAATAACAGTCTTCACTTCTGGCGAGAACTGGCTGATATAATCACCATGTTTTTCATAAGCGAGTACTTTCTAATCTTTCAGGATTCATCGTCAGAGATAAATTATTTTAACTGGTTTTGAAAAATTTATAAAGTTTCTTTTCTGCTATTAATTTTAACCAATAGAAAAAAAAGATAAATAATTAACCAATGAAGAAAATGAAAAAAAAAACTCATGAAGTATTCAAAACCAATTAAATTAATTTATCCATGACGATGAATCCTGAAGGATTGGAAAGTACTCGGACTTATGATAAATATAGTGATTACATCAGCCAGGTCCCGCCAGAAGTGAAGACTGTTATTCGGAAGTTGGAAAGGGTCGAAAGTAGAATTAATAGACAAGAAACATATATTTTATTTAATGAAATATACAATAGAGAAAAAATGCTGCCATAATATATATATACACACACACACACATACACACACACACACACACACACACACACACATATATATATATATATATATATATATATATATATATATATATATATATATATATATAATTATTCAGAATAATGAAATACAATAAATCTACTGGTTTGCAAATCCAGTGATTATCGGTCTTACAAAATATTATTGGATGTAATATTTTTAATAAGACGATAAAATAAAAATGTTCAATAAAAGTGTTCAATATACTAGAGAGTGCAAATAAGTCATAATTTAGGAATTTAAAATTTGTGATTTGAAAAAGTTAAATTTCAAATAAAGAAATTTTATTGCAAAACAAAAAATACAGTATTGTAAAATATTTTTACTATATTTTACTATGCTATTTCTATATTTGAAATTTAACTTTTTCAAATCACAAATTTTAAATTCCTAAATTATGATATATACATATATATATATATATATAACTATATATATATATATATATATATATATATGTGGGGGGTGTATGTATATATATATATAATTATTATTATGCATGATGATCAAAGTGTATACCGTTGGATAACTTGCTTGTTAAAAGCAGGCGAAAGGATGGTTTTTGCCTGGAAAAATATGTTTTGTCTGATCGACAGAGAAAAAAATATATTAAAAGAGACAAAATTCCTGATCCTCTGAAAAAAGATACAATTGAATAGCAAAACTAAAAACATCATTTTCGAAAACAAAGATAAAATAAAAAAGATAAAAAAAACGTCTTCAAAATCAACAAATTCAAACGAAGAAGACAAGCGTCCATTGGGCAACGGCACAAACGAAATTCGCTGGAATCGAGATGAGATCGGCCTTTGTTGAACCTCTAATCTTACGAACTGTTTCTTTTAAGTTTTTAGATCTGCCCATGCATCTTTAGTCGGTCGTTTAGAAAAGACTAATCGTCTCTATGAAAAAGTTTTCTTCATCAGTCCGCTCATGTGTACACCATGCTTTCGTTTACAAACGAATTTTCGTTGGTCTGTCACATGTGAGTTTTCAATAACATATTGAAGACGCGTCCTGGAATATATAAGTGAATATAAAATCTCGTTTTCAGTTGGGTCGACGCCGCATTGGACACTCCTCATAAGTTTTTTTTTTTTAAAAGAGGCAAACTAATCTCATGGTTTATGTATTGCCCTTCCTCGGATAACAAGATAAATCTTCTCATACGTTATGAGTGTGTTCAGGACAGCGAAAAGAGATCTAATATGAATAGAAGTTAAACAATAAATATGCGTAATCTGATATATAAACGACTACATATCGTCTGTCTGTCTCTATATTTTCAAACTTTATCTCTACCGAAACGAAAAGTCGCAGAGTGGCGCTAAGAATCTCAAATGGTTATATTTTTACGAGCCGTCCTTTTATTGGTCTTTAGTCGATTAGAATTGTTTATAAGTCGTTAAAAATTGGTAAAAATTGAAAAATGCGTGCAACATTTTATACATTCATCTTAGTTTATTTTTAATTTTAAATGTTTAATCGGTTTACATGCGTAATTCGTTGGTACAGTGGTAACGTCACCAGCTTTGACGGTTTTTGTTTCGATTCTAGCTGATGACACCTAAATACTTTTTTTACTTTTGAAATCTCAACTCTATAATAATATATATGAAATCTGCACAAATTTAAATATCATATTTAAGCGTAATTTACACTCGGGCAAAGCCGGGCAAAGCCGGGCAAAGCCGGGCAAAGCCGGGCAAAGCTGGGCGCCCCCCACGACTAGTATATTTATGAATCACTAATTAAAAACACAATAGCAATATTTCATATATATATATATATATATATATATATATATATATATATATGTATATATATATATATGTATATATATATATATATATATCAGAATTTTCTACAATTTGAGAGATGATATTATTATTTCTACATCCGAGCAACGTCCGAGATGATACAAGCCAACAATCCAACAAACATTTTTGGCTTGTTGGCTTTCATAATTCGTGTGAGCTGCGATGTTGCCTGTACTGTGGAAATATATATATATATATGTGTGTGTGTGTGTGTGTGTGTGTGTGTGTGTGTGTGTGTGTGTGTGTGTGTGTGTGTGTGTGTTTATATACACTAGCAAGCTGTTTGGCGTTGTTCGGTGGTAAAAGACGTTTGAATGTCATATATTACTTCATTGCTTCATGCAGATGTCATACTTATTATTATAAAGCCAATTTTCTGTTGATTGTTATATTGTACCCATTATCTTTTATAATCTTATGGGCACTTACCCTTTCACACATAATGGATTCAAACACGAGATTCCAGGCTGCCTAACTTACCAGTCGGACAACCATTTCTTTGTATTTCACTTTCTCATACCATATATTCTTTCTATCGAAACCTTTTGTTCGCGTCTTCTTTCATTACCCTTTTCTAGTGTCACAACAATTAGCGGCAAGGTTTCAAGAACTAATGATGGAAAACCGAATTTACAAGGACTCGAGTATCCGCAGAAAAACTGATGATAAAGATTCGAGAACGCACTTTGAAATATTCAAAGTTAAAGTACCTCAGTGTTAAGCAACAGCTGTATTTGAACAACGTGGTATTGCAAAGTACCTTCCTGGACAACATCGACCTCGAAATATAGTGTTTTAGAAAGAATAGCAAGTTAGTCAGGTAATCGATAGCGAGAACCGAATGACTAAGGGTTTTAGGAGCCAAAAAGCTACTCCCAAAGTTGCACTGAACTCTACAGGATTCTGAAGGATTGTTTCTAAGAACAACCAACTCTCATTTCGCCTCAGCTACTAAAAAAAAGACAAAGATTGTTCACCAGGTTAAAGTTATAAATAAAAAATGTGGAAGTTATTTTTTTAACTTAAGGTAACTTCTCGATTTTTCGCTATTTTTTCTAAGCAAACCGGAAGAAAGATTCTCTCTAAAGTTGATCTGAGCGACGCATATTTTCAAAATAACTCGAAGTTTCTTCGTTTTAACACCCATAAGAAGTTATTCAAATTCGAAATATTAGCATCTGGATTCAAAACAGAGCCAGCTATTTATCAAGAAGTTATGAATACTATTTTGAACAGCTTGGATTTTGCGATAGCATATTTGGATGATATTATAATGATCATATTTGGATGATATAATCATGATAATATTTGGATGATATTATCATAATTATATTTGGATGATATTATCATAATATTATTTGGATGATATTATGATGATAATATTTGGATGATATTATCATGATAATATTTGGATGATATTATCATAAAAATATTTGGATGACACTATCATGATAATATTTGGATGATATAATCATAATAATATTTGGATGATATTATCATGATACTATTTGGATGATACTATCATGATAATATTTGGAAGATATTATCATGATAATATTTGGATGATATAATCATAAGATTATTTGGATGATATTGTAATGATAATATTTGTAGGATATCATCATAATAATATTTGGATGATATTAGCATAATAATATTTGGATGATATTATCATAACAATATTTGGATGATATTATCATAATAATATTTGGATGATATTAGCATAATAATATTTTGATGATATTATGATGATAATATTTGGATGATATTATCATGATAATATTTGGATGATATTAGAATAATAATATTTGGATGATATTATCATAATAATATTTGGATGATATTATCATAATAATATTTGGATGATATTATTATGATAATATTTGGATGATATTATCATGATAATATATGTATGATATAATCATAATAATATTTGGATGATATTATCATAAAAATATTTGGATGATATTATCATAATAATATTTGGATGATATAAGCATAATAATATTTGTATGATATTAGAATAATAATATTTGGATGATATTATCATAGTAATATTTGGATGATATTTTCATAATAATATTTGGATGATATTATCATAATATTATTTGGATGATATTATCATAATAATATTTGTATGATATTAGAATAATAATATCTGTATGATATTATCATGATAATATTTGGATGATATTTTCATGATAATATTTGGATAATATTATCATAATAATATTTGGATGATATTAGCATAATAATATTTGTATGATATTACAATAATAATATTTGGATGATATTAGCATAATAATATTTGGATGATATTATCATAATAATATTTGGATGATATTAGCATAATAATATTTGAATGATATTATCATAAAAATATTTGGATGATATTATCATAACAATATTTGGATGATATTATCATAATAATATTTGGATGATATAAGCATAATAATATTTGGATGATATTATCATAATAATATTTGGATGATATTATCATAATAATATCTGTATGATATTATCATGATAATATTTGGATGATAGTTTCATGATATTATTTGGATAATATTATCATAATAATATTTGTATCAAATTAGCATAATAATATTTGGATGATATTATCATAATAATATTTGGATGATATTAGCATAATAATATTTGGATGATATTAGCATAATAATATTTGGATGATATTATCATAATAATATTTGTATGATATTATCATAATAATATTTGTATGATATTATCATAATAATATTTGGATGATATTAGCATAATAATATTTCGAGCATATTATCATAATAATATTTGAATGATATTATCATAATAATATTTGGATGATATTAGCATAATAATATTTGGATGATATTATCATAATAATATCTGTATGATATACTCATGATAATATTTGGATGATATTTTCATGATAATATTTGGATAATATTATCATAATAATATTTGGATGATATTAGCATAATAATATTTGTATGATATTACCATAATAATATTTGGATGATATTAGCATAATAACATTTGGATGATATTATCATAATAATATTTTGATGATATTAGCATAATAACATTTGGATGATATTATCATAATAATATTTGTATGATATTATCATAATAATATTTGTATAATATTAGCATAATAATATTTGGATGATATTATCATAATAATATTTGGATTATATTATCATAATAATATTTGGATGATATTAGCATAATAATATTTGGATGATATTAGCATAATAATATTTGGATGATATTATCATAATAATATTTGGATGATATTAGCATAATAATATTTGGATGATATTATCATAATAACATTTGTATGATATTATCATAATAATATTTGTATGATATTAGCATAATAATATTTGGATGATATTGGCAAACTAATATTTGGATGATATCATCATAATAATATTTGGATGATATTATCATAATTATATTTGGATGATATTATCATGATAATATTTGGATGATATTAGCATGATAATATTTGGATGATATTATCATGATATTTAGATGATATAATCATAATAATATTTGGATAATATTATCATGATAATATTTGGATTATATAATAATAATAATATTTGGATGATATTAGCATAATAATATGTAGATGATATTATCATAGTAATATTTGGATGTTATTATCATAACATTATTTGGATGATATTATCATGATAATATTTGGATGATATTATCATAATATTATTTTTATGGTATTTTCATGATAATATTTGGATGATATTATCATGATAATATTTGGATAATATTATCATAATATTGTTTTATGATATTATCATTACATTATTTGGATGATATTATCATAATAATATTTGGATTATATTATCATAAGAATATTTAGATGATATTATCATGATAATATTTGGATGATATAATCATGATAATATTTGGATGATATTATCATGATCTTATTTGGATGATATCATCATGATAAGATTTGGATGATATTATCATGATAATATTTGGATGATATTATAATGATAATATTTGGATGATATTATCATTATAATATATGGACGATATTATAATAATATTATTTTTATGATATTATCATGACAATATTTGGATGATATTATCATAATAATATTTGGATGATATTATCATGATAATATTTGGATGATATTATCATAATAATATTTGGATAATATTATCATGATGATATTTGGATGATATTATAATGATAATATTTGGATGATATTATCATGACATTATTTGGATGATATTATCATAGTAATATTTGGATGATATTATCATGATATTATTTGGATGATATTATCATGATAATATTTGGATGATATTATCATGATAATATTTGGATGATATTATCATGATAATATTTGGATGATATTATCATGATAATATTTCGATGATTTTATCATGATAATATTTGGATTATATATCATTAAAATATTTGGATGATATTAGCATAATAATATTTGGATGATATAATCATAATAATATTTGTATGATATTATCATAATAATATTTAGATGATATTATCATGATAATATTTCGATGATATTATCATAATAATATTTGGATGATATTATCATGATAATATTTGGATGATATTATCATGATAATATTTGGATGAAATTATCATAATAATATTTGGATTATATTATCATAATAATATTTGGATAATATTATTATGATAATATTTGGATTATATTAACATAATAATATTTGGATGATATTATCATGATAATATTTGGATGATATTATCATGACATTATTTGGATGATATTATCATGATAATATTTGGATGATATTATCATGATAATATTTCGATGATATTATCATAATAATATTTGGATGATATTATCATGATAATATTTGAATGATATTATCATGATAATATTTGGATGATATTATCATGATAATATTTTGATGATATTGTCATAATAATATTTGGATGATATTATCATAATAATATTTTGATGATATTATCATGATAATATTTCGATGATATTATCATAATAATATTTGGATGATAGTATCATAATAATATTTGGATGATATTAGAATAATAATATTTGGATGATATTATCATAATAATATTTGGATGATATTATAATAATAATATTTGGATGATATTATAATAACAATATTTGGATGATATTAGCATAATAATATTTGAATGATATTATCATAATAATATTTGGATTATATTATAATAATAATACTTGGATGATATGAGAACAATAATATTTGGATGATATTAGAATAATAATATTAGGATGATATTATAATAATAATAATATTTGGATGATATTATCATAATAATATTTGGATGATATTAGTATTATAATATTTCGATAATCTTAGCATAATAATATTTGGATGATATTATCATAATAATATTTTGATGATATTATCATAATAATATTTGGATGATATTAGCATAATAATATTTGGATGATATTTTCATAATAATATTTGGATGATATTATCATAGTAATATTGTGATGATATTATCATAATAATATTTGGATTATATTATCATAATAATATTTGGATTATATTAGCATAATCATATTTGGATGATATTATCATAATAATATTTGGATGATATTATAATAATAATATTTGGATGATATTAGAATAATAATATTTGGATGATATTAGCATAATAATATTTGGATGATATTATCATAATAATATTTGGATGATATTATCATAATAATATTTGGATGACATTAGCATAATAATATTTGGATGATATAAGCATAATAATATTTCGATGATACTAGCATAATAATAT
This sequence comes from Euprymna scolopes, assembly GCF_053919585.1. NCBI lineage: Eukaryota > Metazoa > Mollusca > Cephalopoda > Sepiida > Sepiolidae > Euprymna > Euprymna scolopes. The sequence continues at coordinate 189,905,073 of NC_136482.1, forward strand.
TTCGATGATATTATCATAATAATATTTGGATGATATTATTATAATAATATTTGGATGATATTAACATAATAATATTTCGATGATATTGTCATAATAATATTTGGATTATATTAGAATAATAATATTTAGATGATATTAGCATAACATTTATTTGGATGATATTATCATAATAATATTTGGATGATATTAGCATAATAATATTTGGATCATATTATTATAATAATATTTGGATGGTATTATTATAATAATATCTGGATGATATTATCATAATAATATTTGAATGATATATCATAATAATATTTAGATGATATTATCATAATAATATTTAGATGATATTATCATAATAATATTTGGATGATATTATCATAATAATATTTGGATGATATTAGCATAATAATATTTGGATGATATATTCATAATAATATTTGGATGATATTATCATGATAATATTTGGATGATATTATCATAATAATAGTTGGATTATATTTTCATAATAATATTTGGATGATATTATCATAATAATATTTGGATGATATTAGCATAATAATATTTGGATGATATTATAATAATAATATTTGTATGATATTATCATAATATTTGGATGGTATTATCATAATAATATTTTGATGATATTAGCATAATAATATTAAGAGTATATTATCATAATAATATTTGGTTGATATTATCATAATAATATTTGGATGATATAATCATAATAATATTTTGATGATATTAGCATAATAATATTTTGATGATATTAGCATAATAATATTTGGATGATATTATCATAATATTTGGATGGTATTATCATAATAATATTTTTATGATATTAGCATAATAATATTTGGATGATATTATCATAATAATATTTGGATGATATTATCATAATATTTGGATGGTATTAGCATAATAATATTTGGATTATATTATCATAATATTTGGATGGTATTATCATAATAATATTTGGATGGTATTTTAATAATAAGTAAAACCATAGAACAACATCGAGAATATGGTCACAATGGTGTTCTCTCAAATACAACGTTTTAGATTTTAAATATAAGAAGGGAAGTGTAATTTTTTTTATGAAAGAAAATACTTAGAGCACAATATCGACAAAAATGGTAGGAGACTGAACCGCAAAATGCCACAGTATTAAAGGATATGCCGGTTCTTGAAATAAAACTGAATTACAAAGTGTTTGGGGGTGACACACTAGTCTCAGGCATTTATTTACATCATGCACGACTTGCAGACCCTACTGAACAAGCTACTCAAAAAAGGCCAGTAATAATATTTGGAGGATATTAGCGTAATAATATTTGGATGATATAATCATAATAATATTTGGATGATATTATAATAATAATATGTGGATGATATTATCATAATAATATTTGGATGATATTATCATAAAAATAGTAGGATTATATTATCATAATAATATTTCGATGATATTAGCATAATAATATTTCGATGATATTAGCATAATAATATTTCGATGATATTATCATAATAATATTTGGATGATATTATCATACGAATATTTGGATGATATTATCCAGATAATATTTGGATGATATTATCATGATAATATTTGGATTATATTATCCAGATAATATTTGGATGATATAATCATAAGTATATTTGGATGATATTATCATAAAAATATTTTGATGATATTATCATAATAATATTTGGATTATATTATCATAATAATATTTGGATGATATTATTATAATAATATTTGGATGGTATTATAATAATAATATCTGGATGATATTATCATAATAATATTTGAATGATATATCATAATAATATTTAGATGATATTATCATAATAATATTTAGATGATATTATCATAATAATATTTGGATGATATTATCATAATAATATTTGGATGATATTAGCATAATAATATTTGGATGATATATGCATAATAATATTTGGATGATATTATCATAATAATAGTTGGATTATATTTTCATAATAATATTTGGATGATATTATCATAATAATATTTTGATGATATTAGCATAATAATATAAAGAGTATATTATTATAATAATATTTGGATGATATTATCATAATAATATTTGGATGATATAATCATAATAATATTTGGATGATATTAGCATAATAATATTTTGATGATATTAGCATAATATTTGGATGATATTATCATAATATTTGGATGGTATTATCATAATAATATTTTGATGATATTAGCATAATAATGTTTGGATTATATTATCATAATAATATTTGGATGATATTATCATAATATTTGGATGGTATTAGCATAATAATATTTTGATTATATTATCATAATATTTTGATGGTATTCTCATAATAATATTTGGATGCTATTTTAATAATAAGTAAAACCATAGAACAACATCGAGTATATGGTCACAATGGTGTTCTCTCAAATACAACGTTTTAGATTTTAAATATAAGAAGGGAAGTGTAATTTTTTTCATGAAAGAAAATACTTAGAGCACAATATCGACAAAAATGGTAGGAGACTGAACCGCAAAATGCCACAGTATTAAAGGATATGCCGGTGCTTAAAATAAAACTGAATTTACAAAGTGTTTGGGGGTTACAAACTAGTCTCAGGCATTTATTTACATCATGCACGACTTGCAGACCCCACTGAACAAGCTACTCAAAAAAGGCCAGATAGAATATAAAAATACGGACATAAGATATATTCTTAGCACATTATGGCCCCAACAAGACATAATAGTTGCTAGCAATGCGAGCTCATATGGAATAGGAGCCTGCATCTTATATAAAATGTCCGACGGAAGTAGAAAACCGTTTACACACATGTCCAGATATCTGCTCCCTGCAGAAAACCATTATTCGCAGATCAAGTAAGAAGCGCTTGATTTTATCTTCGCAGTAAAAAAATACTTCCACCAATATTTATACTGGCGATTCTTTATACTGCAAACCGACCGTAAACTTCTATTGACCTTTTTTGTGTCGAAAAAAAAGACTAACCCGTCCACACAGCAAACAGACTGGTAGGGAAAGGCATTACTTTGTTGATTAACCATTTCACAGTTATTGTACCTGTCATCTAAAAAGATCACACATGCGAACGAACTTTCGAAGTTTGGTTCCGAAACAGAATAAACCTCTAGAAGACTCAGTAATTGCTTTCTCGCGTACCGATAGTGAAATTAAAACTATACTCCATGAAATTAAATGCGAAGTACAAAACAATTTATTAATGCTACAAAATATAAAATTACAAATAAATACTAGAATGGACAATATAGTTTTTCTATGTGCGAGGATGTCCTATTGGTCGTCATATTGAAAGCGTTACGAAAATTAATAACGAAGTATTTTCATATGGATCACTCTGGAATAAACAGAATGAAGAGCATAATGCGTCGTTACATATATTGGCCAAAAATGGATGATGACCATAAAACATGGTCGAATCATGCAAGGATTACGCTTTTAAGATAAAGCCACCTTTGGTCACGTTCAAAACGTGAACAAAAACAGACCTGGTCTAAAATTAATATAGATTTCGCAGGGTCACTAGAGGATTTCTTCAGTTTGAAGTTGTCGACTAATTAGTAAGTAACAATGGAACGCAATTTACATCTTCAAGGAGTTCAATGAGACGTTACAAATTAATCATGTAACGAACCCCCAGTATCATCCACAATCTAATGAGATGGTTGAACGCTTCGAATACACTTTAAAACTAGCCCTCGAAAAAGAATGTTGTACACCAAGAGAGACAGATTTACAATAGTTTCTACAGGATTATAGGAGCAAACCTAATCCTTACACACTATCAGCATTATCCCCTGGCTGATACTATGTTCCAGTGGAAGATAAGATCCGTCTTAGAAGAAGTTTTACCAAAGCAAACAAAATTAAGGACGTCTATTGTGCCTTACAAACACTGTCACAGGAATAAATATTTTCTACAAGACTTACAAAAATAGTATGTCTGCGAACTGGGGTCAATAGAAAAATAACTTGGAACTATGATATACATTTTTCAAGGTCCTAAATTCATACGGATAAAATAAGATACGGATCGGATAAGAGAGCGTCGGATGGACGATCCAAACTATGTACCTGATGAAGAAGAATAGGTAATTGAGATAATATACGACATATTTGATACCAAACCACGCTAAGCAGCTCCAGATCGACGCTGATGAGGAAGGAAAAGGAAATTCACGGATCCTTTGAGAAAAATATATTAAGTACCCATTGCAGAGTAAAATGCTTCTGAAGGGATGTTATGAGGACTTACCCATACACGTATAATGGACTCGTCTAACTATTATATAAACTACGAGGCTAATACTCTCGTGGGGAAATATCTCGATCTAACGCGAGACTACAGACTGTCTAACTTACCGACTTTTCTTTGTATTTCACTGTTTTCTTTTTTTTACTTGGGGGTCACCACTTATCAAGGCCCGGAGGCCACTCAGGGATAAGGGTTATTGTGTGTACAGTAATCAATGAGATAGTATTGTAGTAATCATTAGTATTGGAGATTTGGTAGAGTGTCTTGCTTAAGGGGGCGGTTTGTCAGGAATTTGTTTATGTTGGATTTGAAGACATCCAAGTTGTAGTCAGGTGGGAAACAGGCGAACAGAAGAGAGTTCTACAGTTGTGCACTTCTGAGAAAGAAGCTCTGCTCATGGAATCTACGTTTGGATTTAGGCACATATAAAGCGTGGAGAAAATTATTGACAGTAGTTTCAGCCGGACGGGTGTTTCTCGTGAAAGATTGGCGTGGGGGGACGAGAGATTGGAGCTCAGACGAGCACTTGCCATGGAAATAACGATAAAACAAAGACAGGCTCGCAACGTCTCTTCTGTGGGAGAGAGGCTGCAGGGAAGAGAAAAGGGCATCCCCCACTAAGCCACGAAGTCTATTTTGTACTCTGTCAAGGCAGGATAGGCTGTTTTAGCAGCTCCTGCCTAAATGTGGCAGCAGTAATCCATCCTTGGGCGTACTTGGCTTTAATACAGATAGAGAATTTCATCAGTAGTGAGATATCTTCTGGAGCGGTAGAAGGATCCCACCATTTTCCCAGAGTCCCTGGCAACAGATTTGATGTACGTGTTCCATTTCAGATCAGGAGTGAAGGTCAAACCTAGAAGCTTGTCAAAACATGGAGCTTCCCCAAGACGAGAACCATCCATTTCACTTTCTTGTATTATACATTATTTCTGCCTAAAGCTGTTGTACGTGCCTTCTTTTATTACCTGGGACCACGATATTCCTATTTGTTTTTGTTCACAATTTGATTAATATCAATTTTTAATTTGGATTTATTGCGAACTATCATCCTGATCTTTTCTTAGTTGTTTCACAACGTTTCAGCCAACTATTCCTCTGGCTTTCGTCAGGTTCTAACTGCGATTACTTCCTTCCGTAGTTGTAGTCGTCTCACCACGATATGGCCAAGTAAGCCTCCGGCCGGCTTTGGGTAAGATTGAAACAGCTATCTTACGACAATTCTAACTTGGAACCGTAGAGATTCAACGTCTTTATCACCTGCGCCACGGAACCTGAAGGAAGAGCAAGGTTGAAAATCCATAGTGATTCTAGTCCCCTTTATTTCTTCATAGATTTTTTCTATATAATATTTTTACCAGTAAAGGTCACCCTCAAGTAAATTTGTAATGTACATAATACATTAACGAAAATCTATTTTAATAAGTAACATGATATTAGTAATCGTTTTAAGTAATATAATTTTTCATTATTGCCTTTATTTAAAGGTGATTTATTCATTTATTTTTAAATTGATTTATGTTGAATTATTTATTGAAGCCAACGTAAATAAAGCTTACTTCCGTTTAAAAAAGATAGTAAATTTTATTTCTTTAAACGATAAATAGAGAGATTTATAAATGCATTTCAAACTCTCTCTCTCCCTCTCTTTTTCTCTCTCTCTCATCTCTTTATATATATATATATATATATATATATATATATATATATATATATATATATATATATATATTGGAAAAATATAAAGGTATTTGCAGCTTCTCTTCCAATTTTCGGATTTTAATCATGTCAAATCACACTTCATTTCCTTTTGACGGATTGATTGTTGCTATTTCTTCTGATGAGTTAAGGGCATAATAGATTCACTGATTGATATCATTAATTAATAATTAAGTGATTGATTTTGCTCTACGAAACATACTGCCAAGAATTGTATAAGTCAACTGAATTAAAGGAATAAATTATAAGATGGTCAACATCATAAATTTTGGAATATAACTTTTTGTTATTTATTCTCTATATTGCTCTGTAATTACATTGCGCTTCTTAAATAAGGATTGATATATGTTATAAGAAAATATATTTCTAAAGAAATATATATATATATATATATATATATAGAGAGAGAGAGAGAGGGGGGGGTATAAGTAGTAAAAATCAGTATAAAACGTGCTCAATACGTTAGTAGAGCTGAATATGTTTGGTTTTTTTTACTTTATAATCTCAAAATATTAACTTAGATCGTTACAATTGTTTCTGCCGACAAGGAATTCCCTACCTATTTCTTCAGGTGAAACACGATTCATCAGCCTCTCTATAGTCCAGACCCTGTTCTCTGTGACTTTTGGCTATTCCCTAAGCTCAAAGAAAAACTTACAGACTGTCGCTATTAGACAATTGAGGAGATGAAAGAGGCGGTGACAAGGGTCATTGACATCACACAAGATGGCTGTTATGGGGCCTGTCACGTTTATTAGAACAACTGAACATTTGCATTGCAGCCAGAGGCGATTACGTCGAAGGGAACTAGAGTTTCATATGCGTAGTATCAATAAAAATGGCTGGAAACTTATTGAAGGCAACTCGCACATCATACTTATATAAAATGTATTATATATAATCTATTATCTCCACGTAATAAGCAAATCATGCACCAAGTATTTTTTTTATTTTATATTTACTTTTATACTGATCGAAATATGAGTACACATACACACACACATACACACACACACACACACACATATATATATATATATATATATATATATATGTATATAATTATTTACTATAATAATTGTAAAATACTACAGATACTAGTGTTTCATCCTTTGGGGAATCATCAGTGTAAGGTGTCACGATTAACACTGGTCGATAGATTCGAACCTAGCAATAGAAGTCATCTCTGGCTTTATTAACAATGACCTAATCCATACGGCTACTGTCAACCGCGAGAAATACTGTTGAAATTTAAACATTTATTTTTAAAATGTATTTTAACGTCTATCAGAGTAATCTAATCATATAATAATTATCTGCGTATATATATATATATATATATATATATATATATGTATGTGTGTGAAAACAGCGAAACAGTACTGTATATGTGGATGACTATATATATATATATATACATATATACATATATATATATATAATTTTTTTTATTTTATAACCTCAAAATATTAATTACATTACAATTGTTTCTGCTGACAAGAAATTCTCTGTCGATTTCTTCAGATCGTAAAAGTCAAGTTTATATATATATATATATATATATATATATATATATATATATATATATATATATATATATAAGTTTTCTCTTGAGCTTAGGGGAAAACCAAATGAGAACAAGGTCTGGACTATAGAGAGGGTGATGAATCATGTTTATGCTAATCTTGGTCAAATATTCTGTGATAAGGATGGAATATCCTTGGGATAAATTTTGCGCAAAATTTTTGCATCTTAAGTTCCTTGCGAATAATTGTCTGTACAGTTCTCACAGTGGCATCAACCTGTACACTAATTGTTCATGACGGTCCTTATCTATGAAATTCTTTATTTATCCAATCAACTCTGGTGTTCTGACTTCATTACTCCTCCAACACCTTTTATCATCCCTCACAGACTTCCTGTCTTCCTGGAATCTCGTATCATATTAAAAAAAAAAACTGATATTCGATTCATGCAAGATGATCTAAAAGTAGGCTTAAGTATTCCATTCGTTTCTATGGCCTATTTTCCAAACTTAAAATAGAATTTTATTGCATGTCTTTCTTCTAAAGTGTCCTCACGTCCATATTGCATTATTCAAATTCACCAGTTATGAAAATCGGGCTTTAGTAGGGCGTATTACAATCCCTGTTGTAGCTGTTCCTTTTAACCCGAAGTCATAAAAATCGGTCAGTTATCTCATAAGATATATAGCAATAACATACTGAATGTTCAAAGGTCTTCAACAATTTAAAATGCATGTACAAAAAAAGTCTGGAAACTTATTGAAGGCACCTCGTATTTGACATAAATTCTTGAGAGCTAAAATAATTGTGCCAAGATTACTATGCCTTATGAGTCTACCATTCGCCCTTCTGGTGACTGATGTTTCAGCTCATCTATTGGCTAAGGTGTCTTTACTCTTGGGCAATCTGAAAAAGCAGAATCTTTTATGTTATGGGGACTGCACTTTCTTATTATAAGTTGTACCAAATGTCCATGCAAAAAATAAGTTACCTGTTATATTAATGAGTTTAAATGCATTATATTAAATATCTTATTTATACCCAACTTGTATTCGCATATCGTTCAACGATTATCTGCCTTCCATAATCTAATTACGCCAACGCCGGCAAGACAATGAACGTCGTGTGAACTGACGAGCAGAACTAACAGTAAAGCAACGATTGACAACTAACGATTGGGTGGAGTGGGTTATAGAAACCTACGTTAACACCTAAGCTAATGAGGCGAGATCTGTCACACTAAATACATGTAATATTTATTTGATGAGAATTGTTAACTTACTCTTCCTGTCATTAAAATCGTCATTAAAATCGTCGTTTACAATATTTCGTTTTCTCTCCCTTTTCAAACTAGGGACAGAACGTCATTGTCTCACGAGACAGAAGATCATCATCATCATCATCATCATCACAATGTATTCCCTTCAAGGGAAACACGGCATTAAATTCACTACATGTTAATTAGTGCCAGTATTAGATAGCAGTGCCTATGAATATGTAAGGTGTACGTGGGCATACAATGAGTTTGTATGTATCGTCTAGTGTTTCATAATGTTTCTTGTAGATGTGTGCATAACTGTTTACGCATATACATTATACATATAGATACAGTTTCAACAGGACATATAACATTTTATAAACAAACAGTTACTAAGAAAAACATACATAGTCCATCGATTCGTCTTAATCACAAGATTGACGAAACCGGTAATGAAGACTCATCCTAAGTAACAACAATCGACATCTGGTGATATTTTTAGACAACTATTATTGCAAATGTTTTCCCATTGGAAGATTTCACACGTCTTAGATTCTGTTTCCCCTCGCGTACAGGAACATAAGGCCCTGTCGCTATTTGGCCTCTGTCTCCACATCTCCAACTCTCAGTCCGTCTCTTAGCTGACCACTGACGAACTCTGTATATATCTAATTCTAGGGTGCTCTTATTTCATTCAACTCACATCTCTTAACATGTGACTTTTAATCACGTTTTCTCTATTTTGATCTGTTATTTTGAAATCTGTTTGTTTATTTTAAGATTATTTTAGCCATGGTTGCATTCATGGTTATCTTGATTTTTGGTCTCCAAAACCTGTTCTAAATTCTAAAGCCTATAAGCATATTTTATTTTGTATACAAACTAATTCTGCATACCGATAAATAATAATGTTCTTCATCTTAACATTTAAACTTTTAATAATAACTATTATCCTGATAATAAATATTATCCTAAATAGACTATCAGCAAGGAAACACGGTGTCGCCCGGCATTATCTAACATCATCATCGTGTATAGTATGTGTGTAAATATATATATATATATATATATATATATATATATATATATATATATATATACGTGTGTGTGTGTGTGTGTGTGTGTGTGTGTGTAGAGAGAGAATAAATGACAAAAAGTTATATTTCGAAATTCCTGATGTTGACTATCTTATAATTGATTCCTTTAATTCAGTAGACTTATACAATTCTTGGCAGTATCTGTTTCGTAGCGACAAAATCAATTACTTAATTATTATATCAATCAGTAAATCTATTATGCCCTTATCTCATCAGAAGAAATAGCAACAATCAATCCGTCAAAAAAGAAATTGAAGTGTGATTTGACATGATTAAAATCTGAAAATTGGAAGAGAAGCTGCAAATACCTTTTTATTTTTCCATTACGCCATATTGAAATATATATATATATATATAAATAAATATATAAACCGTAATTCAAGTCATTATATAAATTAATTCTATAAAATCAACAGTAGATTCTCTACAGTGCAATGTATACTACAATGTATTGGGGAATAAGTCACTGCAGGGAGATATGTAAGCTTCCTTCCGGTATACCGCGGTGAGCTCCAGACTAGAAAGGCAATTAATCGATTTGATTGACGAATAGGCGATTTCACCTAAATAAAATATAATAAATGTATTGAAGGTATGGAGTATTTGTTGATCATCATTCAATCCCGGGAAACGTCGGATCTCCCCGCTGGTTTGAAATAAAGTCTAATACAGTATTTAGAGTAAAATATTTCAAGTGAGTATTATTTCGTAATAAAAGTATTTATTTAAATAAAAGTTGTTTTTTTGCACTTGAATAAAAGCTTATTTTATTTTTTTAAATGTTTGTTCTGAGAAACTACAGAAGTCTAAATAAAATAAAAACATTTGCAGTCATGTCCTTACCTAGGACATCTATGTCATGTCCGTTTTAATAAGACAATGATCTTAATAAAAAAATAAAATATAATTAAACATCAATAAAATAATTTACTTAATATTAAAATAAATACAAAAAACATTATTTGAGTGCAGATTAGATTAGTTTTAAATAAACAACATATAATTATTTTGCGTCTTCTAGTTAACGCAATCTAAAAGTATTAATTGTTGTAGAAAAAGGTTATATACAGTACATAGAGTTATGTGTAAGATATAAGGCTTTGAAAAAAAAACGTCTGAGTCTGATCAACCCTCTATTCAAAGAGAACATTTTTTTTACACAGGCATAACCACATTATCAAGACCAAGAGGCCATGCAAGGATAAGGGTTAAAGAGTGTACAGTAGAAATTGGACAATATAGTAATCGATAGTAATGAAAATTCGGTAAATTTGATAATTTATATGGAACGGCTCATCAAGAAATTATTTATGTTAGACTTGAAGACAACCATATTGTAGTCACCCGGAAAGCAGGAAAACGGAAGACAATTCCACAGGCGTGCAGTTCTAAGAAAGAAGCTTTGTTCATGAAATCTACGTTTAGGTTTAGGCACAGATAAAGATTGGGGGGAATTATTGATAGTGTTTTCAGTTAGATGAGTGTTCTTGTGAAAGTTAGGCGAGGGGGGACCATAGACTGAACCTCAGTCGAACACTTTCCATGAAAATAGCGATACATCAGAGACAAACTCGCAACATCTCTTCTGTGAGATAGAGGTTGCAGAGAAGAGAAAAGGAATCTCCTACGAGGCTACGAAGTCTATTTTGAACTCTATCAAGGCAGGAGAAGTCCTTTCTAGCAGTTCCTGCCCAGATGTGGCAACAATATTCCATCCTAGGACGTACCTGGCTCTTATATAGATAGAGGATTGCATCAGCAGTGAAATATCTACCGGATCGATAGAAAGATCTCACCATTTTTCCAGCGGCCTTGGCAACAGATTTGATGTACGTGTTCCATTTAAGATCAGGAGTAAAAGTCAAGCTCAGAAACATGTTTGCTATATTCTTTTCTTCATGCCCCTACACCGTGTATATTTATATAAAAGGGAAGGATATTTCTGACAGCTTAAGTATTATACAATGAAGGAGATACAATAAAGGCAAACATCCTAAAAGTTTAAATATAGATTAGAACAGCAAATGTAGAACTACAAAAATCTTTGAATTAAAATTATTCTGATTGCGGTATGAGGAACGCAAAAATAACTCGTTCTCATGTGTGTTCATATAATTGTCTTATACAAGGTAGAACGATAAAGAAAACAATACAGCTTTATTTTAAAACTTTTATTGAAAACATCAATTCAGATAACTTGATTATGTAGTAGAGCTGACATATATTCAAGGTAGCCGCCTTCAGGCTAAATCACTGTCTCAATACAGGTCCGGAATCGGGAGCATGTTTTTCCACAAGCGCCGGCGCAACCTCGGCGAATACTCGGCGGATGGCGGCGATCAGGCTAGCTTTGATGTTGTGAGAGGTCATGTTGGTGATATTCTCGACGTATAATCTAACGAAGTAATCCAGCGCGGGTTCAGGTCAAGGGAGAATGGGGGTCATTGAGAGGAGGGTACAAAGTCATAGCACTCCTTCTGAAGCCAAGCGTGACTCCCTTTGGACTTGTGGGCCTGCGCTGAGTCCTGCTGCCACACTCAGGGTCTGCCAGCAGCCACCTAATTACACCGGGAGATCACCACACTCTTCACCACACCCAGGTACACTTTGGTGTTGACTTTCAAGCCGACTTCGAAGATATGAGGTGGCATGATGTGTCCCTCATTGAAACTACACCAAAGACCATTACCGTGAGTTATCGATGCGTCGGGCTGTGCCCTCAAGCGTTGAGCCATACGGATTTGCATTTGGAGAGTGTTGGCAATGGTTATGTTGTCATAACTAGAGAGCATGAGTTGTACAGCGGCACATCTCTGATCTCGCTCGTTGAATATTGTGTCACTTTCAAAAGATAGAATGTTCGTATTATTTTTGGGATTTGTACACAACTGACCAATTAGTTGATTGTCCGTAACAGCAAAAAAAAAAAAGAAAACTAGTTTTCATCAAATCATCGTCTTTTCTAGAGCGATAATTTTATTTTTCCGTCCTGTATTTCACTTTCCCCTGTATTTCACTTTCCCCTGTATTTCGTTATACATTTTTGTATTGCTCGTTCATTTATCTATTGTCTATGTTCCATTTTAGTGCTGGTGTTTTCCTGACAGATGTGCACACTTCATAGGATGGCCGATAACACTACTGATTTGTATCAGTTAATTTTTCATCTTTATCTACAATGGCTAGTTTTCGTTTGGCTTTGAGATAAATAACAATTTACTGGCTATTTGATTATTGCGAATACATAATCGTGTCTCGTTAGGGTAATTGTTTATACTTTCGTTGGTTTGACTGTCTTTTTTTATTTTTATAAGAAAGTGTCTTGATTTCTAAATTGTTTTTGTTCTATTATTTTTCTTATCGACGTTTAATAATTTCTTATCGTATTGTTTCTTATGTCTGTCAGTTTTTTCAATAAAGATTTAAAGTATTTCTGTTGGAAATCTCATATAAAGTAATCGATAAGTAGCACATATTAATTATTCTACTTTTTTATGGAAGTCGCTCCAGACAACACGTGAAACTGCTTAATGTAAAGAGCTATAAAGAAAGAAACATAATTATAGCAAAGTCAAGAGATACCAATTGACCTTAGTCTTAGAAGGGCCAAGTAAAGAGTAGAACGAAAACAGTGGGCAGGAAAAGAGTTCCTCGAACTTGCGGTCTTGGGAAATAAGCTACTGGAATAGGAAGTTGTATTACAATGAAGAAGCAAAACAGCGAATTGATGAAGATCACGAGACCAACGAATGAAACGAGCCGGAACAAAAGAAGCAGGATCAGAAAATTCTGAAGAGCACATACCATTATAGTATTTATAGAAAAAACTGTGACTAGCAACATTACTCTATGAGAGAGAGAGAGAGAGAGAGAGAGGGAGAGAGAGAGATTGAGAGAGGGGTTGCAAAGAACAGGATAGAGTGGAAGGCCAATTAAATTGCAAATGAGTTTCTGCATATTATCAAGAACTCTCAAATGGGACAGAGATTCATCAACCCGAATATGACAAAAATACTTCATGCATAGTCTGATAGGAAATTTGTAGAGATAGAAAATAGCCTCCGGTGTGAGAACGTGTTTTAAACAATACAGAGAACTTGTTTTACGAAAAACAGAAAAGGCTATTATGTACGTAAATGTTTGATTATATGGACGTGTAAAACATTATATTTCGGTTCCTTTGTTTAAATCTTTTTTGGTTTGTTGAAATTAATTTCCGTGTTATGGCAGCCATTATTTTACGATAGTATTATCTTTATTCGACTTTTTAATCCGCTAGAAACGGGAAAAGTTATAGCCCATCTGCTTATATGCACAACTGATGGTTAAATATAGTTTCATTTTCTTATTATTATTACATTTTCACCCCAAGCAAAGCACATTGCCACTTTGATGTAGGGGGCTACTATCAAGGACATAAGCTACAGGGGTACTATGTAGGAATTTGGGCATCAAGATTTCGGTTCACGTTACACTTGAACTTCTGCATGTTAGTACAGTTGGGGAAGCAGGGACCCGGAAGGGAATTCCAAAGTCCAGCGGTTCTGGGGAAGAAAATACTAGAGTAGAAAGTTCTCTTACATCTAGGGATCTCTACTGTGTAGGGGTGGGATTTAGCTGCTTGGGTTTGTTGGGGATATTTACGTCGAGAGGGTACAAGTGCTTGCAGTTCGTCGGAGCATCCACCATTAAAATACTTGAAGAGCAGACAGAGGGATGTAACATTTCGTCGATAGGACAGAGGCTGAAGCTTAGATGACAGTTCAGGACCTATCAGGTTGGCGACTATCTTTTGAACCTTGTCTACAAGCGAGAGAATAGTAGCAGATGAACCAGCCTAAATATGACAACAATACTCCGTACAGGGGCGAATGGTGGGCTTATAGACGTACAGAATATTTTTGGGCGTAAGTAGCTTTCTAGCACGGTACAGAGAGCCTGCCTTCTCCGCAGCGGTCCTGGCAATGCTCTAAATGTAATTGTTCCAACTCATGTTTCCTGTGAACGTTAGTCCGAGAAGTTTAAAAGAAGTAATTTCAGATAATGAGTCTTTGGTCATTGCTATTGGTGATAGAGAAGGCTTCTTGTAATTATTATAAGGAAACAAGTTTAGACTTAGTAGCATTAAATATGACCATCCATTTTTGTCCCCATTCCGCTACAGATTGGAGGTCATCCTCTAGTGTTTCTACCACTTCCTTAGATATGTGTTAATCTGTTTTCCTGTCGTGTCTGTTATAGAGCGTGGTGTCATCAGCATGTATACCACTTTCAGGGACAATTTTGTCAGGGAGATCATTTATGAATATTTGGAAAATTAAAAGTCCAAGGATAGACCCATGAGGCAGTCTCGCATTTATATCATATTGTTTAGATGTACGACCGTCGAGGAGAACTTGGATTTTTCTCTTATCTAAGAAGGATTTAATTGTGTTAAGTATTCGTCTAGTGATACCGTATGATCTGATTTTCCTGAGAGGAACTTCATGCCATACTCTGACAAAAGCCTTAGATATATCTAGAGCTAACGCTCGACCCTCCCCTGCTTTGTCCAGTGAATGGTATATACGTTCAGAGATTACAGTTAGGATGTCTGCTGTGGAACGGACTTGCCTAAATCCATATTGTTGGTCGGTTAGAAGTTTAGCATCTGTAAGGTGATGGACTAGAGCTTGGTTAATTATGGACTCAAATATTTTGGCGAAAAGTGGGAGGAGGCTTATGGGGCGATAATTTACAGGTTCAGCTCTTTCGCCATAATTCTTGAAAACTGGTACTACAGAAGCAGTTTTCCAGCAGGCAGGAAAGCAAGATTCATTAAGGCATTTGTTGTAAAGTTTGGAGAGAACTGGAGCTACTTCGGCGGAGCACTTTTTTAATAGCACAGCCGGGATGAGATCGGGTCCACATGCTTTTGAAGTGTCAAGGTTTTTTTTATGATAGCATGCACCTTAGAAGGGGTGATTTTCAGATCGTCTAGTGTGGTGTCTGTCCGAAAAGGAAAGCCAGGAAGGGGGTGGTTATCAGGGTCCAGTGCGGATTTGCAGGCAAACTGACTGGCAAGCACGTTAGCCTTCTCGGTTGCTGTGCAAACAACCTCATGATTGTTAGATAGTGTGGGAATTGTTGATTGCCCATTATTTACTACACTGTTGTAGACTTCCCAGAAATCACGGGTTCCTAATTTCTGTGATCAATGCTTTTTTTAGAGGGGGGGTCAGTAAATTTTCTCTTAGTTTTTTGCATTAAATACTAATCCTTATTAATCCCTATTGATCCCCAACCGTGCATCGAACGGATACCATAATACATACTTCGATACACCTTATAACAAAAGTTCATACAAAATTTACACCAGATCGGCGAAGTAGTTTCCGGAAAAACTTCAAGAGTAAGTATTGTATTGTAGTGACTAATCCTTATTAATCTCTGACTGTGGATCGAACGGATACTATAATACTTAGTTTACAGCACCTTATCATTACAAATATCTATGCAAAGTTTCAGCTAACTTGGACCAGTGGTTTCCGAAAAAGTGTGGAATAGAAATACAAATAGACAAAGAGAAATATTATATAGATTTTTAATAACGTTTACACTGGATGAATTATTGCTCTATATTCTATATAAAAAGTTTCCGTCGCTTTGTTGTCATCCTTCAGTTTGAGATAGTATTTAAATTATTAAACGCTAAACCATGCTTGTAAAAGTTTACATGTCTCTTAAATATCAAAGAACATTTTCGCTGGTTCGTCAAATGTTAAATGCCACTATCATCGCTAAATGACCACGATGAATGGATGCATTGTCACTTAGCTCATCTGAACCAATTTTGATGAAGAGGTTTATAGACTTGTGTAAGGCATTGTGAAAATGGAAAATTCCACATGCAATCTCTTAAAATTCCTTAGCTTATTAGTGTCAGAAAAGGAATTGTTTCATTCGTGTGCAGAAAACTTCAAAGAAAGTTGATTTCTCCGGGCTGATTCTTTCAAGATTTTTAATTAGTTTATACATTCTGCGAACTATTTCAATTACAAATATACCTTTATAGTGTACGCTCATCTCTCTCTCTCTCTCTCTCTCTATATATATATATATATATATATATATATATATATATATATGTGTGTGTGTGTGTGTGTGTGTGTGAGAGAGAGAGAGAGAGAGGGAGAGAGAGAAAGAGAATGAATGAGAAATTAAGATGCAATCAGTATATATCTGTATTTATTGCGAGAAAGAAACCCAGGTTGTGTGTGTGTTTGATTACTTTAGATAACACACACACATATATAAATACATATATATATATATATATATATATATATATATATATGCATTTATATATGTGTGTGTGTGTTATAATATATATATATATATATATATTAAAAAGTATGCACATATATTTTTAATCATGTATCATGAGAAAATAAAAAATTCTGTAAATTCTTAATAATATATATATAGTATATACACACGTGAGAAAAATAAAATGGGTCTAACAAATTTTATACTTTTTATTGCGCTAACAGATATATTGAGCAAAAAGCAATTGAACAAGAGAAATTAAACGAGAGTAATAACACCGAACAAGACATTTACTTTAATAAATGCTTAGGATGGAATCGCATTCCCTTTTGATTTCTTTAAAAGATCAATTATTTTAGACATGTTCTCAACCAAAGTGGAACACTGTGAAGAGGAGATGCTATTCCATTAGCTTTGTACAGCTTCCAACAGTTTGTCATTGTTCTCAAAAGTTCTTCCGGCCAATGCGCGAGATATTATGGACCAAATATTCTCGATTGGGTTTAAATTGAGGCTTCGACCTGGCCAAAATATCACATCAATTGAATTATCAGAAAACCATTTTTTGTGACTTTAGCAGTGTGTGCAGGGGCATTATCATGTTGAAAAATAGTGTTCTGGGATATTCTCAGCTTCTGGATACTTAGTAACAGTCCTGTTTCTAATCTTCGAATGTATTCCTTTGCATTATTGACTTTGCACATCTAATATGTTCCCCAATTCCTGCTGCAGTAAAAGTTCCCCATACCAGTATCCCTCCATCCCTGTATTTAACTGTCGATTTTATGCAACTTGGTGAAAATCTTTCTCCAGTTCTTAGATTGCACCGTTCGGGAGCATCAGGAGCATCACTAACAAGACAAAATCTTGATTCATCTAACCAGAAAAAATTCCTGAACCATAACCTAAGGAAAATCTCTTTCTATCATTGATGTTCTTCTTAGATAAAAATGGCTTATTTGCATACCTTTAAGAGATAAAATCCCATTTATTTCATTCGTCTAGATATTATATCTCTAGAAAGAGAATTTCAAGCCCCTGTTTTTAATTCATTCTATGCTATGGTAAACATAAGTTTTCTTTCGATCCTTCAAAACAGTTAATTTAAGCATGTGGTCGTCTTTCAAAGTGGATGCTCTGGAGCGACCAGATCCAGATTTCCCTTTTACCAAGCGTTCAACTTCGAACCTTTGATTAATTCGCTTTTCTATAGAAAGAGATGTTTTCACATTTTCTTTTCTTAAAATATCAAAAATCTGCTATAAGTCATTTTGAACTGCCTTAATCCTGCAATTCGTTTTTTATATCCTCGCCATCACTATCATTGATGTTCTTCTTAGATAAAAATGGTTTCTTTTCACACCTTTTAGAAGAAAATCCCATTTCTTTCATTCGTCTAGATATTGTATATCTAGAAAGAATTTCAAGCCCCTGTTTTGAATTCTTTGCTATATGGTCAACATAAGTTTTCTTTAAATCCTTCAAAACAGTTCATTTAAGCCTGTGGTCATCCTTCAAAATTGATGCTCTAGGGCGACCAGATTCAGATTTCTATTTTACCAAACATTCGACTTCGCACATTTGACCAATTCGCTTCACTACAGAAATGTTTTCACATTTTCTTTTCTTATAATATCAAAAATCTGCTTGTAAGTCTTCTGTGACTGCCTTAATCCTGTAATTCGTTTTTTATATCCTCGCCAAGATGCGGTCTTACCATTTTTAGGATTAAGTTTTCCACTTATTATTATATGCTATAATAATAATGATCTGCAAAATATGAATTTTCAGTTAAAATTAACAAAAATTAATGGAAAAATATTTAAAAATCGATTTTTTTTTTCCTTATTTCACTCTTGGTCTTTTTTTCTTTCTTTTTTTTTTCATATTCTTCCATTTGGGCAAACAAAATTACCATCAGTTGCAAAATAAATCTACTATTGCAAAGAGAACAAATCGAATAAAAAGGTATAACTGAAATCAAAGAAAGAACACAAAAACTCCACATAAAAGAAAGGAATATATAGTTTAAATCGTTGTATCATGAGAAAATCCAAATTTCTCTTAATTCTTAATGATTATACACACATACACATACACACACACATACACACACACATACACACACACACAAACACACACACATATATATATATATATATATATATATATATATATATATATATATATATATATATATATATATATTGTCATGAAATCTCAGAATTAGATTATGTATTTAAAAGAAAAAATAAATAAATAAAGGAAACATTTAATTCATTTAATTTAAACCGTTTCTTATTATTTTGTTTTGGCGTCGTCGACGTGAAAAAATATTTAATGAGAGATGGGGTAAGAAAGAGAGAGAGAATCTGTAAAGAAGATGAGAGCGAACAGACGTTTAAAGGAGAATAAAAGGATACTCTGGTTACCGCACATGCGTGAAGATATGCGCAGATGAAAAAAATGTAAAGGAATCCCTAGAGCAAGGAATTTTGGGAATGTATTAGACAGTAAAAGAGTAAAGATATGAGCCGAAAAGAAGACGAGGAAGAAAAAGGAGAGAAGACTTCTAGAACGAGGGGCAGTAGGAAGATGGAGAAGCTGAAACAAGAAAGAGTTGTAGCGTGGCCTTCGTTATAAAGATGGCCGGCCAGCTGAAAAAATGACGTCATCGCCGAGGTCCCAACAAGCAAGATATGTGGAACTCTTAGACTGTCAATAATGAACAGTAATTTTTACAGACAGCGTTACAAAACTTCAAAATTGGATTGAAATAAAGAAAGAACACGATGATTTATACTGAAACTCATCTAATATTAATAATAAAAAAATAATTTAAAAAATAATAAAACAAGTTGTTTGTTTAAGTATTATAAGCAATTGAATATTTCGTTGTATTATAGATTTTAAAGATTAGAATGCGTTCTTTAATTACTTATAAATTACATTTTAAAAAGTGAAGGAACACGATTTGATTTGAAGTAAACTTGAAGTTTATTTAATATAATTAAATGAAAATTATGCATGTAAGATTATGAATATTTAAAGCAGAACACAAGCAAAACATTTGAAATATTAAAATTAAACTATTTTTTTAATCAAATGAACAATATTTTTTAAATCAAAATGAATTTTCTTTTAATCAAAAGGAATATTTTTTAATCAAAGTGAACAATATTTTTTTTTAAATCAAAATGAATATTTTTTAATCAAAATGAACAATATTTTTTAAAATCAAAATGAATATTTTTTAATCAAAATGAACCACAATATTTCTAAATACAAATGAACCACAATATTTTTTCAAAATCAAAAACAATATTTTTAATAAATTCATGAAATATTGCACAGTAAAAAAATAATTAACCTAAAGAAAAAAATCATGTTTCTTATTTAAGATTATTTCACCACATAACAAAAATAACATGCAAAATCATTTTTTTATATCCATATTTTCAGTTTGTTAAAATACGTGGGTTTGTATTACTGTAAACATAGATTCGAAAAAGTTGTCAAAAAACAAATAAATGTTATCAAAGGCAAGATAAGTTACTTTTCTATCAAACTGGATATATTTTTCGTGTTTTTATTCAATGTAACATGTTTATTCAGTTCGAAAACCATACAGTGTTTACCGATGTATTGGAAAATTGGGTTTGTATTACTGTAAACATAGATTCGAAAAAGTTGTCAAAAAACAAATATATAACAAATAAATGTTATCAAAGGCAAGATAAATTACTTTTCTACCAAACTGGATATAATTTTTGTGTTTTTATTCAATTTAACATGTTTATTCAGCTCAAAAAGCATACAGTGTTTACCGATGTATTGGAAAATTTAAAATGGCGGCCGACTCTCTCTTTAACACGGTAAGTTCGGGAAAAGGTGTTATAAATAATAAACTAGACAAAATACTATTAAAAAACTACCGAATATATATCAAGTTATGTCACGGTAACTTATATTGAGCAAATTTCTAAGAGTATTTTGTCTAGTTTATTATTTATTACACCTTTTTCCGAACTTACCGTGTTAAAGAGAGAGTCGGCCGCCATTTTAAATTTTCCAATACATCGGTAAACACTGTATGTTTTTCGAGCTGAATAAATATGTTACATTGAATAAAAACACAAAAAATATATCCAGTATGGTAGAAAAGTAACTTATCTTGCCTTTGATAACATTTATTTGTTATATATTTGTTTTTTGACAACTTTTTTGAATCTATGTGTACAGTAATACAAACCCGGAAAATTCAAGATGGCGTCTGACTCCCTCTTTAACACGGTAAGTTTGGGAAAAGGTGTTATAAATAAAAAAAATGGTTAAAATACTGTTAAAAACTCGCTCAATATATGTTACCGTGACATAGCTTGACATATATTTTTTCTAGTTTTTTTTATTTATAACACCTTGTTTTTCGAGCTGAATAAACATATTACATTGAATAAAAACACGAAAAATATATCTAGTTTGGTAGAAAAGTAACTTATCTTGCCTTTGGTAACATTTATTTGTCATATATTAGTTTTTTGACAACTTTTTCGAATCTGTGTGTACAGTAATACAAACCCGAAATGAACGCGAGTTTTTTTTTTTTTACTTTTAAGTTTTATATATATATATATATATATATATATATATATATATATATATATATATATATATATATATATAATAAGTATTTTTAAATTTTATCTTTCTAGCTTTAAAAAAAAGTTTAAAAATGTTATCAGCCGGCATAATTTATTTTTAAATATTGAAAATTTCAGGAAAATTAATTTTTGCTAAATTTTTAAAACATGACTCAACAGCTTAAAAAAATCGTCTCTTCAAAAGAGTCGATGTTGTCTCGCAGTTTCATTAGTTTTGTATGCTGTAAAAAAATTTTTTTTATATTAGCAATTTACTTGAAGCTTCTTCTTTTGAATGGTAAAAAACTTAGGATGATGATATTGAATTAAATTATAGTTACATCGTGTTAAATACAGGGGGGAGCACGTTAAAACTTACTTTGCTGAATGGAGATATCCACGAGT
Source organism: Euprymna scolopes (assembly GCF_053919585.1). Classification (NCBI taxonomy): domain Eukaryota; kingdom Metazoa; phylum Mollusca; class Cephalopoda; order Sepiida; family Sepiolidae; genus Euprymna; species Euprymna scolopes. The sequence continues at coordinate 189,927,323 of NC_136482.1, forward strand.
CACTACCGGTGTTTACCGGTGTCAAGAAGCAACGGACTACTCGTGATGACGTCAGCTGATTAAATTATTTTTGCCCACCGGCCATCTTGTCTTTTAAGACGGTCTTGGTTGTAGGCGACAAAAGTTGAGCAGATTATTGGCCGGGGAATAAAACGGCGAAAGTTCGCTGTGTTTTCAAGTCAGACAAACGTAAAATGCGACAGCATCAAAAATAAAGAATACGAAGGGAAAAAATGAAATAAATGAAAAATACTTTTTGCGAAATGAACAGCGAATTATATCCTGATGTTTCGACAGACGAGAAGAATACGAGTGAAGAGGCGAAATTTATCAACGCAAATTTGTTGTGACATTAAATGACGAAAATAACAGAAATTGGAAAGAGAAAAAATCGAATAAAAGGAGGCATAACCGAAATCAAATTAAAAAAACCTCAGAAACTCCACATGCATGAAAGAAAGGAACTGCGAGTTTAACCTCCTTTTCTTTCTCTCTCTTTTCTCTTATACACATATACCGAGAAAATTGCAAATATCTTAGTTTCTTTCTGTTTGTTTACTTCATTTATTAAAGGAATTTAACGTTATATTTAATACCTACGTTAATGAAAATATAATATTTATGCGTATTTTACGACCGGACAACACCGAGCTGCCTACTAGATTGTAAATAAAGTTTTTAAATCAGTGTTTGCTTTTCCGTCTTGGTTTTTACTATGTTTTCGTCTGGCCACTTCATAATTCACGAGTCTGGAACATTTTTTACTTTTTACTTGTGTTCGTCTTATATATGGAACCCCGTGGAGTGTTTGCTGCGACTGCTCTTCTTTTCCATGGTCTGTGGATGTCTGAGGTCGTTCAGAGTTCTTCTTGTTTATGTTTCGGACGGCATCGTCTGCTACAAATTTTTGATGCAAGCAATGGTCCGGAGTATCGGTGGCAGTTTTCCGTATTTCTTTCTGGATCGGTTTTGCATTTCAAGATAATCTAATTTATAAAACTTACCATGTCTGTCTGTCTGTCTCCATATTGTCAAACTCTGTCTCATCCGAAACTTAAAGTCGTAGAGCAGCGCAGGGGCCTCAAATGATTTGATTTTTTATGGACCGTTCTTTTATCGGTTTTTAGCTGGTTAATATAGTTTCTAAGGGGGTCGAAAAGAGGGGGGGGGTAAAAAAATCGTAATGTATTTGGTACATTCATCTTAGTTTATTTTTCATTTTAAATTTTTAATCAGTTCATATGCGTGTTAAGTTGGCACAGTGGTAACATCACCAGATTTGATTGCTACGGTTTTGCTTTAGGTTTCGATTCTAGCTGATGGCAGCGAAATACTTTTTTTGTTTACTTTTTAAATCACAACTCTATAATAATATATACGAAATCTGGACAAATTAAAATATCGTATTTAAGCGTATTTTACGCCCGGGCGAGGTCGAACCCCCTCTCCCTTGCTAGTATTTTATAGAGACTTTTTTATTACAAATTTGGATCTTTGAGTCGAAAGCATGGTTATATATATATATATATATATATATATATATATATATATATATATTATATATATATATATATATATATATATAATGGTGTGATTTACAAACATTTGAGACGTCTGTATTGTGTGAACTTTAAGGAAATCGGCAATTAGACTTTTTCACCTTCTCGCCTGTGACGTCACGGCCATACGTGACCTCCGCCTCAACAAATCTCTCATCAGTTTTAAATAAATCGAATTCAAACTGAATTAATTTAGTACGCGTCTGTGTTTGAAGAAATGCTGCGGGTTATGGCGAAACTGGCGGTTCTTTAAGCTATCCTTCCGACCTTTCTCAACTGGTTGAGTTTAAGACCACCAACACCACCAACATCACTAACATAACCAACATCACAAACACGAGCAACATCAGATAGACTGATTAGTGGTTATAGAAGATATTGGAGTAATGGCAGCCAAACGAGATGCGACAAGCTTTTAACAAAAATGTTTCAATTACACATGTCACATGACTGATTTGCAGATTTCTTTTTAAATAAATTACTTTTTTTTAATAAATTACTTTTTTTTTTTTAATAAATAATTACGTTTTTTCTTTCTTCGTGTGCATTTATTTTGAAAGTTTACTTTACTAATTCGTCTCTGGGTACACATATAATAGGCTTATCATAAGCTTCTTCACAATGACCATGTTCGCAAATGATATACATATATATATATATATATATATATATATATATATATATATATATATATATATATATATATATACGTACATACATACACAAACATATATAGAGAGAGAGAGAAAAAAGGGAGAGAAGAAGAGACATGTGTACAGATAGAAAGATAGGTTTCGATGCGGAAAATGTCAAAAACAGAATGTTTCAAATAAGATGATTAATTTTCAATAGTCTACAATCGTTTCGTTAATGGAACGACACTATAAAACAAACGTTGAATCTTACAATCAATCTTGAACAAAAATTCAGAAAATTCGAAACTCATTCCATTGAACTCAAAGCATGTAAGTTAGACTACAAAACTTTACATTCGTTGAACTTTGACCCTTTAATCGTAAAATTTCTGCCCGAAAACCGATGGTATCGATTTGCCCAAATCTCAGTAACCTGTATATCAAATTTTAAGTCTGTAGGCTTTAAATTGACAGAGTTATTGCGTATGGAAATGTACACACACAGACACAGACAGACACTTTCACTTATATATATATATATATATATATATATATATATATATATATATATATATATATATATATATCTGGAATCAAGGTACAAAAATTAAAAAGGTTCCAGACCTTTTCAAATTTTGTGGGAGAGAAAAATTGCCGTCACTGGCAATGGGCAAAGATTGAAGTTCTTATGGGTTTAAAATGATTCCGAGAATCTAGTTTCTGTTAGAAGAAGAGCGGTGGGTTAAGAAGGGGAGAGTTGAAAGGGTAGTTTAAAGTTATGGGAAATAGTGAAGGGGAGGGGTAATATAAAGGTGAGAAAGAAATAGAAGCGGCGTGAACACAGTTTTCATGGTTCCTACCAGAATATATATATATATATATATATATATATATATATATATACTAAATTAATTATTAAATACCTACATACACTAGTGTTTCATCCTTTCGGAATCATCAGGGCAGGGTGTCACGATTAACCTCAGTCGATAGATTTGAATCTGGCGACAGAAGCCATCCATGAATTCATTAGCAAGGACACAATCCATTCGGCTACTGTTAACCCTGAAGAAATGCTGTTGAATTTAAAGATTTATTTTTTAATGCTTTTTAACGTCTGTCAGAGTGATCTAATCATCTCATGATGATCTGCGCATAAGACCTAAATTGACCGACATTAATTTAACTGAAAGTGCTCGATGATAAGAACTGAGTTTCTTAAAGGGGCTGACATAATTATTTACTATAATAATTATTAAATACCTACAGACACGAGTGTGTCATCCTTTCGGGAATCAGCATTATATATATATATATATATATATATATATATATATATATATATATATATATATATATATATATGAATTTGGGTTTTTCTGTATTGATATTTATATAAATACATTTTTTTTATTTATTTAAAAAGAAAAAAACAACTTTCTTATATATGGGTCGTGGAATTTCATTCATCTGCAGAATACCCAGCTAATTTGCATATTCTTTTCGACATTCATTTTAATTAATTCCCTATTAGTTTTTTCGGGTTTCTTATGGGACGATTATTATTTAGTTAACTATTACGTTTAATTATATTCATGCAGTTATTCTACAATTCTTAATGCTACAATATTTCGTAATTTAGAAATTTATTATATTTTTATTAGAATATCTTGTCCTTTTCTTTTCCAGTTTTAGCAAATAGTCCTTTACTTGTCCATGTTTAAGCTTAACCGTATTATTTTTCATGCTCGAATTTTTCTATTGTAATATAATTTTGTTTAAAACCAAATCTTTCACTGTTGATAGTAATGATATAAGTACAAATATTTATTGATTTTAAATTTCCAGTAAAACTAAAATCGATAGATCATCTCTCCGACACGTGTACTTTTACGTGTTAGAAAATATCGGCAGAATTAACATTTATTTTTACGATATACATGAAAAATAACCACATTATAGTTAAATATTTAGAGATTTATGAAGAATCGGAATCGGTAATTGTATCGCAATCCGGAATTTAGTACAGCATCAGTAATTGTATCGGAATCGTGAAAAATAGTGGAATTGTCCCTCACTAATGTATACTTTTTATTTGTTTTACATAAGCATTAATATGTCGCTACACATTCATGAGCATGTTTTGAAAATGAACTCGAAATGGCTTTTTTATTAATACAGAAAGGTCACTCGAGGTTAAGGTTTCACAGTTTGTCTAGTGGATTGATAACGAAAATGGGCAGTATTTATATTATTTCGGATGAAGTCCTGCGCATCATGAAAACGAAATTCCCAAACATTGTACTGGCTTTCGCATGTGTTTAAAGATAAACACATGATTTTGTCTCACGTCTTCGAAAAGGGTATAATGACTGAGTTACTCTTCTTCTTGTTAAGTGTTGAGTAGAGAGAGTTATTTTGTTAAGACCATATCTGTGGCCGCGAAAAACCCAGAAATCTCTTTTTGCAAACTTCGAAAAACTCACCCGCCCTAACAGCTGCTCTCCATAACTCGCCTGGTTGTAACTCAATTCTCAGAAAGACACCAAACGTAATATCTGCAACATTGTGGTTAATCCTCCCTTGAAGGACACCGGGATGATCACTTTCTCCAAGTTCAGGTTCCATTTTTTTCAAGTGTTCAAGTTTTTCTCAGGTGTTCTGTCTTAAGCAAAATATCATCTACAAAATACACTTTACATTTTTGCTCATAATTTGACGTTTGTATCATTTTCAAAACTATTTGAAATCTTTCTTATTAATTCATTTATTGAACAAAATTCGAATATTTGATTACTTTCGTTTTATCGATTATAACATTTAATCATCTTTTTTTTTTGCATATCAATTTACAGAACACTATCAAACTCTAAACTACTGCTTCGATTTGTTTTTGTTTTTTATTCCGGTTGCTGCTATTAATGCGGTTTCATATTCAAAACATTTAATGTCAGTAACTTTTAATATAAAATTTTAGCACAATGCTTTTTTTGTTGTTTCAATTACATTGGATTCAGGTTTTATTGGATTCTCATATCACTTTGTTGAACCGCACTTTATGTTTCATTTATTGTTATCAATTATTCATCTGCATATTGAAAATATTTCTTAAATGTTGAATCATAATATATATCTCCTGTAATGAGTGATTTCGCATTTTTTATTTTTTCTCTATAGATTTTTATGTTGACACTTCGATATGAGTTCATCTTTCTTAAGTAATATATTTTCCCTTTTCTGTGTTCATACATACGTTTTCTTCTAAACATCTAGGATTATAATTAAATTAAAGTATTAGATTTATTCAGTCTCGTTAGTAGGGGAGGGTTCCTCCAAGGCATTACTTCCTCAATTCGAAAGATTTGTCTATTGCCAATCGTTTGAGACACGACTTAGTGAAAAATCGCGACTTGTTTTGAGATTTCTCAAGTATCTTCTGGGATAACGAGGATCTCTTTTCATTATGTTGAGTTTATTTCACGTTTTTGCTGTTATACAGTTTTTCTTTATTATTTCTTAGATTATTGTTAAGGACTCTTTCGTAATTATATATATATATATATATATACATATATATATATATACATATATATATACTTCAGAATAATGAAATTCAATATATCTGCTGGTATGCAAATCCAGTGCTTATCTGTCTTATATCTTTATATATGCAAATTAACCTTTTAAAATATTAAAATTTAAATACCTTAATTATGATCTCTCTCTCTCTCTCTCTCTCTCTCTCTCTTTTAGAATATGACATCTTCGTTCTGTGACGAGTATGCAGATCATAAAGATTTTTCTGTGTTTTTCCTTTTTTTAAATAAGTGTAATTCTAAATATACAACAAATTTTATGCTGATACTTGAAGGTATAAACATTTGAATTTCTTCAGATATTTTTTTAAACAGCCTTCGTTAAATATATATATATATATATATATATATATATATATATATATATATATATATATATATATATATATATATATATATATATATATATATGGGGCGGGTGTTTAAATACTTAATCTCTAAACTACATTTATACGGCATAATCACGTTGACACACTGGTTCTCGTCAGATCACCGAAGTTAAGCAACGTTGATCCTTGCTAGTACCAGGTTGGTAGACATTTGGGAATTGTAAGTACTATATGTACTCTACGCTTATCTCGGTATTGTTTCCCATTATCCAGAACCTCCATTTGCCACTAGTATTTAACAACTCAGGAGAGGTGTGGTTGAAGATTGCGCAACTCTTGTCGCAAAAGAATCCACGCGCACACACTCTTACAGTGGGTATCCATAGTCTGTCAAGACTGAATGAAGCTACTATACTTAACTTAACCGTGTATAACAGATGTGAGGGGAAAACAAATGAACACATATCCAAGGAAATGGCAGAAACACTAAAGGATGACCTCCAATCCGTAGTGGAATGGGGACAAAAATGGTTGGTCACATTCAATGCTGCTAAGACTAAGCTTGTTTCCTTCAATAACTACAAGAAACCTTCTCTACCACCAATAGCAATGGCCAAGAACACATTGCCTGAAAGTACTTTTTTTTTTTTTTTTTTTACACAGGGATCACCACTTATCAAGGCCCGGAAGCCACTCAGGGATAAGGGTTATTGCAAGTACATTACGTTAGTGTGGAGATTTGATGGAGTGTTTACTTAAGGGGGCGGTTCATAAGGAATTTGTTAACATTAGACTTGAAGACATCCAAGTTGTAGTCCGGAGGGAAGCAGGCAGACGGAACAGAGTTCCACAGGCGTGCAGTTCTAAGAAAGAAGCTTTGTTCATGGAATCCGCGTTTTGATTTAGGCACAGATATAGAGTGGGGGAAATTTTTCACAGTGGATTCAGCTAGACTGGTGTTTATCGTGAAAGATTGGCGAGGGGGGACCAGGGATTGGAGTTCAGACGAGCACCTGCCATGACAATAACGATAAAATAAGGATAGGCTCGCAACGTCTCTTCTGTGAGAGAGGGGTTGCAGGGTAGAGAAAAGGGCATCCCCCACTAAGCCACGAAGTCTATTTTTGTACTCTGTCAAGGCATGATAGGCTGTTTTTGGCAGCTCCTGCCCAGATATGGCAACAGTATTCCATCCTTGGACGTACTTGGCTTTTATATAGATAGAGAATTGCATCAGTAGTGAGATATCTTCTGGAGCGGTAGAAGGATCCCACCATCTTTCCAGCGACCTTGGCAACAGACTTGATGTACGTGTTCCATTTCAGATCAGGAGTAAAGGTCAAACCCAGAAACTTGTCAAAACACGGGGCCTCACCCAGACGAGAACCATCCATCACAATTGATGCTAGATGGGGATCAGAGCGTTGATGATGTAAGGATAGCAGTTTGGTTTTGGATGCATTAAAGGTAACTAGCCACATCTTCCCCCACTGAACCACGCGCTCGAGATCAGAGGAGAGAGAATCAGAGAGAACTTTGTCATTTACAGCCTTTGATACGTTGCTGTAGATGGTCGTGTCATCAGCATAGATGTCAACGAATGATTTAAGTATGTGTTTAGGGAGGTCATTGATGTAGATCAGGAAGAGAGTTGGGCCCAGGATTGACCCCTGAGGGACTCCAGCATTTATATTGCAGGCCTCCGATATTTGTCCATCTACCACTACTCTTATGAGCCTATCGGAGAGAAATGATTTAATGATTGAGAAAACATTTCCAGTTATACCGTAGCTGGAAATCATGTGAAGTAGACCCTTATGCCATACCTTGTCGAAGGCCTTTGATATGTCAAGAGCAATTGCCCTAGAAAGGAAGCCTTTGTCAAGAGATTCACTAATCCTGTGGGATATAACCGTCAGCACATCTGCGGTAGATCTTGCAGAGCGGAAACCATATTGTGTGTCACTAAGAAGGTTATTCCTGCTGAGGTGGTTGACTATTTCTCTATTTAATATTGATTCCAGCAACTTACTCATAACACAGAGGAGACTTATTGGTCTGTACTGAGAGGGAGATGACTTATCACCTGAATTCTTAAATACAGGGCAAACTGATGAGGTCTTCCAGGGGGTCGGAAAGCACTTCTCCTTAAGGCAGCGCTTAAATAGTTTCGTAAGTATGGGAGCAAGTTCTGGTTGAAGCTTTTTTTAACACTATAATTGGGATGCCATCAGGGCCAGTTGCTTTACTGGAATCTAGGTTTTTTATTAGCTTGGCGACCTCATGCACGGATATTTGTATGTTACCTAGCTTGGTCTGTGTTATAGGAGGAAATATGGGGAGTTGATGGCCTTCTTTTAAACTCCTCGGCCTAACGTTTACAGGGAATATGAACTGGAATAGATACATTGAGAGCATTGCCAAGGCTGCTCCAAGGAAGGTTGGCTCCCTCTACCGTGCTAGAAAACTACTTACGCCTGACAGTATCCTATACCTCTATAAGGTAACCATTCGCCCATGTATGGAGTACTGTTGTCATATCTGGGCTGGTGCATCTGCTGCTTGTCTCTCGCTCCTGGACAGGGTTCAAAAGAGAGTCGCCAACCTGATAGGTCCTGAACTGTCATCTAGGCTTCAGCCTCTGTCCCATCGACGAGATGTTGCATCCCTCTGCCTATTCTACAAATACTTTAATGGTGAATGCTCTAACGAACTGCAAACACTTGTACCTCCCCGACGTAACTACCCCCGACAAACCCGACAAGCTACTAAGTCTCATCCCTTTACAGTAGAGATCCCTAGGTGCAAGAAAGCCTTTTACTCCAATAGTTTCTTCCCCAGAACTGCGGGTCTTTGGAACTCCTTTCCGGGATTCTGCTTTCCCAACTGCAATGATATGCAGAAGTTCAAGTGTAATGTTAACAAACATCTTTCTACTCTTCTCCCTTCATAATGACCCCGCAAATTAAGTCCCTAATAGTAGCCCCCTGCTTCAAAGTGGCACTGTGCCTTGTTTGGGGTGAAAATTGAATTAAAAAGAAGCGTCATAGTGTGTATATAATGTGCGTACTAGTTATCTATGTGTGTGCAAGTGTGACAAGTAACATATACGTAAACAGTTCAATAAATAGATCGAATAACAAGACTTTATTTAGACAGTTATTTTAGTCTAATATCTAGTAGCATCTTATCCTCTTTCCTCATAGGCAATCAGTCGATCCTGGCGTATCTGGAGTTTGAATGACATCAAGTTTATTTTTGTTTAGAGTCATGACCTCGTTAGCCTTTTCTTTTTCTTACTTTCACATCACACAAGGCAGTGTTCCACGTTAACATGAGGAGCTACTATTTGGGATCAAATTTACAGAAATACTATGTAGGGAGTTGTGCAGTAAGATGTCTGTCCACATTACTCTGTATGTCTGTACAGTCAAAGAATAAGAGACCTGAAAAGGAAATTCAAAAGTCTAACAGTTCAAGGAAAGAATCTATTTGAGTAGAAGCTTTCCATCATACATGGATTTCTGCTTGTCAGGTTTGTCGAGGGTATCTACATCATGGAGGTACGAGAGCTTTGAGTTCAGCAAAGCACATCCCATTAAAACACTTGTGAAACAGGCAGAGAAATACAAAATCTTGGCGGTGGGGCAAAGGTTAAAGTTTGTTTGCTAGTGCGGGAACTATCAGGTTGGCGACTCGTTTTTGAACCCTGTCTAGGAACGAGAGACTAGTACCAGATACACCAGCCCAGATGTGGTAATAATGCTCTATGCGTGGGCGAACAATGGCTTTCTAGAGATACAGGATACTCTCAGGCTTAAGTAGCATTCTAGAGCCCACCTTCTTCGCAGCAGACTTGGCAATTATCTCAATATATTTGTTTCAATTCATGTTGCCTGTGAATGTTAAGTCTGGGACTTTAAACGAAGTACATTCAGCTATGTATCATTAGCCATAGCAATCGGTGGTTGAGGAAGTTTCTTTGAAATTATTAAAGAAAATATCGCTGGTGACGACGGAGGTGGGTCGACAATCACCTAATTCAAATATGCTCCACTAGTGTTAAATGTAAAATAAATTATATATTTTTATATAAAAAAAGCATTTGTTCGCTATTTTTATACATACGTTAAATTTCAGAATACGGCCCCTGCCATTTAATGCCGACGACGGAAACGCTGTCCGTAACGAAACAAAGAAAACCCAAGAAGTTACCCATGTCAGCCGGTTTCAGTCGACGCCATATCGATCCGTTAATGTTTCCATGCGTCGTTTGATATCTTTTTTATTAATGGAACGAAGGCAAGCTACCTCCGTGGTTCCCAAAGATTCCCGAGTTCGACAAGATACACGTGAAGAAGGTCGAAGGTTAATCGAATGAAATGTGAAAATAAAACTCAAGATAAGGACAGTAGTGCGAAAAATCTAAATAATAGAAAAACAAATGAATACAAAAATGCACCAAGTTGTGTCCTTACTTGCATACAGCGCTGATATTTGTTTACAAAACCAATTATGATTTCCATTGCTTTCGAAAACGGTGAGTGATAGTAAGCCAAGCTGAAAAAAAAAGCAAACTCGTCGGAGAAGTTTCAAAAATAATTGATTGTACCGAGCGATGATTAAAGAAGGGAATAAAATAAAAAACAAGGAGAGAAAATTGACAAAGATTGGAGACAGCCAGAGAAGGTTTGTTTTGATAGGTTAAAAATGAAATTGTTTGTATTCTCTTTGGAATGGAAAATGGCAAATATACAAATAGTCTAATGGAAAATGAACGCGACTGAGAGACATTATTGCAAATGTGAGTACAATGCGTTTCGGAAAGCGTTTCCATTCCTTTTTGTTTTTTGTTGGAATTGATAAGCAATAACAGAATAAAACTAAGTTGATATTTTTCGTTTTCAAACAAAACATTTGATTTAATGAACACAGGCTGCCTGTACATAAACACACACACAAATTGAGCCCTGTACATGAAACCCTCTTCTCTCCCTATTAGACGGGGTGCAAAATAGAGTCTTTAACCTAATTGGGACCACGTTGTCTATCAACATCCAACCCCTGTCCCATCACCGCAATGTTCCATTCTTATTCTTAGTTTACAAGGACTTCCACAAAATGTGCTTCGGCGAATACATACTCAACCAACCTGACTAGCAGCAAAATCACGCCTCCTTCATTGTAAACGTCCCAAGATGCTGAAAAACTTCCTATTCGAATAACATTTTTATCGGGCCACTAGCCATTGGAATTCCTTTCTTGCTCCTAGTTTACCCAACTGTACGAACATCCAAAATTGTAATGTAATATGAACAGATATTCCGATTTTACACGCCCGCTATAAATCTAGACATTAATCACAATAATCTCTTTCGTCTCAGTCGAATTGTTTGATGATGTATACATTTCAAAACATTTTTTAAATAAAATTATTTCAATAAATGGCGTGTTTAAAACGACAGACGCATTTCGATGTTCCTAATTATTTATCTCTCTACCAAATCAATATTAAGGGCGTTTATTTTTATTAATATTAAAAAGATCTAGTTCTCCATAAGGAGAACTGGATGTGACAACAATAGAAAAAGAAACCCTGCAGTCTAGAAGAAATCAACGCAATGTGTCAAATATGAAAAAGTGTGCGTATAACTGCGTCAATACAGAGAAGGCGAATATACCCGGCCAGAATTATCTCCCTTTAATTCATTCTCGACCAAATTTCGAAAACGCTTTATATTTGGAGAAGTTTTTAAAAAAGCTCTTCTTTTCCCTGCATGGGAAATTGAAAACAACACAACGTAAAGAACATTAATAATTCATTGTTTGAATGTGTTTATCTATTTACGACATTAACGACATGTATCTTTTTTTTCTTTTTTTTTTTTTTTTTTTTTTTGCTAATGCACTTACTGATACACGCTATTTTTTAAATCGTATTTCCAAGTTTAATTAAAGTTTTATGATATGTTTTTTTTTTATTCAATTGTAAGGTTAAAGTACAGAATAGGTACAAAACACCCTTCTCTCCCCATGGCTTTATAAAATAATAACGTTATTATTTCAGCACGGATCAATAAGTGCATGAGTACCCTTTTTTATTGCTTTGTAGCAGGTTCAAATATGATTATAACAAATTAATAATAGTTAAGTTGAAGAAAGTTTTGTTTGACTTATTTTCACTTAATATTAAATATGTTGTGTTATGAAATTAAATCTGCATTTTGGTTTTTATTTCCAATCAAAATTTCAATTCTGATTTGTTACTTCATTAGATAATTTCTTGCATAACTATTTTAAGTATTTCGCGCAGAAAATGAAAAATACGCAACATTTCATCAGAAAAGCTACAATGTGTGGCCGATGGGCATAACGGTTTAGATCTCTTTATATATTGGTGATCGTCACTGCTTGACAGAAGAAGACCATTTTTTCTTTGCTTTATCATTGATTATTTATCTATTTCCATGTATTATGTTTTTATATTTTCCGTTTTTGTTATTTTATTTGATTCGTTTCATAATTTGTTTTTATGTAATTATTTATTTTATTATTTATTTCATTTATATATATATATATATATATATATATATATATATAAATTTATACACATATACATATGCATATACACGTGAAGATGTGATCAAGATGCGCTTTCCATCTTCTGTGGGAACGCAAGTGACGCTTCACACCAGCTCTGTTCTTATACAGTTTGTTGCAGAGGTCACACTTATGCTGAGATTGAGGGACACCAACTGGTACTTCTTTACTATTAATATATATATATATATATATATATATATATATATATATATATATATATATGTGTGTGTGTGTGTGTGTGTGTGTATATATATACGCACACACACACATATATATATACACACATACACATATATATACATATATATATATACATATATGTATATATATATATATATATATATATATATATATATAAGCGAGATAAGTCCCAGATTAAAGATCAAGTGATTGGTTGGTTGGTTGTTTTTGTTTTACGGCATATCAACCCTTTTCAGGTTATTTAAAGTCGAATCCAAAGATTTTGAAGAAAAAATTTTAATAGAATATATTTGTTGTTTACAAGTCGGTTTCTATTAACCCATAGTTGGGACCCTAACAGGTACTACCACTCCGGGTCAGAGTGGACTTGAGAGCAATGGCTCCACACTCCTCAAAGCCCGCAAGCTAGGGCCTCACCACTGGATATAGTTTTAGGTCATATGCAGGACCAAATATCAAGTGAAATATCCTCTCTATATCTTCCTTGTATCAAACAATAAATTCTTAACTCGAATAAATGTGTTTATATACTGATTTTCAGAATTTAACTTTAACCATTAAACTTAATTATATATATATATATATATATATATATATATATATATATATATATATATATATGCATACAAATATATACTAGCAGGGAGATGATACCCGGGATTGAATGATGATCAACATATGTTTCACGCTCCCATGTTTTTATTTTCATTGTGACGCACCGGAAAGAAGCTTCATCTGCCTCCCCGCAGTGACTTAGTTCAGAATATATTGTAGTCTACACTGCGCAGTAGCGAACCTAATGTTGATTTTATAAAATTATATTTTTTTATATATAATTATTGTATTAAAGTTTAAAATGCAAAATTCAAGTAACATGCTTTAATTATGCTTTAAACAGGAACAATTATTTCAGACGCGTCCTGCCATATCAAAAACGCACTGTTAATGGGAGAACATTTGAGACTTCCGGGTGCTGTATGTGTTCTCCGCTTATCTCGGTATTGTTTCCAATCGTCCTGAACTTCTCCTTGCTCAAACAGTGCCGATTCGGGAGACGTTTGGTTAGAGATTGCGCAACCTTTGCTTCACAATTACACGCGCAGCTGCGCTTACAGGGGGTATCCTTTGTCTTTCGAGACTGAACGGAGGCATCGATATATCTAATAAATAATCTATAAATGTAAAATAACCTCTATGAATATAAATGGTCAAGTATCTTGCTTCGCTTGTGCTTTAAATAGTAACAATCATTTAGAACGCGACCCTGTCATATCAAAGAACCTACTGTTGATTTTATATGTGGAGCCTTTCGGCTTGTGCGGTAATAAAACTTCTGTGATGTTAGGCTGTGTAAGGTGTTAACGTTGGTCTGAATCGCCTGATCTTTCTTTTATTAGAGTATATCACTTGTCGATACTTATCGGTAGTATTCTGATACAAAACCTATCTTAGAACACTGCCAGTCACATAAAGAATTTTACAAGCGAAGCATTTATAAGAGCGTTCAAAAATAGGATCAAGTTATAGTGAGTAACTGTCGTTATTATTATGAATAAATATTTTTAAAACACACACACACACAGGTTTCTATTTTCGAGATGAACTTTTAAATCTGCTAAACTTTTGCGCCTACCTGATACAAACGTATCAGTTCTTTCATTATAAATTCCAGGAAAGCATCGATGAGGGCAAGTGATGCGAAACTACAGAGAACTAAAACCCCAATAACACACCAATTTACTTAAGGCTAACATAATTAAAATATTTTGTTCGGTTTTGTTTCTTCGTAGACGATATGAATATCCTCTGAAGACTTCCGATTGATTATTGATTCTGCTCTGCTGGTGGCGATTTTTCGTGTTATCGTCTCGGTGTATCGTTTCTTCTCGATAATTAAATAAGGCGAAGAAATATACATCCAAATGCATATATATATATATATATATATATATATATATATATATATATATATACTAGCAGGGAGAAGCAACGTTGCCCGGCATTGAATGATGATCAACGAATTTTTCACACTCCTATATTTTTATTGTAATCGAAATCCGTGAAATCGCCCGGGAGGAAGCTCCACTTGTCTCCATGCAGTAACTTAGTCAAAAATATATGTTATTCTACATTGCACTCTAGAGAGCCTAATTTTTCTTTTATAAAATTGTTGTATATAAACTTCTTTCCAGTTAACGAGAAAGCATTAAGAAATTAGCTTGACGTGTTTGAATAGATCGTGTCATGCAAAAAAAAATACAACAAAAGAAACACGTAAATTTTCAAGTCTTATAAAATTCTTTGTAGTTAATGAAAAAAAAACCACGTCATGCAAGAAAAAGACAATAAATCACAGTCGAATTTTCATATCCCGTTGTTCTATAATTGTTACTAAGTGACGACATGGAAAAACGACTTTACAGATGATAAATAAATTAAAATAACGGTTATATATATATATATATATATATATATATATATATATATACCTTATCAGCCTCTCTGTTTCTTAATTATATATATATATATATATATATATATATATATATAAATTCAACTTTGTGTGTGTATGTGTGTGTTATTTCGTTCCTGATAGAGTCCGAACCGGCTGAACAGATTTTCTTTCAAATTTACAGAACTTTAGTGCATAAGCCTGGGAGTAAACTTAGTTAAGTTTTGTCTCAGAATACCCTCGATAATTACCGATAATCGAAACCGTTATTTTAATTTATTTATCATCGGTGGATAGTGACAAATGGTATGAAGGGTTGCCCCTACATTGACCAAGGTCTTATATGTGGGGTTGGTATTTATTTGCTCCCTCACCGAGCAAATTAGGCACAGGCCGATTTTTAATGTAAGGATATTTATTTGCTCCCCCACCGAGCTTTTTATGCACAAGGCCGATTCTTATTGAGGAGTGAAGGGGAAATTGGGACCAACTCCGCGGGGGAGTAGGGGAGCTGGATAGTGACAATTGGTATGAAGAGTTGCCCCTACATTAACCAAGGTATTATATGTGGGGTTGCCCCCACATATGATCTTTGCTTGCAGTATCTGCCGGAACAGATACTACACTTTTATCTTGGCCAAAAGGCCAAGAAAATTGTCACCTTAGAAAAGACGACATGATTCTCTTTCCATTTAATGAAAATCGGTTTTCTTCTTTTGCTTCAGATCATCTACTAGTTGGTCAGTTGTATACAAATCCCAAGATCGATAGGAGCATTCAATCATGTTTGAAAGTGAGACGATGTTCAACGAACGAGATCAGAGATTCGCTTCTGTGCAATTCTTGCCCTTTACTGATTCATGTTATAACACCAGGACCATTGCCAGCAAAATCAAATGAATATCCGGACGGTTCAACGCTTGAAAGCACAGCTCAACGAAGTTTCTAGCCACAGTAATTGTTTTTGGTGTGGTTTAAAGTGAGGGCCACATCAAGCCACCTCAGATTTTGCAGTCGTCTTGAAAGTCACCACCAAAGTATATCTGGATGCTAAAGAGTGTATTGATCCCGTGGTACTATCTAGTGGCCGCTGGGTGTGGCAATAGGACTTGGCGCCGGCCCACAAATGCAAAACGAGTTAGGCGTGGTTTCACAAGGAGTGCTACAACTTTGTACCATTCTCTCACTGGCCTCTCCTCTTTTCCGATCTGAACTCTCTGGCATACTTCGTGTGGTCGCACGTCGAAAAAATAACCAACCTAACCTCCAACAATACCGAAACCAGCCTGATCGCTGGCATCCATCGAGTACTCGCCAAGTTCCCGCCAATGCTTATGGAAAAGGAATGCTGCAAATTTCTGACTCGTATCGAGGCAGTGATTGAGGCTAAAGGAATAGATGTCAGCTCTACTACATAATCAAGTTACCTGAATTGATTTTTTCAACGACGGTTTTAGCATAAAGTTGTAGTTTTTTTACTTTTTTTTAGGGTGACAAATGTATCGTTCCACCATGTAATATACAATAAATGAAGGATACAACTGTGAAATTTCTCCATGTTAGGCTATATATATATATATATATATATATATATATATATATATATATATATATATATATATATATATATACTTGAGCCCAAGTCAATAAAGAAAGAAATACTGTATATATAAGAAAACAAACAAATTACCATCGACGTAAAATGTCTAGCTACAACGGAGCTGATATTCATATAAATACAAACGGCGCCATAAGACATTATAATAAACTTGCAGAATGTCACGCGTTGCCTGATCGGAAAATGCGTTTAAATATTATATTTTAACTTATGCACATTTCGTATTTATTATTATAGAACGAATTATCTTTTGATTATTATAGATAGATATAGATTATAAAATACTCTGTGTATATATATATATATATATATATATATATATATATATATATATATATATATATACACACACACACTTTATTTATATTTCTTACCCAGTTTAGAATAATAGAAACTTTGGATCCTTCATTTAGATTATATCATTACCAGCTATTTAACTCTACATTAAAATATAATCATTGCATCCGATGATCCTTATCGTTGTAAAAAGTTATACCTCAGTTACATTTAAGGCGTGTACCCTCCCCACTGCTATCGTTAACTAATAAAGATGGCGTTAATTATAGCAGTGGGAAGGGTACAAAAATCAGCATTAAAAATAAAAACAAAAAGAGGAATACAACTGCATTAGGTGATTGGGTTAGGGAACTTAATAAAATTAATGAAGATTTTTAATTAAAATAGTCAGTAGTGGACAGGGGGAGGAAGTATAGCCCTGCGAAATCAAAAAGGTACAATCTATGTTTATTGGAAGCCTTTTACATAGTGAATTCTTAAGAGGAAATTTTGAATAAAAGACTAGATGCCATACATGGATGTCCTCACAGGAATAGGTTTCTGCTATCACGCCTTAAATGTAACTGAGGTATAACTTTTTACAACAATAAGGATCATTGGATGCAAGGATCAAATTTCAATGTAGAGTTAAATAGCTGGGAATGATATAATCTAAATGAAAGATCCAAATCTAATAAGCAAATATAGTTCATATATATATATATATATATATATATATATATATATATAATTACCGGTAAACTCAAATTTCTGATAAAAAGAATTCAGAATCGGATAAGTTATAAGTAAAAGCAGAAGTACATTTCAAAAAGTAAAAGAACAAATAATAAGATTAATTCTTAATCTTCTGATTGGGTTGACTGTTAAAAAATAATTCGCCGTTTTTTCTCTCTGCAAAACTTAAAGAAACTTTACTCTATTGTTCACCTCCTCCCCTGGAAAATTATACATACTTTCTTTTTCTGGACTATTAACAGTTCTTTTTGGTTGACTATTTTTTCACGCTAAAGGAATTGAATAGTTTTTTTTCCAAAGAAAACTCAAACGTATTAAAATTAAGTATAACGAACATTTTATTGTTGGAACATATTTTTCCCAACTGCTTCAAATGTGAAAAAAAAATACAAATTTCCCGCGTGGTATTTGCAAGGAGAGGAAAGAAGCGGGATGATATTAAAAATTCTTTTTTTCCTGGCGAATGAAAGAAAAAGATTAAAACCTACACTTTTCACACAAAACTAACCAACCAAACAAAATGGAGCTGAGATCAGTTTTGGCTAGGTTAACGAAGCTGTAAATTGAGCAGAGAAAGACGCAAAAAACTCCTTGGAGAAATGGAGAAAAATACGAGAAATGATGGCATACCAACAAAAGCTAGACAAACAAGTCGAATTGCAGAAACCATGGTTTGAGTAACTAAAACAATTGTCCGAAAGCCAATAACGAACAGGAACTAACGTCACAAGTTTTAAAAAGTAACACGCACGGAGGATTCAGTTTTTTTTTTTTTTAAATATTATATGGTCCGCAATAAATAATTTCAAGTATATAGATTACAAATCATTCGCAGCTTATTTTGTATATGAAAACATTTTGAATATCGACTGCGGTAACTGGTCAAATCAAAAGACCCGACTGCTACAATGTAAACTTGGAGCGACTGAATACGATGAATTCGTAGACTTCATCTTACCACGTAAAACCGTCATTATCGTTGAACGGGGCGATAAGTCTCCTCCAGAACGTCTTTATCATAAGAGACGGAGAAATTTAAACGTGACGAAAATGACGATTTTGCCATGTACGCAGCGGTGTTCAAACATTGCAATGGAGATGTCGGAGTTAACAGCAGACCATTTGAAATGTCTTTTTTTTTTTTGCCGGAGATTTAACTTCCGGAGGAGATGCGGAAAACAGTCGCAGAGTTCTAACGAAGCTAGAAAACGAACCCAACTTGACACTGAAAAAAGTGACTTAGGATTGTCAAAAAAGCGGAAATAAACATGCGAGAAATATCGAAGCGGCATCGAAAATATAAATAAACCTACAATACAAGACGGTACGCAAAGGATTATCCTCCTCCAAAAGTCTGAAAAACCAAAAGCACCAAACCCCTATTTCAGATGTGATGATAAACACTGGATCGAGGATTGCTCATACATAAGAAAATGTTTAGTATGTAATAAAATGGGCATAAAATTTCTCACTGCAGGAAAAATCAGAGCAAAAGCCGAGTGCGTCAAACCATCACCCGAGAAGCCTTAGAAGAAAACATACGTCCATTCGTAATGGTCAAAATTCTAGGCATGGATATTCAATTAGACAGTGGATCGAATCTTATTAAACTTCAAAACGTGGAAGAAATTACGAAAACCTATGGTAATAACCCATAAAGCGACAAAAGCCGTCAACGACACTAAAATTAATTTTCAGGGTGAATTAACCAACGTCTCATCGCTGGGAAAAACTAAAAAGCTTAAAATACATGTATTAAAATGTATTAAAAAATAGTGAAAACCTGTTCGCCTCCGATTGGATAGATGAGTTTAACCTGTGAAACTTACCTACCTCTACATTTGGCAAAAGAACTTTGGCAAATAGAACCTGCCCAGATGAAACTAAGAAACTAATAACCAGCTTTTAAGGAAGAAACAATATATATTCACTCCTGGTTTGGGATGTATAAAACTGGCCGCGGATTTTAAGCTGAGACCGGGCACAGAATCGTTTTTTTTTTAATTAATGACCCTTTCGCATCCCTGAACAAGATAAATCCGGAACTGAACCGATTGGAAAACCTCGGTATTCTGTCTAAAATTGAATATAGTGGGTGGGCTGCGCCGGCAGTTTACGTAATAAAGGTCCGGGGAAATCAGCGTTGGCGCCGACTTCTTGACTGAACTCCACGGGTCATTAGAAGACTTTCACTATCCATGACCCAACCCGAAGGAAGTGTTCACAAAATTACATGACGCCTCCAGAAAAGAGAAAAAGGAATATCCAATCTCAGTATGAAACAAATGGCCATTTCCATAAAATGAAAATGGCAAACTGCAGGGGAAAAAGTAGCGGGCTTTTCAAAGACAAGAAAAATTATCCCGTAGACCATATAACAGATGCTGCGAAATGCATTGGGAAAAATTCTGCCCATTTCGACAAAATATCAAAACTATGACAAATTTTATCAGGTAAACAATATTTACCGAAAATACTGACGAGAATTTACAAAGATATTTAACAAAACTGAAATTATAGCTGGAACCGATCTGTCACTTACAAATTTGCATTTGTGGCGAAAACCAAACAACCAGCATTAAAAAAAATTCTAAAGTTGTCACGTACAGTGACTAGAAATCAAATTGATTTTATTGAGGAAATATTTTTGCCATTAAATTTAAATGGAATAATTTAAAAATTAAGAAATAATTAAAAAGTTAGGGCGTCTGTAATAAAAATATTCAAATCTATTTAGTTTGAATTTTATAAACTGCTGCTGAAAAACACAATGCAGCACAGAACGTCTACCATGTCAACAAAGCGATTTAACCATCGGCGATAAAGTCTTTAAGCATTTCAAGAATGTTTCCTTTTGGGGAAAAGGGCACGATCTCACAAAGAATGGGCAATGTAACACATTATTCAGGGTCCAAAATTCGAACATAAAAGGCACCTATACCAAATAAGGAAACGGACCTCTTCCCCCCCCCCAATTATCAAGCAGAACCACCACAGGAAGTCGTAGAGGTAATTGAAACAGTATATGACGTTTTTTACATAGAACTCCACAATCATGCCAAAACTAAGAATCCCCGGAAGAAAGTGCACAGACCCTTAGCTGATCTGCCCCCAAAAGAATATTACTAATTTCCCACCTGGAGAAATCCGTTTGAGAAGGGCATGTTCTGGGGAATCACCCTATGAATGGACTCAACTACCGTCCATATATACCAAAACGCTTAACGATCCCAGGGAGAGCTCTAGTTTGTGAGTTAACCTCACGTGCTCGGTGGAACAGAATTAACCAGCGGAATTTGGCTGCCACATCGCACATCATTGAAAACCGCATGTAAGAGACATTGTCGATTCGGCCAATAAATTATAGAAGAAAAGCTAGGTCGACCACTTTGCTCGAAAGACAAATAATAGTAATCCTGTCTTTGACTAAACTGATGTCGATTGACATCGAACGCCCGCTATGTTTCAAGATGACATTTTTTTGCAGCGACGAGATTTGGAAAGGGGTTTGATGGGGGCTGTCGTCTCTGCTGCTTCTTTTTCAAACGAATTTATTTGTTTCTCAAATATTTGTCGTAAATTTTCATTTTTTTTTAATTCAATTATCACCTCAAACAAGGCACAGTGCCACTTTGAAGTAGGAGGCTACTATCGGGAACATAAGTTGCAGGGATATTATGAAGGGAGATGAGTAGCAAGATGTTTGTTCACATTACACTTGAACTTTTGCATGTCAGTACAGTTAGGAAAACAGAATCACGGAAGGGAGTTCCAAAGTCTTATAGTTCTAGGAAAGAAACTATCGGAACAGTAGGCTTTCTTACACCTAGGGATATCTACTGTGAAAGGGTGAGATTTAGCTGTTTTTCGGGGGTATTCGTGATGGTATTTCATCAGAGCATTCACCATTAAAGTACTTGTAGAACAGGCAGAGGGATGCAACAGACAGAGGCTGAAGCCTAGATGACAGTTCAAGACATATCAGGTTGGTTACTCTCTTTTGAACCCTGTCCAGGAGTGAGACACAAGTAGTAAATGTACCAGCCCAAATGTGAAAACGGTACTCCATACATGGGCGAATCATGGCCTTATAGAGGTACATGATACTTTCAGGCGTAAGTAGTTTTCTAGTACAGAGAGCCCACCTTCTTCACAGCAGACTTGGCAATACTCTCAATGTATCTATTCCAGTTCATGTTCCCTGTGAATGTAAGGCCGAGGAGTTTAAAGAAAGTGTTTTCAAGTAATGAGTTTCGGGCCATTGCTATTGGTGTTGAAGGTTTCTTGAAATCATTGAATGAAACAAGCTTAGTCTTGGCAGCATTGAATGTGACCATCCATTTTGTCCCCATCCCACTATAGAATGGAGGTCATACTCTAGTGTTTCTGACATTTCTTTAGATATGTGTTCATTTGTTTTCCTGTCATGCCTGTTATAGAGAGTGGATTCATCAGCAAATATACCCATCTAAGAAACAATTTTGTCAGGGAGGTAATTTATGAATATCAGGAATAATAAAGATCCAAGGATAGACCGCTGAGGCACTCCCGCATTTATATAATATTGTTTAGATGTACGACCGTCGGTGACAACCTGTATTTGTCTCTTACTTAAGAAAGATTAAATTACATTATTATATTCTTCTAGTGATACCATATGATCCGATTTTCCTTAGAAGACGATCGTACCATACCCTGTCAAAAGCCTTAGATATATTGAGGACTACCGCTCTACCTTCCCCTGCTTTGTCCAGTGTATATACGTTCAGAGATTAGTTAGGATATGTCCATGTCGGTTATGAGTTTAGCAGCTGTAAGGTGATGAACTAAAGCATGATTAATTATGGACTCAAATATTTTGGCGAAAAGCGGGAGGAAGCTAATGGGGCGAACATTTAATGGGTCAGTTCTTTCACCAGAATTCTTGAAAACTGGTACCACAGAAGCAGTTTCCAGTAGTCAGGAAAGCAAGATTCGTTAAGGCATTTGTTGTAAAGTTTGGAGAGAACTGGAGCAACCTCAGCAGAGCATTTTTTAATAGCACAGCCGGGATGAGATCGAGTGCACATGCTTTTGAGGGGGTCTAGGTTTTTTATGATACCATGTACCTGAGAAGGGGTGATTCTCAAATCATCTAATGTGGCGTTTGACCGCAAAGCTTTTTTCATATCGCCATTATTTGAATCCTTTTACTATCCCTTCTGGTTTGTTTTTATAAAGTTCTCTTCTGTCACATCATATCGTATGAATCCGAAAATTCTCTCGTTCGCATTGGTTTTCCAGATATTTTTCTAATCAAAATTCCTTTCTAGAAATACATGGAGTATTTACAGTAAGGACCATGTGGAGGTTGCCAATATCCTAAATGAAAGTGAGTATGTGGAATGAACTGGACTTGAACTTAGAACATCCAGGTCGTTAGTTCGTATTCTTAATGGAGCTAGGGCAACATATTATTTTCATTGTTTGGACCCTAGAGTGTGTATCCGTTGATTATCTTATAAGCTTTTATATAGAGATAGTTTCCGGTTAATTAACTGTGTCTACCTGCGTCGGATATATGCTAGACTCAAAACAATATCATATTCTGTTGTCATAGCCCTAGTTATTAACACACTTCATCATCATAACCTCTCTCTCTCTCTATCTCGCTCTCTCTCTATCTATCTATCTCGCTCTCTCTCTCTCTCTCTCTCTCTCTCTCTCTCTCTCTCTCTCTCTCTCTCTCTCTGTGTGACGTAAAAGGTGAATATCGGAATACGTCACCTTTCTCGATCGATCTCTGGGTTCCTCCACTTTCTTAAACCTCATTATTTCTCCTACTTCTCCAACCGATTCTAATAATTATGCTTAGGCACTTCCAAACATTTGACTCTCATCTTGATTAAAGTATTAAAGTGCTAAGTCTCACCTCCTCCATTAATCAGCACAGAAAACACATAGCATATCATTCGCCTAATCGGCAGAACTATGTCAATGTCTCCTGCCATAACTTATTTACATTTCCAAAAGATTGCCTTTGATTTTCTAATTCTTCTCATCGCCATTGTTTACTCTAAGCTGAGATATTAGTAGTCTTGGATTTGTTCCAATTATTAAGTATTTGCTTTGAATGGCATTTATCTAGGGATAATTTGTACATGTCTGTCTGAAGTAAAAGAAAAGAAACTAGACAAGACGATAAAAGAACATGCACTATATTACACCCACACACAAGGTATGCCAGAGAACCAGAAAGAAATAGATTGATAATATCGAAGACTTTAAGACCAATACGTCTATTAATTGTTGAAATTTATTGCGGAATTTTTAATCTTGATTTCAAATGATGTATTTTTCAATCAGTGTTCGCTATAATATCTTTACTTTATATCATTAAAAAGAGCGATTATCGTTCTATTAAATCGTTTAAATTACAATCGTTTTAAGTTTGTCTTTTCAGAACATTGAATGCAAGATTGAAAAATAAAATTGCACAACTTTTTTTCAACTCAAGTACACCGAAAAGCTGGTGAAACGACTCGCGGTATTCAACGAGGCACTTTGCCCAAGAACTACTACTGAACGCACAGCACAGTGGTGGTTTAAGAAATTTCCTGGCGGTGATGAGTCTTGATGATTAGCGTAGTGGTCGACCATCGGATGTTGACAACATTCAAGAGCCTTGGGCGAAGCTAATCCACGGACAACTGTTCGAGAACTTGTTTCTGAATTAGACGTCACGTATACGACGATTTCCAACCACTTGAGAGAAATTTGAAAAGACAAAAAGACTTAATTAACGGATGACTCATGAATTGAACGACAGCCAAAAGAAACACTGTTATGAAATGTCATCGTCCCTTTCTTTTACGCAGTAAGAACGGCTCGTTTCTTGACGGAGTTGTGATCTGCGATGAAACGTGGGTTATTTACGACAACCAGCGACGTTCAGTTTTATGGTTAAACGCCGACGAAGTTCCACTAGATTTCCCGAAGCCAGAGTTGCACAAAAAGAAGGTCATACTGACTGTTTGGTCTGCGATCAGTCACATCCATTAGATTTTTTAATGCAGACGCAACCATTACGGCTTATAAGTACTGTCAACAAATGGATGAAATGCATCAGAAACTTCGGCAACAGCACCCAACATTAGTCAACAGAAAAGGGCCAATTCCCCTCCATGACAATGCTTGACTACAAGTGTGTTGATTCAAATTAAAAAGAGTATCAGATTTGATACAGGGTGTCCAAAAAGTAACTTTTGTCATTTTACGATTGATCTTTTTTATCTTTCTCAGATGTTTTACAAATAATATTTTGTAAATTAAATATGGATAAGTTATCGCATTGAACAACGTACGCAACTTGTGAAATTCTTTTACCAAAATCAGGGGTCGATTGTTTTGACTCCAATAACTTATCAACGGCATTTTCATGTAAGAGATAGCTCACAACACAATTCAAAACATTGTGCGCCGACTTGAGGACAAAAGAGCAGTACGTAATATTCTGCGAAGTAGTAGACGTAGAAACGTCATCAAAAATGGAAAAATGGTGGGATCTTTCTATCGATCCAGTAGATATCTCACTGCTGATGCAATTCTCTATCTATATAAGAGCCAGGTACGTCCAAGGATGGAATACTGTTGCCACATCTGGGCAGGAGCTGCTAGAAAGGACTTGTCCTGCCTTGATAGAGTTCAAAATAGACTTCGTAGCCTCGTAGGAGATGTCCTTTTCTCTTCCTTGCAACCTCTATCTCACAGAAGAGATGTTGCGAGTCTGTCTCTGATGTATCGTTATTTTCATGGAAAGTGTTCGACTGAGCTTCAATCTATGGTCCCCCCTAGCAAAACTTTCACAAGAAACACTCGTCTAGCTGTAAACACTATCAATAATTCACCCACTCTTTATCTGTGCCTAAACCTAAATGTAGATTCCATGAACAAAGCTTTTTTTTTAGAACTGCACGCCTGTGGAATTGTCTTCCGTTTTCCTGCTTTCCGGCTGACTACAATATGGTTGTCTTCAAGTCTAACGTAAATAAGTTCTTGATGAGCCGTTCCATATAAGTTATCAAATTTAACAAATTTTCATTACTAATGATTATTATATTGTCCAATTTCTACTGTACACTCTTTAACCCTTATCCTTGAGTGGCCTCTTGGCCTTGATAATGTGTTGATACCTATGAAAAAAAAAGAAAAAGTCCAATGTGAACAAGTTCTAATTGAATCGTCCCCCTAAGTAATCCAAGTTACAAAATTCCCACTGTTTACTATGCTAAAATTACAATGACTAATGTATACCTATTAAACCTTATCCTCGAGTGGCCTCTGGGCCTTGATAAGTGGTGACACATATGTAAAAAAAAATGAAAATAGGGAAAGATTGCAAGAGTGTGGAAACATCGATTCGACGACGTTCCACAAAACTCGGGATATATCGTAGCTCACTACACAATATGAAAATGGACAACATTTAAAAGACAATTCTTCATAAAGATTGTTTGAATGTTGCATTTTTTTTCTTTTAATTTCACAATATCTTAGTCAGTTTGTATTAAAGTTAAAGAAAGATACCATGAAAAAAAAATCTATTAAAGTGTAACCCAACCCCTTAGAGGAGGAGCAAATGGCGACATTTAAAGAGGTGAACTTCCCATCGGATTGAGACTTATGTATAATAGCTCCCCCGGACAGCAGCGGGTGACCTGATGTGAATTATATATCAATTACAGAAAAGATTTGAAGTTGATAATAACAAATAACTTGCTGAGTGCAGGTGCAGAAATTGATAAAAATAAAACCAGCTATGTTTTGTCTCCCGGAGTTTTGAACCTGACACGAGGGTAAAGGATAAAGTTCTCGAGTAAGTGAGACGACGTCGATGGGAAATCGCTGCCAGTGGAAATTGCCTGATCTGGATGTGGAGGCGAGGTAACCAATTATCCAATCAAAGGGAACCAAGGTGTGTCGGATTGGATGATGATTGGCTGCCTAGAACATCTAGGATGGAACCTACCCAACCCAACCATCTATATTAAAGACCGTGCGTAAGCAAGAAAGGGCAGATGAGAGACAGTTTGGAGCTAAGTTTTCTGGAATCCACTTGAGAGAAACGTTGCCTCTCCCTTGCCTCTCGCCCTTCGCCACCCGTCAACTGAAAAGAAGTTAGAATTTCGAGAGATTTGAAACGAATTATCAAATCTTGTAAAAAGAAATTGTATATATATATATATATATATATATATATATATATATATATATATATATATATATATATATATATATAGTTATATATATATGTATGTATATATATATATACATGTATATATATATATATGATGAAAATAATGGAAATAGTATTCCGACAAAATAGAGAAAATAAAAAGGAACAAACCGTATTATGTGTTCATCAACGTTTCGTCTTTATTTCGAGACTTCCTCTAGATGAATGAGATTAAGAAACAAAAAATACCAGTACATAATATTTGAAAATGTTTTACGTGCACAGTGTGACGCAGTTCTATTTCAGATATCTCACTGCTGATGCAATTCTCTATCTATATAAGAGCCAGGTACGTCCAAGGATGGAGTACTGTTGCCACATATGGACAGGAGCTGCTAGAAAAGACTTGTCCTGCCTTGATAGGGTTCAAAATAGACTTCGTGGCCTGGTGGGAGATGTCCTTTTCTCTTCGCTGCAACCTCTGTCTCACAGAAGAGATGTCGCGAGTTTGTCTCTGCTTTATCGTTATTTTCATGGAAAGTGTTCAACTGAGCTTCAATCTATGGTCCCCCCTCGCCAAACTTTCACAAGAAACACTAGACTAGCTGAAAACATTATCAATAATTTTCCCCACTCTTTATCTGTACCTAAACCTAAACGTAGATTCCATGATCAAAGCTTCTTTCTTAGAACTGCACGCCTGTGGAATTGTCTTTCGTTTTCCTGCTTTCCAGATTTCTATAATATGGTTGCCTTCAAGTCCAACGTGAACAAGTTTCTGATGAGCCGTTCCACCTAAGTTAACAAATTTACCGAACTTCCATTACTATCGATTACTATATTGTCCTTTTGACTACTCTACACTCTTTAACCCTTATCCTTGAGTGGCCTATCGGCCTTGATAAGTGGTGACGTACTATGTAAAAAAAAAAGAGAAACGGAAAAAGACGTTGGAAATTCAAAAAGGAGGAGGGAGGGCTGGCGCTGTTAAAGAGAAGGAAATTTTAGTGACGTCATATAGTCGTTAATGTAATTTTAAAATTATGAAACGCAGTTAATATTCTTATTGAAAAAAAGATATATCCGTTGAAATTCAAATATAGGTTTGTAACAGAAATGAAATGAGTGTTTTTATGTAATTTATTGATTGAGATTATGTGTTAATTATTACAGGGGGTGTTTGAATGGTGTGAGAAAGTTAACCTGTGTCTATAACATAGCGCCATTAATAAGTAAACTTTTATTAAAAGAACATTATTTAACTGTAGACACGTATTTGGGGTCCTGGTATATGAGAAAGTCACAAAACTTCAAACCCATTCAGTGATTTTTGGAGACTCTGTAGATCCCGCACTGTCGGCCAAGCGCTATCCTCTGTCCCATCGCTGATATAGCATTTCCTTCCGCCTGGCACGCTTACGTGCGATATAGCATTTTCTGTCTGTCTATCACTTATTTATTTGAAATACTATTTTCTTTTGTCTTTCACGCTTTACTTTGAAAATGTATTATATATGTACATATATCTCTACGACGCTCTTCCGTTCGTTGGTTAATCTGTCATGCTTTAATTTGAAGTTGTATTTTTATTGTCCAGTACACAGATTCAGTTGAGGCATCTCTAAATCTCCGTTCTTGTTTATATATAAAAAATAATAACGGAAAACATGGCGCGAATGAATGGCGTAGAAATGGCCGCGAGATGCGATAAAAGATGAATCTCCTCCGTCGCGTTTGTCAATACAAATAACGAGCGCTGCAATTTTGCCAAAATTCACTCATCCGTTGGAATTTATGAGTTTATAAAAAAAGAACATTTATTTGACGTGATTAAACACCTTCGATTCAAACCAAGTTGTGTGATTAAATGACACGGAAATTTATTGATAATGCAGACTTGGTATCTGTCTGCCTAAATTTGAAACTTTATTGATTTATATCTGAAGCCGAAACTATATTATTACTTCTTTATTTGAAACTGAAACTATATTATTACTTTTATCTTGGAAGCTGAAATTATATTATTATATGAACTGTTTAAGCCTCGACCTCCTTCTTTATGCCTGACAGAGGTCGTAGTCAGACAGTCATAAAGTTCTTGGCAACCCTCACTGATCGGCGAGCTCGATAAAAGCTCAAAGTTCACCAATCGAGCGGTTCTGTGAAATCTTGTCAGCGTTCAGTGTCTCCCGTCGCGCTCTGTTGTACACAAAAGTAGATAGACTACCACTTGGTTCGATGGTGTGTATCTGTTATACAGAAGAGTAGATGAACTCTCATTTGATTCGGCGGTGTGTCGCTGCTGTATAAAAGAATGAATGGGGCCTCCACATGGCAGGTGGGCGTTATTTTCTGTAGCGTTTTAAAACGAAATCACAATGGACGACAAACATTACATTAAGTTAGATCAAATATATGTGAGGAGGTTCAAAGAAAATTTACAGAAGGACAATATTCAAGAAGGTAAAAAAGGAAATAAAAACTAGAGTATAGCAACTAGAGGCATGTACAAAACACACAATGCATAAATGACTTGTTCCTTTCTTTTTTTGAGTTCGTCAATATTCTTAACGCCACCATGACAGTCGTCGCGGTTACTATGAGAAAGGTTGGGAGAGGAATTAGATAAGGTAACAGCGTCAAGCTCTCGCACTGTTAGCTTCGCGATCTCGCATCTACATTGTGACATGGGCTGACGGCTCTACTTTGTAGGCTCTTTCGTTTAAGGAAACAAAATTCTCAAAAGTAAAAGTTTTTCTTCTGATCCACAACTCGTGATTCAGTTCTAACGAGTTTCTTCTTCTCAGTAGTATATTCTGTCGTGTTAATTATCTTTGACGACGAGGGTTCCTGTTATTCTTCTTCGTCGGTCGCTCTTTCCGTTCTATCGATTTCTTTAGTTGAGTTAGGGCGAAACCCTCCTCATCATATACTAACCAGAGAGTTCCACTTCATCCACGACTTTCAACTATCGGTCCGTTTAAATCAACAGGTGCATTCACCTTTCACTGTGAGATTCTCACGGAACAGAACCCTGGTCAACTTGGAAGTCATCCTTGACACTACCCTTGTGATATCAGCTTGGCAGTGCGATAGGGTTTTAACTATAATAATTCTCTATGCGTCTGTATTTAGAATTTGCGAGCAAAAGCAATTGCAGGTTTTCACCCATGGTACGTGGGAACGTTAAACGACTAAAAAGACTTATAAAAAGATAACAAAAAATGGCTCAAATTTATATTCCTCCCTTGTTCAATCCCTTACTACATAGGATAGGTTTGCCGTCACTTATTACTCCTAGTCACGAATCCTCGATCTATTTTCAACTATCTATTAGGTTACAATTATTTCACATATCTACAGCCGAAACTACACTATTACACCTTTATTGAAGCTGAAACTATAATATTCATTATTCATCTGAAACCAAAACTATACAATTAATAATTCATTTGAAACCAAAACTATACAATTAATTATTCATTTGAAACCAAACTATACAATTAATGATTCATCTGAAACAAAAACTATGCAATTAATTATTCATTTGAAACCAAAACTATACAATTAATTATTCGTCTGAAACCAAACTATACAATTAATTATTCATCTGAAACCAAAACTATACAATTAATTATTCGTCTGAAACCAAAACTATACAATTAATTATTACTCTGAAACCAAAACTATACAATTAATTATTCATCTGAAACCAAAACTATACAATTAATTATTCGTCTGAAACCAAACTATAAAATTAATTATTCATCTGAAACAAAAACTATGCAATTAATTATTCATTTGAAACCAAAACTATACAATTAATTATTCATTTGAAACCAAACTATACAATTAATTATTCATCTGAAACAAAAACTATACAATTAATTATTCATTTGAAACCAAAACTATACAATTAATTATTCATCTGAAACCAAAACTATACAATTAATTATTCCTCTGAAACCAAAACTATACAATTAATTATTCATTTGAAACCAAAACTATACAATTAATTATTCATTTGAAACCAAAACTATACAATTAATTATTAATCTGAAACAAAAACTATACAATTAATTATTCATTTGAAACCAAAACTATACAATTAATTATTCATTTGAAGCCAAAACTATACAATTAATTATTCATCTGAAACAAAAACTATACAATTAATTATTCATTTGAAACCAAAACTATACAATTAATTATTCATTTGAAGCCAAAACTATACAATTAATTATTCATCTGAAACAAAAACTATACAATTAATTATTCATTTGAAACCAAAACTATACAATTAATTATTCATTTGAAGCCAAAACTATACAATTAATTATTCATCTGAAACAAAAACTATACAATTAATTATTCATTTGAAACCAAAACTATACAATTAATTATTCATCTGAAACCAAAACTATACAATTAATTATTCATTTGAAACAAAAACTATACAATTAATTATTCATTTGAAACCAAAACTATACAATTAATTATTCATCTGAAACAAAAACTATACAATTAATTATTCATTTGAAGCCAAAACTATACAATTAATTATTCATCTGAAACAAAAACTATACAATTAATTATTCATTTGAAACCAAAACTATACAATTAATTATTCATTTGAAGCCAAAACTATACAATTAATTATTCATCTGAAACAAAAACTATACAATTAATTATTCATTTGAAACCAAAACTATACAATTAATTATTCATTTGAAGCCAAAACTATACAATTAATTATTCATCTGAAACAAAAACTATACAATTAATTATTCATCTGAAACCAAAACTATACAATTAATTATTCATTTGAAGCCAAAACTATACAATTAATTATTCATCTGAAACAAAAACTATACAATTAATTATTCATTTGAAACCAAAACTATACAATTAATTATTCATCTGAAACCAAAACTATACAATTAATTATTCATTTGAAACAAAAACTATACAATTAATTATTCATTTGAAACCAAAACTATACAATTAATTATTCATCTGAAACAAAAACTATACAATTAATTATTCATTTGAAGCCAAAACTATACAATTAATTATTCATCTGAAACAAAAACTATACAATTAATTATTCATTTGAAACCAAAACTATACAATTAATTATTCCTCTGAAACCAAAACTATACAATTAATTATTCCTCTGAAACCAAAATTATACAATTAATTATTCATTTGAAGCCAAAACTATACAATTAATTATTCATCTGAAACCAAAACTATACAATTAATTATTCATCTGAAACAAAAACTATACAATTAATTATTCATCTGAAACAAAAACTATACAATTAATTATTCATCTGAAACAAAAACTATACAATTAATTATTCATCTGAAACAAAAACTATACAATTAATTATTCATCTGAAACAAAAACTATACAATTAATTATTCATCTGAAACAAAAACTATACAATTAATTATTCATCTGAAACAAAAACTATACAATTAATTATTCATCTGAAACAAAAACTATACAATTAATTATTCATCTGAAACAAAAACTATACAATTAATTATTCATCTGAAACAAAAACTATACAATTAATTATTCATTTGAAACAAAAACTATACAATTAATTATTCATCTGAAACCAAAACTATACAATTAATTATTCCTCTGAAACCAAAATTATACAATTAATTATTCATTTGAAGCCAAAACTATACAATTAATTATTCATCTGAAACAAAAACTATACAATTAATTATTCATCTGAAACAAAAACTATACAATTAATTATTCGTCTGAAACCAAAACTATACAATTAATTATTACTCTGAAACCAAAACTATACAATTAATTATTCATCTGAAACAAAAACTATACAATTAATTATTCCTCTGAAACCAAAACTATACAATTAATTATTCCTCTGAAACCAAAATTATACAATTAATTATTCATTTGAAGCCAAAACTATACAATTAATTATTCATCTGAAACAAAAACTATACAATTAATTATTCATCTGAAACAAAAACTATACAATTAATTATTCATCTGAAACAAAACTATACAATTAATTATTCCTCTGAAACCAAACTATACAATTAATTATTCCTCTGAAACCAAAATTATACAATTAATTATTCATTTGAAACCAAAATTATACAATTAATTATTCATTTGAAACCAAACTATACAATTAATTATTCATTTGAAACCAAACTATACAATTAATTATTCATCTGAAACAAAAACTATACAATTAATTATTCATTTGAAACCAAAACTATACAATTAATTATTCATCTGAAACCAAAACTATACAATTAATTATTCATTTGAAACAAAAACTATACAATTAATTATTCATTTGAAACCAAAACTATACAATTAATTATTCATCTGAAACAAAAACTATACAATTAATTATTCATTTGAAGCCAAAACTATACAATTAATTATTCATCTGAAACAAAAACTATACAATTAATTATTCATTTGAAACCAAAACTATACAATTAATTATTCCTCTGAAACCAAAACTATACAATTAATTATTCCTCTGAAACCAAAATTATACAATTAATTATTCATTTGAAGCCAAAACTATACAATTAATTATTCATCTGAAACCAAAACTATACAATTAATTATTCATCTGAAACAAAAACTATACAATTAATTATTCATCTGAAACAAAAACTATACAATTAATTATTCATCTGAAACAAAAACTATACAATTAATTATTCATCTGAAACAAAAACTATACAATTAATTATTCATCTGAAACAAAAACTATACAATTAATTATTCATCTGAAACAAAAACTATACAATTAATTATTCATCTGAAACAAAAACTATACAATTAATTATTCATCTGAAACAAAAACTATACAATTAATTATTCATCTGAAACAAAAACTATACAATTAATTATTCATCTGAAACAAAAACTATACAATTAATTATTCATTTGAAACAAAAACTATACAATTAATTATTCATCTGAAACCAAAACTATACAATTAATTATTCCTCTGAAACCAAAATTATACAATTAATTATTCATTTGAAGCCAAAACTATACAATTAATTATTCATCTGAAACAAAAACTATACAATTAATTATTCATCTGAAACAAAAACTATACAATTAATTATTCGTCTGAAACCAAAACTATACAATTAATTATTACTCTGAAACCAAAACTATACAATTAATTATTCATCTGAAACAAAAACTATACAATTAATTATTCCTCTGAAACCAAAACTATACAATTAATTATTCCTCTGAAACCAAAATTATACAATTAATTATTCATTTGAAGCCAAAACTATACAATTAATTATTCATCTGAAACAAAAACTATACAATTAATTATTCATCTGAAACAAAAACTATACAATTAATTATTCATCTGAAACAAAACTATACAATTAATTATTCCTCTGAAACCAAACTATACAATTAATTATTCCTCTGAAACCAAAATTATACAATTAATTATTCATTTGAAACCAAAATTATACAATTAATTATTCATTTGAAACCAAACTATACAATTAATTATTCATTTGAAACCAAACTATACAATTAATTATTCATCTGAAACAAAAACTATACAATTAATTATTCATTTGAAACCAAAACTATACAATTAATTATTCATTTGAAGCCAAAACTATACAATTTATTATTCATCTGAAACAAAAACTATACAATTAATTATTCATTTGAAACCAAAACTATACAATTAATTATTCATTTGAAGCCAAAACTATACAATTAATTATTCATCTGAAACAAAAACTATACAATTAATTATTCATTTGAAACCAAAACTATACAATTAATTATTCCTCTGAAACATAAACTATACAATTAATTATTCCTCTGAAACCAAAACTATACAATTAATTATTCCTCTGAAACCAAAATTATACAATTAATTATTCATTTGAAGCCAAAACTATACAATTAATTATTCATCTGAAACAAAAACTATACAATTAATTATTCATCTGAAACAAAAACTATACAATTAATTATTCATCTGAAACAAAAACTATACAATTAATTATTCATCTGAAACAAAAACTATACAATTAATTATTCATCTGAAACAAAAACTATACAATTAATTATTCATCTGAAACAAAAACTATACAATTAATTATTCATCTGAAACAAAAACTATACAATTAATTATTCATCTGAAACAAAAACTATACAATTAATTATTCATCTGAAACAAAAACTATACAATTAATTATTCATCTGAAACAAAAACTATACAATTAATTATTCATCTGAAACAAAAACTATACAATTAATTATTCATCTGAAACAAAAACTATACAATTAATTATTCATCTGAAACAAAAACTATACAATTAATTATTCATCTGAAACAAAAACTATACAATTAATTATTCATCTGAAACAAAAACTATACAATTAATTATTCATCTGAAACAAAAACTATACAATTAATTATTCATCTGAAACAAAAACTATACAATTAATTATTCCTCTGAAACCAAAATTATACAATTAATTATTCATTTGAAGCCAAAACTATACAATTAATTATTCATCTGAAACCAAAACTATACAATTAATTATTCATCTGAAACAAAAACTATACAATTAATTATTCATCTGAAACAAAAACTATACAATTAATTATTCATCTGAAACAAAAACTATACAATTAATTATTCATTTGAAGCCAAAACTATACAATTAATTATTCATCTGAAACAAAAACTATACAATTAATTATTCATCTGAAACAAAAACTATACAATTAATTATTCATCTGAAACAAAAACTATACAATTAATTATTCATCTGAAACAAAAACTATACAATTAATTATTCATCTGAAACAAAAACTATACAATTAATTATTCATCTGAAACAAAAACTATACAATTAATTATTCATCTGAAACAAAAACTATACAATTAATTATTCATCTGAAACAAAAACTATACAATTAATTATTCATCTGATACCAAAACTATACAATTAATTATTCCTCTGAAACCAAAATTATACAATTAATTATTCATTTGAAGCCAAAACTATACAATTAATTATTCATCTGAAACAAAAACTATACAATTAATTATTCATCTGAAACAAAAACTATACAATTAATTATTCATCTGAAACAAAAACTATACAATTAATTATTCATCTGAAACAAAAACTATACAATTAATTATTCATCTGAAACCAAAACTATACAATTAATTATTCCTCTGAAACCAAAATTATACAATTAATTATTCATTTGAAGCCAAAACTATACAATTAATTATTCATCTGAAACCAAAACTATACAATTAATTATTCATCTGAAACAAAAACTATACAATTAATTATTCATCTGAAACAAAAACTATACAATTAATTATTCATCTGAAACAAAAACTATACAATTAATTATTCATCTGAAACAAAAACTATACAATTAATTATTCATCTGAAACAAAAACTATACAATTAATTATTCATCTGAAACAAAAACTATACAATTAATTATTCATCTGAAACAAAAACTATACAATTAATTATTCATCTGAAACAAAAACTATACAATTAATTATTCATCTGAAACAAAAACTATACAATTAATTATTCATCTGAAACAAAAACTATACAATTAATTATTCATCTGAAACAAAAACTATACAATTAATTATTCATCTGAAACAAAAACTATACAATTAATTATTCATCTGAAACAAAAACTATACAATTAATTATTCATCTGAAACAAAAACTATACAATTAATTATTCATCTGAAACAAAAACTATACAATTAATTATTCATCTGAAACAAAAACTATACAATTAATTATTCATCTGAAACCAAAACTATACAATTAATTATTCCTCTGAAACCAAAATTATACAATTAATTATTCATTTGAAGCCAAAACTATACAATTAATTATTCATCTGAAACAAAAACTATACAATTAATTATTCATCTGAAACAAAAACTATACAATTAATTATTCATTTGAAGCCAAAACTATACAATTAATTATTCATTTGAAGCCAAAACTATACAATTAATTATTCATTTGAAGCCAAAACTATACAATTAATTATTCATCTGAAACCAAAACTATACAATTAATTATTCATCTGAAACAAAAACTATACAATTAATTATTCATCTGAAACAAAAACTATACAATTAATTATTCATCTGAAACAAAAACTATACAATTAATTATTCATCTGAAACAAAAACTATACAATTAATTATTCATCTGAAACAAAAACTATACAATTAATTATTCATCTGAAACAAAAACTATACAATTAATTATTCATCTGAAACAAAAACTATACAATTAATTATTCATCTGAAACAAAACTATACAATTAATTATTCCTCTGAAACCAAACTATACAATTAATTATTCCTCTGAAACCAAAATTATACAATTAATTATTCATTTGAAACCAAAATTATACAATTAATTATTCATTTGAAACCAAACTATACAATTAATTATTCATTTGAAACCAAACTATACAATTAATTATTCATCTGAAACAAAAACTATACAATTAATTATTCATTTGAAACCAAAACTATACAATTAATTATTCCTCTGAAACCAAAACTATACAATTAATTATTCCTCTGAAACCAAAACTATACAATTAATTATTCCTCTGAAACCAAAATTATACAATTAATTATTCATCTGAAACCAAAACTATACAATTAATTATTCCTCTGAAACCAAAACTATACAATTAATTATTACTCTGAAACCAAAACTATACAATTAATTATTACTCTGAAACAAAACATGTAATATTAATTATTCATCTGAAACCAAACCTATACAATTAATTATTAATTTGAAACCAAAACTATACAATTAATTATTTACATGGCAAGTCTCTGGTCCCCCCCCCCTCGCCAATCTTTCACGAAAAACACCCGTCTAGCTGAATCCACTGTAAAAAATTTCCCCCACTCTATATCTGTGCCTAAATCAAAACGCGGATTCCATGAACAAAGCTTCTTTCTTAGAACTGCACGCCTGTGGAACTCTGTTTCGTCTGCCTGCTTCCCACCGGACTACAACTTGGATGTGTTCAAGTCCAACCTTTACAAATTCCTAATTAACCGCCCCCTTAAGTAAACACTTCATCAAATCTCCACACTAATGCAATGTACTTGCAATAACCCTTATCCCTGAGTGGCTTCCGGGCCTTGATAAGT
The DNA here is from genome assembly GCF_053919585.1 of Euprymna scolopes. Classification (NCBI taxonomy): domain Eukaryota; kingdom Metazoa; phylum Mollusca; class Cephalopoda; order Sepiida; family Sepiolidae; genus Euprymna; species Euprymna scolopes. Next base: position 189,965,821 of record NC_136482.1, read on the forward strand.
GGTGATCACTGTGTAAAAAAAATATATAGAGAGAGAGAGAGGGAGAGAGAGAGTGAGAGGGGGAGATGGGGAGAGAGGGGGAGAGATAGAAGTCAGTATAAGTTCTGATTTATCAACTAAGCTCCAACCTCTGTCCTATCGTCGAAACGCAATATCATTGTGCCTGTGGTGATCACTGTGTGAAAAAAAATGTAAACATTATAATTCATATAATGCAAACATTATAATTAATCTAATGTAAACATACTAATTAATATAATGTAAGCATTGTAATTAATCTAATGTAAACATTATAATTAATATAATGTAAACATTATAATTAATCTAATGTAAGCATTATAAGTAATATAATGTAAACATTATAATTATTATAATGTAAACATTATAATTTATCTAATATAAACATTATAATTAATCTAATGTAAACATTATAATTGATCTAATATAAACATTATAATTAATCTAATATAAACTTTATAATTAATCTAATAAAAACTTTATAATTAATATAATGTAAACATTATAAATAATATAATGTAAACATTATAATCAATCGAATATAAAAATTATAATTCATCTAATGTAAACATTATGATTAATTTATAAACATTATAATTAATCTAATGTAAACATTATAATTAATCTAATGTAAGCATTATAAGTAATATAATGTAAACATTATAATTAATATAATGTAAACATTATAATTAATCTAATGTAAACATTATAATAAATATAATGCAAACATTATTAATTATCTAATGTATATATTATAATTAATATAATGTAAACATTCTAATTAATCTAATGTAAACATTGTAATTAATCTTATGTAAACATTATAATTTATATAATGTGAACATTATTATTTATCTAATATAAACATTATAATTAATATAATGTAAACATTATAATTAATATAATGTAAACATTAAAATTAATATAATGTAAACATTATAATTAATCTAATATAAACTTTATAATTAATATAATGTAAACATCATAATTAATCTTATGTAAACTTTATAATGAATCTAATGTATACATTATAATTAATCTAATGTAAACATTATAATTAATCTAATGTAAACATTATAATTAATATAATGTAAACATTATAATTATTATAATGTAAACATTATAATTAATATAATGTAAACATTATAATTAATCTAATATAAACATTATAATTTATATAATGTAAACATTATAATTAATCTAATGTAAGCATTATAAACAATCGTATATAAATATTATAATTAATATAATGTAAACATTATAATTAATATAATATACACATTATAATTAATATAATGTAAACATTATAATTAATATAATGTAAACATTATAATTAATCTAATGTAAACATTCTAATTAATCTAATGTAAACATTATAATTAATCTAATGTAAACATTATAATTAATCTAATGCAAACAGTATGATTAATCTTATGTAAACATTGTAATTAATATAATGTAAACATTGTCATTAATCTAATGTAAACATTATGATTAATATAATGTAAACATTATCATTAATCTAATGTAAACATTATAATTTATCTAATGTAAACATTATGATTAATATAATATAAAAATTATGATTAATGTAATGTAAATATTATAATTAATGTAATGCAAACACTATAGGTAATCTAATGTAAACGTTATAATTAATATAATGTAAACATTATAATAATCTAATGTAAACATAATTAGTCTAATGTAAACGTTATAATTAATCTAATGTATACATTATAATTAATCTAATGGAAAAATTATAACGAATATAATGTAAAAATTATAATTAATCTAATGGAAAAATTATAATGAATATAATGTAAAAATTATAATTAATCTAATGGAAAAATTATAATTAATATAATGTAAACATTATAAGTAATCGAATAAATCACAAAAATTGACCTGCGAATATATTTTCATATGTTTGTGAATTCATGCAGTTTATTCTTTCAAAAGTTCATCTCTACTGATATATAAAACGCATTTTGTCTTTGTGTTAGTACGTTTCATATGGACTCCGAAACAGCTGGCCCGATTTCATATGGACTTCGAGACAGCTGGGCCGATATATTTTTAAATTTCACACAAATGTACTTAATATATTCGAAGGTATTATTAGATAGTATCGATATTCGATAAAATCTGATTAAAGAAGTAACAGTTCGATTCTTACCAAAGTAAACACCTTATAAAGCCAAGTGTATTTGAGAAGCTTGATCACCGCATAAGCAGAATGGCTCAATATATAAAATCAAGTGTGTTCTTTGATAAAACGAGGAAATATTCGAAGTTAATGGTTCTGTTTAGAGCACAGCCGAACCATGATATTGACTTTTGCATTTTAAAATTTCATTCTAGCAGTTATAAAAAATCTCTCTATCTATCCATATATATATATATATATATATATATATATATATATATATATATATATATATATGGATAGATAGAGAGATTTTTTATAACTGCTACTTCACACGATTATAACGCTACTTCACACGATTAATAGTAGCCGAATGGATACGGCCTCCGCTAATCGAGCCAGAGATGTCTCGTGTCGCGGGGTTCGAATCGTTCGACTGGTAGTAATCGTGACACCCTGCACTGAAGAATCCCGAAAGGATGAAACACTAGTGTCTGTAGGTATTTAATTATTATAGTAAAAAAATAATTATGACAGCCCCTTTAAGAAATTCGTTTCTTATCGTTGAGCACTTTCCGTTGAATTTAAAAGTCGGTCAATTTAGCTCTTATGCGTAGATCATCGTATAACGATTTGATCACTGTCTGTCTGACGTAATGAACATTTAAATTAAAATGTTTAAAATTCAACGCTACTTCACACGATTAATAGTAGCCGAATGGATACGGCCTCCGCTAATCGAGCCAGAGATGTCTCGTGTCGCGGAGTTCGAATCGTTCGACTGGTAGTAATCGTGACACCCTGCACTGAAGAATCCCGAAAGGATGAAACACTAGTGTCTGTAGGTATTTAATTATTATAGTAAAAAATAATTATATATATATATATATATACATATATAAGTGAACGTGTATGTCTGTGCACATTTTCCTTCGCAATAACTCTGTCAATTTTAAGTCTAAAGACTCGAAATTAGATATACAGCGTAGTACTGAGATTTGGTAAAATCTTTGTGATCGGTTTTCGGCCAGATATTTGGCTGTTAAGGGGTCAAAGTTCATCGATTTTACCTTGGAGAACTCTACCAGACTCCTCCGACAATTTTGGGTCTAAACACTTGAAATTGTAGGTATATGTTCCTTGGACATGGATCTTACTTAATAACTTGATTCTAGCCCCAAACAATAAATGTTAAGAGGTCATAATAGGGGTCAATGTTAAAAAAATTAACCCCTTTTTTTGCTTAACATACACCTCCAAACACCCGGGCAACGCAGGGCTGAAATGCTAGTCTATATATCTATAAAAGTGAACGTGTCTGTGTCTGTGTGTGTGTCTGTGTACATTTCCCTACGCAATAACTCTCTCAGTGTTTAGTCTACAGACTCAAAATTTGATATACAGGGTACTGAGATTTAGGAAAATCGATTTGATTCGTTTTCGGCCAGAAATTTGGGGGTAAAGAGGTCAAAGTTCAACGATTTGACCTTTGATAACTGTACCAAAGTCCTCCACCAATTTGGGGTCTAAACACTTGAAATTTTAAATATAGGTTCCTTGGACATGGATCTAACTTAAGGGCTCAATTTTATCCCAAAACATAATAGGTCACGATAGGGGTCAAAGTTTTAAAAAATTGACCTTTTTTCCCCAGACGGACTAGATCCGACTTGGATTCGGAGAAGAACCGGCACAAATATGTCAAAGTTAACATCGCGCATAAAACGGTGCATCTACAATTGGATTCCGGATCAGATGTGTCCATCATTAACCTTAAGATGTGGAAAAGGCTAACGAAACCAACCATGTGGAAGACGAACAAATCCACTCGAGCTGTAACAGTCGATAAAGTGGAATCTGAGAGAGAGAGCTCACACACCCGATGACCTTAAATGGTGTTACTAAAAAGTGAAAGTGTATGTACATAGGACATCCGAAACCCTCATCGGTACTGATTAAGATGGGGCGATTCGAATTGCGGGACCAACCTATGAATAAATTCTGTCATAAGGTGGAAGACTCGTCTACGGAAGCGCAATAACTGAAGTACGAGTTGAATTTCCAGAAGTATTCTCACCAGGACTTGGAAAATGTACAAAGGTTATATCAAGATTCGAACTAAAAGAAAACACTGTGCCCGTTTTCAAGAAGAAACGAAACGTCCCATTCGCAGCAACAGGGAAATCGAAAAAGGAAGTTTCAGCGAAATCTGCCAAAGGAGGCAGAAAAACTGAAACTGCAAAGCTGGAAGCTAAAAAAAAACCCGCGCCAAAAGAATTCCCCAAGCCAAAGCAACATAAGGAGGCTGAAAAAACTAATGAGAAACGAAATATGCGGATAGCTTATCTAGACTGATATCATTGAAAAGGGATCCGTTTGAAGATTCCATCATTGCCACTCTTCGGACAGGGAAATAAAAACGATGATGGGCAATACAATCAGAGAACTCCCGGTGTCTCTTCCGGAGATTAAAAAGGAAGCACTTCAACAATTTCTCCACATGTATAGGATTACACCCAACCCGAACACACCAACAGCAGTCTCACCTGCAGAAACGATGTTTGCGCGGAACGTGAGATCCGTTTTTGGCAAGCTCTTACTCAAACAGTCAAGGCCACTAGCGACGACTTGTGTACCCAGTAAACGTTTCATATCAGGTGAAAGAGTGTTTTTCAAAAGTTATAAAAACAACACATCATTCTGGGAAGTGGGTACAATTACTAAGAGAGTCGGTGACATGGTATTTATCATCCAAGGACAAGCATATATCCACAAACGTCACCAGAACCAACTAAGAAGATGTCGATCAGTTGAAACGAGCGACAGTCCACCATTGGAAGATGAGCCGATAGACACTGTCTTCGAAACTTTTGATCTTGAACCTCCTCAACCAACACCTGAACTACGGCGGTCGTTCTGTAAGAGGAAGGTTACCGAGCCAATGATGGTAAACCTTAAAAGGAAGAAGTACTGACAGCTTTTACGAACAACAATCTTGGGAGAGGGTGTTGGAGCCACACCTTAATGAGATTAATGGACTATCTTATGAGTCACTTCCTCTAATGACGTCACTTCCGGTATCGAGTACCGGTGCCCGGAGTCAGAGATTGGCACGCAGCCAAGTAGGTCGTGTGCAAACGATCTACCGTTGAGGAATGGTATTGATCAACCTGCTTTTGCCTGTAATATCTGTGAATACATGTTCGTTCCTAAAAGTCCTGTGTTTTTATTACCATTTAGCCCCATAACAATTATAAAAAAACGAAGGACGTGTGCGCAGATCGACGATCTTGTCAGAGACACGTGGGTAACGTCACAGACAAGATAAGAAGTCACGAGTGGCTGGAGAAAGAGATAAAGATCTTATGTAAAAACCTGAAACAACGAGTTGAATTTATTTCCTATTCCGGAGTCTACATCGTGTTATGTCCATAAATGTTAACGTATGTAAAGTAACACTTCTGGTCAGAATCCTCCTTCGAAAGACATTGATATATACGGGGGAGTCCAAATGAACGTGCCGACATCCTAAGTGAAAGTGGTTTTGTGGAAGGAACTGGATTCGAACTTGGAACATCCATGTCACTAGTCGGTATCGTTAACCACTTAATCGCCGACACTTCCCATAATTTACTTTGTCGTCGTTAGAACTCTACGTTATGTTTTTTGAGGAATGTAGGACTTGCGCAGTCACATCGTGTTGCGAAATGATTTTTTAAAAAGTTCACTAAATGTAATTGTTTGTATTACTTAATCAGAAAATTATCCGATGCTAATTCAATTACTTCTATTTTTGCTTTTTGTTTGTTTTTATACAAAAAAATGGAAACATCTTTTGAGCCATTGCGAAAAACGATGTTCAATACTTTGCATTTCAAATGAGTATTTTGAAGTTGATGTTGATGGAATCTGAAATGTATATAATTTTTTTCAATTTTCGTATTTTTATTTTTTAGACTAGGAATCGGCGTACTACCAGATGTCAAACATTCACCTGTTTCGTAAACATTTATACATATATTTGTCTATATAGATAAGTTTAGATAGATAGATAGATAGATAGATAGTCCATCCAGAAAATACTTGGCAGGTAGTTGATTGGCTCATACTTCCAATTTTCTGCACTGGATGGTCTTAGTGTATTTTGGCAACATGCATGCCAGTTAAATGACCATAAAAACCATTGGCATGAACACAGTTTCATCAGCAAAAGCCGCGCAAAGAATTTTAGTCAAGTGTTTAACACCACATCAATTCTGTCTATGAAACCGAAAAAAAAGGAAGTGCTTAATATTTGACTCAGTAAAGCAGCGGGTTTTATATACAAGTTAGCATTGTTCTGAAGAGTCGACCAGACATAGACCAAGATTTCGTCGTCCCTAGTAAGGTTATTGCGCCCTCGGAAACCATTCCGTGTATTTCTGCACCTTGGCGCTGATAGATATATAGAGTGGTCGTTACCAACTGACTGTTTCTATACATTGTCATAATACAGCTTCATATTCTAAGCGACACTCTCCTGGGAGTTGAAAGTTCAATCTCTAATGCGGGCAATACTAAAAATACAATTGCGAATTACATAAGATTTTTCCCATTGTTGACGAAACGAGAGCAAAGTACGCCGTGGATTAAATAAAATGTTCCGTTCGAAATTGCGTCCAGATTTCTGATTGTTTGTTTGTTTGTTTGTTTGTTTTTGTTTTACGGCATATCAACCCTTTTCAGGTTATTTAATGCCGAATCCTGTTATTTTGAAGAACAATTTTTTAATAGAGTATAGTTGTTTTGTTTTTTTTTAGTCAGTTTCTATTTAACCCATTGTTGGGACCCTAACAGGTACTACCACTCCGGGTCCGAGTGGACCTGGGAGCACTGGCAATTAAAGGGTAGCTTCACACTCCCCAAAGCCCGCAAGCTGGGGCCTCACCATCGGTTATAGTTTAAGGTCATATCCAGGACCCCAGATTTCCGAGTTCGAGAGAAATATTATCGGGTTTGCCAAGATGTACTCGGAGAACGGAGTTTACATCGATCAAAACGTTGTAAGAATAACACTGATGACGAGAACACTCGTTCGAATAATACAAATAATAAAAATTAATGAATTTACTTTCTTTATCTTTAAATGTCCATCGTTATCATTTTTATTCAATATATTTGGATTTTTTTCTTATTTTATTCAATTTTTTCCAGTGTTCTTTCTTTAAATTCTTATAATGAAAGAAGCAATTGTTTTGCGCAGTTTAAAATCTCTTTATCTATTGTCTTTAATCGGACGAATACAATATAAGACCCAAGTCCGATCGACATTTCCGTAAAAAACATTGCGGAAATTAACGCCCAGAGAAATTCTCTACGACAATAATTGCCTATTTCGACCATGTGCCCTGGACATCCGATTTTGTGAGTCGTCTAGATAGAAATGAAAAATAGCAACAGCAAATAATAATCTTAGAAACTAATAGAACACACACACACGTGTTGTTTAACCGGCTTCGATGAGCACAAAATGGCTGTGAGTGGCTAAACCCATCGAAATAACATGGGAAGGGGAGTAGTGCAGAGAATAGAGAAAGCTTTATTGCCAATCAAATTGCCGAGAAATCAATAGTAAACGAATGTTGCGATAATGTAAAATGGTGCCCAGTGGTTATTAAAGAAGGCAAGGGGTGCCTGTACAACCTAACGAGACTTGCTGTCAAATTAACTCCAGGAATGAGTTTATATGACAGCATGTTCGAAAAATCGATTTAAATTATAAAAACGATATTGAAAATTATGTCCATACATCCAAATACAGTCAAATGATGAAATACATTAAATTGTTTGATAAAAGAGTACAGGTAATAATTTTGTAGTCAGTCGGAAAGCAGGCCAGAGGAACAGAGTTCCACAGGCGGGCAGTTCTAGGAAAGACGCTTTGTTCATGGAATCTGCGTTTAGATGTAGGCATAGATAGGGAGTAAGAGAAATTGTTGATAGTGGTTGTAGCTAGATGAGTGGATTTTGTGAAAGTTTACCAGAGGGGGGGCATAAATTGAAGCTCGGATGAGCAATTTTTAATGGAAATCTCTGGAGACAAGGTATGAATCTACTTGATGTAAGGAGCTAACAAGTTCGCAGGCCGATTAACCTCTTTCTCACAGAAGAGACGTTGCGAGCCTGTCTGTTTTATCGTTATTTTCATGATAAGTGCTCGTCCGAACTCCAATCTATGATCCCCCCTCGCCAAAAATTCACGAGAAACACTCGTTTGGCTGTAAACACAATCAATAATTTCCCCCACACTTTATATGTGCCTAAACTTAAACGTAGATTCCATGAACAAAGCTTCTTTCTAAGAACTGCACACCTGTGGAACTCTCTTGCGTTTGCCTGTTTTCCAGCTGACTACAACATGGCAGTCTTCAAGTCCTATGTAAACAAGTTCTTGCTGAGCCGAACCCCTTTGGTAATTTAATTTTATGTTGCAATATTTTTTATCCATAACGGGGGTATTTTTCCTCACAGTTGGAAGATTCTATTTATAAATGATGCTACTAGGAACTGACGAATCAAATTAATTCACGTTCCGCTACCAACCAATCAGAAACCTTAATGGCTCCATAAAAATTAAACATTTCCATTAACAAGCTTGCATATGTTTTCTTCGTGTTAACACAGAAAGAATCTTTTGCTCTGGTGCTACAAAAATTATAAAGACAGGAACCTGGACTAAAGAATGTCTATAGAGAACCAGTCACCTCCAGGACTTGTATAGAACAACTGACCATCGGAAACTGTTCTGAAACTAAACATGGTTTCCAACTCAATTTACACTTCTAACAATTACTATGATATTGTTCTTTTGGCTCTTTAATTGCGGATTCCCAAGGCGATGATATTGTCCATTTGACTCTTTAATCCTTATCCTTAAGTGGCCTCTGCGCCATGATAAGTTGTGATTCCTTTGTAAAAAAGGGACAGGAAATGTCTATTTAGTTGAGTGTAAAGGATGTAAATAGAAGGAAAGCAGTGAAAATAACGGTAGAGAACATACTGACGTCTCTTTTGTGAGATATATATTGGAGGAAGGTGAAAACCTAGTTTGAAGACAGAATAGTATAGGCGGAGAATTCCCTGAACATACATGGCTACATTACTCTATTTTGGTACGTATTTAGCTCTTTTGCGTCTTTACGTAAAATGAAAGTATGAGGTAAAAATTGTTTATGTAATTTTATATGATTGCCAAGGTACGGTATATCATCGTTTAAGATGGTAAGCGAAAGAGTGCGAGGGTGATATTTTCAAAATAACTTCGGGTTATAGGACATGGGATATCAAAGTAAAACTATTTTTGCAAATATATTTGAATCGGTCGGTGCATCTAGTTTTCAAGAGAAATCGATATTATTGCGATATTTCCCCTGCAAAAAGGTCGTGACTCCCAAAAAGATTAAACGAAACTTCATTGTTGATGCCTAAGGCGAGGAAATAAAGAGCATGAAATTCGACAGCACGGCAACCACAACTTCAACAAATATTATCCCAGGGAAGAAATAACTAAGCTAAATATTATTTATTCAGTAGGCGTTTTCTAGTAAAAAAAAAAAAAAACTGGTGCTCCAAGTGACAGCAAGTTTCTTCAGATTTACAGTATTCTCTGCTTCGTTCGATCATTGTTGCAAATCATTTTGTGTTTTCGCAGCAATCACCATTGAATTCTCTTTGATGACCACCGTTGGCTTTTTGTAGAATTTTAGTGGCAGTGAATTCCTCGGCATTTCAGTACTCCCAATATCATGGAAAAGTTAAAGTTTTATACTCCAATGTTTTTTAATGCATTCTAATATCTATTTATAAAGTTTGGTTTTGTTTTGTTTGGTTGTTTTCTCTTACGGAATATCAACCTCTTTCTGATTATTTAATGCTAAATCCGATCATTTTGGTAAAAGAATATTATGCTTTAAGTTTTTTTTTCTCTTTAAATATTTAATCATATTGTTTGGTTTGGTTGTGTTTAGAGGACATTTGTTGTTTTTGTTTTAGCCTTTGCATAACATGATCAAGTCTTACAAACAGAAAAGAAAAAACAACATGAGTGTTTGGCGCATTTTGGATCACGAAGTCAGTATCTTCAAACAGCCTGATTTGTTAGCAGCAGATGATTTAAATGTACATAATTCATTTGTCGTGTTGTTTTTAAAATGATACACAGGCAGTACGGAGTTATCTCCCTGCTTTTTTATATGCGACTGTTGTCTTCCTTCTATCAATTTATAAAATGTAATTTCTGATGTAGATAAGGACGTGCCGGGAATTGAAAGCATCTCTTGTTCGTACGAAACACCTGCCAATAATCGTCAAATTAAAAACCTTTCATTTCGTGTTCGTTCCTAAAACGAAAATTAAAAGAAAAAAAATGAATATAATATTCGTAAACGTTTTCTATGCCGTCGGCAACTATAAAGTTGTTTAAATTAACTCCGAGTAAAAACAATCACCATAAAACAATACACTAAAAAATATTTTGTAGGCAGATATAAACAAAAAAAGTATAAGAGACAAAATGGCGAAGCAGGCAAAGATTACTACAAACAATAAAAAGAACGATGCTTCGAAGAAAGCGTCTATTCAAGCTGCACCCTTAGCGATTAAAACATTATCTCAAATGTGTGATACAGTGACTAAAAACAAACCCAAACCTAAAGAAAAAGATAATGAAACAAAACCAACGCATAGGATATATCAAATTGATGAACTGTTATTTAAAACCAGAGAAAGCCGGAAATTCTATCATTATATCGCTCCAGCAGGTAACTCACTGCCGATGCAATTTTCTATCTGTATAAGAGCCAAGTACATCTTAAAATAGAATACTATTGCCATATCTGAGCAAAAGCTGATCGGGACCTTCTATCTTCCCTTGATAGAGTTTATAACCAGCTTCAAACCCTAGTAGGTTATGCTATTTTTTTCTCTTCCCTGCAACCTCTTTCTCACAGAAAAGACGTTGCGAGCCTGTCTCCTCTCTATCGTTATTTTCATAACAAATGCTAGTTATTTTATTAAACTTTTGAAATCGGTAGTATATATTAGGTGCAATATAATATCCAGTAGAGTATTGGCTCTGTAATAATAAATACCATATCTTCATGAATTAAATTATGTTTAAGCATAATTTATGACCGACAAGATCGCCCCCTCCCTGCTAGGGCGCCTAATTAAAGTAAAAATAATTGAGTTTTTTTTTAAATCACCATTGCAATTAAAAAAAAACGATTAAATAAAGTTTAAAATAGTAACGTTTAAGTTGAAATATAATTTTCACTCAATTCGTCATTCTTCAATTAATTTTCGTTGATATGTATCATTTGTTTTTGATTGATTGGTTGTTGTTTTTTATGGCATATCAACCCTTTTCAGGTTATTTAATGCCGAATCCAATTATTTTGAAGAAAAGTTTTTTAATATAATATATATGTTTGTTTTGTTTGTTTGTTTGTTTGTTTTTTTCAATTTAACCCATAGTTGTGACCCTAACAGGTACTACCACCTCAGGTCAAAGTGGACCTGGGAGCAATGGTAATTAAAGGATGGCTCAACATTCCCCAAAGCCCGCAAGCTGAGGCCTCACCATTGGCTATAGTTTAAGGTCATATCCAGGACCTTAGTTTTTGAAATAGAATTTTTGTCGATCTGCCACGCCTAATTTTTTAAATAATATTTTATTATCGATCACGCTTAAGTCTGAAATGAGATTTTCGTTCCTCTGTTATACTAAAATCTCAAATAACATTTTTATTGCATACTGAATAGACGTAACTTAAGAATACATAACTTACGTTCTTCATTTTTAAATAGCCAGCAGACCATCCCGTGTTGTCCGATCGAAAATACTTTTGAATATTATCTTTTAATTTATGCAGGTTTTATATTTATTATTATATAACAAATTATCTATTGATTATTATATTGTACCCAATATATATTTGTAGCAATGATTACAAAGATGAACAAAAGTGACTTTGGTACCATGAGCTGGAATGGAAACCAAAACATTCAGTGCTTCAGCCTTCGTCGTTACAACCTGAGATATCGCCAGATGAATCAAAAGATTTTTAAAACTAAACGACTTCAAGCTAAAAATGTATATATACTAATGCTTAGAAGTTAATCGATTACTCCTGTCGAGGCCAACATTTTTTCAATTTTGACCCATCAGCCGCTATTTTTACTGGCTAAAAAATAAATCGAAGCAGTTTCTGGACTCCAAATACGCTATATATCAAGTATCGCACATACACAAACAAGGTCATTTTCATATATATATATATATATATATATATATATATATATATATATATATATATAGAGAGAGAGAGAGAGAGAGAGAGAGAGAAAGAAAGAGAGAGAGCTATATATATATCAGTGTGCTAGAACGTTTTCATCTTAAATTCTACGCAATTATTCATAATGTAGAAGCTATGCATAAATAGAATTCAACCTAATAGTGAACTGAAACCAATAATCTAATAAAAAAAACCATGAAAATAAATAATTAATTAATGAACGTTTGATTTTTAAAGGAATATGCAAATTAGTTTACCTTCATGAAGTCGTTCGCATATCCATGACTGAGTATATATTAAGAAGCTCGTTAGTAGTTTTGAAATAGAAAAATAGTAGGATCTGACCTTCGGGAAGAAACTATTTATATTAAGGCGATTTTTATTTTGGCCTACTGCCAGAGTGCCCCTTTTTGGGGGAGCTGGTTTTCCCTCACATTAAAAACGACTTAGTTTCAAACTTTGAATTTGTAGGGAAGCAAATAAATAATAAAAGAAAACGTAGGCTTTTAATATCAATGTCTGGACAAGAAATAAACTCAACTTCATAGGTACATATATAGAAACCTTATATATGTGAACAAAACAAAAAAAGTAATCAATAGCGCTCTTTCTCGTATCTACTTTTCTTTGCTTCTCTATTTACGTTTTCATGCAATGAATATAACTACATCCGGGTTTTTCTTCCTTGCAATATTATGATTGGCTGGTAAAAACTCAACTTTATAGGTATAAGCAATCGAATTTCACTCAATTAAATAATACGAAACCCGCGAGGAAAATATATGCGTCTTCAACATGTATTCTATTCATACGTCTGCATAAAACGATTACTATATTATTATATTTTTTTATATATATAGTAGCTCGACACTAACATAATGATGACTAGAATACGACTGTATGTGACATGTTGGTTCGTTGTTTATCTTCTTTGTTTTTTGCCACTGTTTTTTTTTTAAATAAGTCAGGCTGCGTTGGGCTCAGAAAGAGGCTGTCTGGTCTGTATTAACCGTTCTTGCTAATTGCAACTATCGGTTAACCTGTAGTATTACCGGATTTTACTCATGGCATCATGATACTCAATCGTTGCATGAGAAGTCGATGATGTTTGAGTCTAGCACAAATAAAAGCATGTTCACACTTTTATGTGGTTCCATGTCTTTACTTGTAACATACGGAAGAAAAGGATGACGAGAGGGCGACGGATCCTGATGCTTACTACTTCTGGATTTTCACCAGAGCTGTTACCCGTACTGCAATCCTAATCCCGTTTCATGACAAACCTGCCAAGCTTCGGTCAATTTAGCAGGGTTCCAGACTACATAGTTCTCCACCTTTATTACGCTGAGTAGGAACTAAAATTTAAGACGTTCTTTGGTTAATTATTTTATTTATTGTTGGTAAATTCTGGTTAGTGTTGTTAGTACACACAAGACATTATAAAGAAACGAAAACTTAGAAAACGGACGGACAGCACAATTTTTCGAGATATGAGGACGCATCTCTAAATCTGCATGAGATAATTAGAAAAAAATTGTTCAGTCATGAAGTGTTTGTTTTAACAGCAGACATAACGTTTATTTTAACCAATAACTTATTTTACTTTTATCGTTTTTCTTTCAGTCGCTTATACATCCAGAGATGTCCTATACTACTGGACATTCGGTCCGGAGAAGGCAGTGGATGTGAACGCTGGCATGACCCTATCACAGTTTGACCTCATAGATATGCCTGCCTGGAATGGATCCACAAACTTCCGAGGGGGTGAGTCCAAATCACGTTTTTTTGTTTTTATAATATCCTAAATCCATACTATCAGTTTCGCATATTGTTCACACCATACCAACGAAATATTTGAAAAACTTTAATAAGAACGTATATAAAATAGTCGACTAAATCTCAGGCATTTTTATTAAAAGCTGAAATTAAATTGTTTATTAAAATGATTTATACAAAAATATATATATTACTATTGCTATACGTAGTGGGGCAGATTACTGAAACAATCTTTCACTTGGTGCTTGTATCACTAAGTGAAAGATTCTTATGGAATATTGAGATAACCTGCCCCACTAATGATCCACTTAATTATGTCATAAAAGTATATATATATATATATATATATGTGTGTGTGTGTGTGTGTGTATTTAACTCATGTCCAGGTAACCTACATCTAAGATTTCAAATGTTTGGACCCAAAATTGGCGGAGGAGTTTGGTACGGTCTGCAAAGGACAACTCTTTCCAACTTTTGGAAGCCGAATTTTCGCCCAAAAACTGATTAAAAACTTGCTGCATGTCTGAATATCTTTTATGTAAAATTTCAAATGTTTAGACAAAAAATTTGCTGAATAGTTTGCTAGAAACCGCAAAAGTCAAATATTTTTAACTTTGACCCCTTAGTAACCATATTTTCGGCCAAAAACCGATTAAAAAGCTTGTCCTATGTTTAGACCAAGAATTGGCTGTGAGGTCAAATTTTTTTAACTTTGACCCCAATTTTGACCCCTTGAAATTTATTTTTTGGGGCTCAAATTGAGTTAAAAAGTTTGATCCATGTCCAAGGAATCTACATCATAAATTTCAAGCGTTTATACCCAAAATTAGCGAAGGAGTTTGGTAGAGTTTCTAAAAGTCAAATCGTTGAACTTTGACCCTTTGACAGCTAAGTTTCTGGCCGAAAACCGATTAAAAAGATTTTTCCAAATCTCAATACCTGTTATATCAAATCTCAAGTCTGTAGACTGAAAATTGACAAAGTAGTTTGGTAGGGAAATGTAAACACTCAGGCAAACATACAGACAATTTCACTTTTATAGATAGATATATTCAAGCCAATAAAATATGCTCAAATTTGCCTACATTTGTATATATAGGGTCCTGGTAGGGCAGCTTAAGTTATGCTGCTTTGGGATGAATTTTGCTTGGGGTTTTTTGTTTTGTTTTTGCTTGGTTGTTTTCCTTGTAGGCTTGCCAGGTCACTAATATAATTTCGAACGGGGCATTTTTTATTTAAACCACAGGAGTAGGTTGCTCTTAATTTACAGATAATTAATAATAAAAATATTAAGATAATTATTTTTATTCATACTGGATGGGATTGGTCTTATTAATCTTAGGCATATAATTACGTTTAAGGTCACAAGCGGCATCTCTATTAAAAAATCGCAGATTTTGTAGTTTTTAACACATATATAATATATTAATATTACTTACAAAAAAACACAACACTTAAGCAATTCAGGATGAGGACAATCACGTTTTAATAATATGTCGTATTGATCAGCTTGATATTGATAACTTTCGCCGCAGACCTGAAATGGAGGATTTGCATAATTATCGCTGGAAAACATTGTTTAATTTTCTTTCAAGAAAATATTTCACTCCTGATGCACTCTTTACTTGTATAATCGCCAGGTGCGTTCTGAAATTAAGTACTGTTGTCATATGTGGGGATGTGTCGCTCTCCTTTACAACGTATAAAATCAACTTTAAAATCTAGTGAAAGATTTTCTCTTCTCCTGCCTATATCATCTCTATTCCAGACGAAACGTAGTTTTTATCGTTATTTTCATGAAAGGTGCTCGACTGAGCGTCATTATCGGACACCGCCTTTAATTAATTTATAGCAGAACTCTCCAATAACGTTTCTTTTTCCCCTCTATGCGTCTAAGCCAAACCAGAATTTCTACCAGCAGAAGTTGTTTCCAATAACTACCCGTCTGTAGCACGCAAACCCGTGAACCTGTTTTCGAGATGACTACAATATGGTCAGTTTCAAGTCCAGTGTAAACAAAATGTTAATGAGCATTTCTCTTAAATATCAAATTTGGCCCACGTTCAACGATCGTTTGAAGTCTTCAACGTGTTTCACTCATCATTCACCTTATACAAACTCAATAACCATTACTCTCGAGTGGCCTTTGGGTCTTGATAAGCAGCGACTCATTACTTAGTAATAAGATAAAGCTAATAAGCTGTTGTGGGGGAATCACCCTCCAAATGGACTGTTCTATCAATTATATAAACCATAGATCTTTTGATCCCAGGTGTGGATTCAACACCAGAGCGACCAGAGTCTTTATCGTCACGTTGGTTTGTTATTTTTCCTGCGATTGTTTTACATATTGTTATTATTATTGTTATCGCCGTGTTAAATTTGTTTTATTTGTTAAAGTTGTTATTGCTGTTATCTTCCTGCTGTTATTTTTGAACGGGACTTTTACCTTATTTTTTTTTTCCCCTCTCTAACCCGTCGGCCATGGCGTCCGCCAGCAATGTGCCGTCGGAAGAGGACAAAAGTGGCGAACAAAAGAATGGGTGGGCAAAACCACCCAAAGTTAAAATTGACGTTAACAATTTTTTAACGGAAGCAAGGAAATGTCTGCAATATGTTACAGAAACAGGAGTTACTTTAGAAGCAACACGGCTACAGGAATTCGCCAAGAAAACGATCTCACTTTTTGTGGTTGATCGCAAGACCAAAAAATTGATCAGGTCAACTAAGGAAACGGTGACCAAATTAGTGGCAACGGCAGGAATGCGTGCGGAACGTGTAACGAAATGCAGAGGCTACAATACCTGGGCCGCCCTGTTTAAAACAGAAGAAGAATGCGTCGCACTAACCAAAAAGGAAATCATTACACAAGACTACATTTTAAGAATGGAGTACCTAGGACGGAGGAGAACAACTGTTTCCATTTTCGAAGTTCCAGGGGCGGTCCCAGGTGAATATCTAGCTGCCTACCTCCTGAAATTCGGTGATATTACTGGTATAGAGGTGGACCAGTACAACGGATTCTGGTCCTTCGACATCCTATTAAACAAAGAAGCTTTCCTCGAAATACCCTACTTCCTGGAAGCGGGAGCTGAAAAACTCCCCATTGTGGTCACAGGGAGGAGGCCGACCTGCTGGATTTGTAGTGAAGTAGGTCACTTAACCTACACCTGTCCGAAAAAGAACAAAACCAATGTAACAAACACAACAAACCCTAAAGAGGTGATTGTTGGGCACCTCGAACCTGAGGCTAGAACGCCAAATACAAGAGAAAAAATTGAAGTGATTAAAGAAATCACAACAGAAGAATTTGAGAAAAAATTCAACTCCGAGATGGAATCGCCCAAAAAGAGAGAATGGACACTGGTACCGTTTTCTAAATCGCCTCGTAAAACGTACGCGGATAAACTGACCAAAGAGCAGATATTAGACATTAGGACCAGTAAAGACCCGGGGGGCAACAAGTTTAAGGCCCTGCTAAAAATAAAGGACTCGCTTGATGAAAAGCGCAAGCAAAGCGAGAAGAAAAAAGAAAAAGAAAAAGAAAAAATATTAGATTTCCCCGAATCTCTCTTCCCCGAAAAGCCTGCCCCTCCTCCAAAAGAGAAAAGATCACCCCGTAAAGCGCCACCCCTCTCTCCCGCAAACGTACCAAAAAGAGACCCAAAGTTGACAACCCTAGGCTCCCCATCCAAAAAGACCCCTAAACCGTCCCCTAAACCGTCTCCATTCTGCTCCCCAAACAATACACCCCAAAACTCCCCCCCGCTTCCCCTATGAAAATTGACATGCCCCCTCCTCCATCACCTCACCCTTCTACTTCTGAAAAGAAAAGACAAAGAAGACCTTCCGTGGAAAAAGAACAAAAAAAGAAAAGACCCCCTTTTTTTCAGGGCAAAGACGTGTGTAAGATCACGGCTAATATAGAGACCATATCAAAAAATCACGGTAGAAAAGACTACCGAAACCTCTACGCGGTGAAGCAGATAAGCAAACTGGACATTACAAACCCAGAAAATTTTCCTAATGCCAAAAGACTTTTAACTGTGGTCAGAAGTCGTGAAGAGGCCAAAGGAGTTTGGACTATGCTGGAGGAAGCAAACTCTGCTTTTAATATCATTCCTCCAGCAGCCTTTTTTAGCGACTCCGACATACTTAAAATGGAGAAACTATGTGTTGGACGGGTCCCCATAAAAATCCACCCTTCACTTTATAGAGCGATTAAGTTAACATTTCCTCTAGACATCGGTGGTCTGTCCCCTGATGGGGCCATCACTAATGAGATGACCTCAGGATCATTGGGGACAGCTGTCGGTGTCTTGACACCGTCCATGTTTGTTAAGGATACCCAACCCTAGATAGATCACAATGGCTTTAAGGTTAGCTACTTTGAATGTCCGAGGGTTGAGGGACGCCTCTCGTAAACTTCGAGTTGCACGCGACCTTCAACGCCTCGGGGTGGATATATGCTGTGTACAGGAAACTAACTTCATTCCCAGTGATTATCAGGGTGTGCTGCTTAGGGACTTTCAGCTCTATTCAGCACATTTTGATTCCCACTCGAGGGGTGGTTCCTTGCTAGTTAGACGCACTCTTGATGCTTCGTGTGACCCAGTCTATGCTGATCCAGAGGGAAGAGTGCACGTGCTGGATGTTACCGTAAAGGATGTGGCATTTCGATTTATTGGGGTTTATGCTCCCAATAGCCATGGCGAGAGGGTTTCCTTTTTCTGGGGGATCGAGCCCTTCATGAATTCGTCTCGGCGGATAGTTTTAGCGGGAGACTGGAATGCGGTCCTGGATCCCGATTTAGATCGCGGGGGTAATACTTCAAGGGCTACTAACCAGAACCGGGATGCTAAGGCGTTTCGAGACTTTATTGACAAGTTTGATCTTGTCGATAAATTTCGAAACGAAAAGCCCGGGGATGTAGTTTGGACTTGGACAGGTAGACGCGGCTCCGATCCGGTGCAACTTTCGAGTTACATCGATCGGTTCTTAGTTAGGAGAGTCGACTTAGGGCTTTTAGACTGTCCAAGTTTTCATAACATAGTTTATTCGGACCATAGGTTAGTCCGGGTTCGGGTAAACTTAGATAGCGTTAAACCTAGGATGGCTAGTTACTGGAAGTTCAACACGTCGTTGTTCGACGTGAAGGGCTTCCGGGAACAGCTTTTACTAACAATACAGAGGGAATTGACGGGAGCCATTATCGGGAATAAGTGGTGGGGAAAACTTAAACAAGTAATTAGGTCCTTCGCTGCTGATTTTAGTCATCGACTCAATCTTAGTTCTAGAGCAGCGAAAGCGGCACTAGATGATAGATTAAAAAGGGCGGTGGAGGAGGGGGATAGTGATAGTTATACTTTAATTAAGGCTGAACTGGACTCCCTGGATAACAGGAAGGACCAGGGTCTAGTAGTTAGGGCTAGGTTAAAAAGAGTGCCGAACGAGGCAACAAATATGGCCGCGTCAATGCGTGCGGAGGAGCGTCGACGTGCGACTGACCGACACATCGCCAGTGTCACATTGCCGGACGGACGAACCGTAACATCAAATGATGGAATCCTGGAGGGTTTTCGAGCTCATTTGCAGGAGCTTTTTACCATGGAGCCCGGTCTGGAGATTGAACAGTTTGACACGTATTTAGCTGACTTTTCTCGCCTTGAAGCGACCGAAGCAGCTACGTGTGAAGGTAGCATAAAAGAGGAAGAAGTCCTTGAGGCTCTGAAACAAGTCGGGCTAGACAGAACCCCTGGGATTGATGGTCTGCCTTACGAGGTGTACTTGAGGCTGTCGCCCATTTTTATTCCTTTGCTGGCCACACTCTTCAACTCCTGGTTTAGGAACAGGTCTATACCTCAGTACTTTACCAGGGGAATCATTAAATTGCTTCGCAAAGATAAAAATGGAGGGGGTGGGATTAGCAATTTCCGGCCCTTAACGATGTTAAACACAGAATTAAAGATTTTGGCCAAGATCTTAGCAAATCGTCTGCAGGTTGTTTTACATCGTCTCATAAGTCCCGAACAGACGTGTTCTGTTAAGGGCCGGACGATTCAAGATAATTTGCACGCGATACGCTTGATCATAGAGAAAGTCGACACAGAAGCCGCGCTGATCAATTTAGATCAGTCCAAAGCATTCGATAGGGTGGACCATCGTTACCTAGGGGCTGTTCTTTGCTCGGCTGGGTTTGGACCCCAGTTTCGCTCATGGATTCGCCTCTTGTATGCTAACCCCGGTGCTATGGTGGAGGTGAATGGGGTGAGATCGAAGCCCTTCAGGTTAACAAGATCTATCCGTCAAGGTTGTCCGTTATCACCCATGCTGTATGTCATCGCGTTTGAGCCCTTTTTGCGCCAGCTTAGGGTGAATCCGGTCCTTCGCGGGATTACTTTGCCAGGTGGTTCTACCCCAGTAAAGTATACCGCCTATGCCGACGACGTGACTGTGCTTGTAACGAGCAATGCCGAGATTAGAGTCGTCGACATGGAAACAAGACGGTATGCACAGGTAACAGGGGCCATAATCAACCACGTTAAGTCTATTGGCTTACGTGTTGGTGCCTGGAGGGGAACGCCCCTTCAGGGACCCTTTGGCTGGACTGATGGGCCCTGCAAGCTACTCGGCGTCTGGTTTGGCCCCGACCTCCAGCTGGAGAAAAATTGGTCGGAAGTGTTGAAAGCGGTCAAGACCACAGCTCATTTGTGGTCTTTGAGAAATCTAACTTTAAAGGGTCGGGCGGAGGTATGCAATACTCATATCTACCCCATGATCCTATACCGTCTATCAGTGCTTCCACTCCCGAAGTCCTCACTACTTGAACTAGTGCGTGCTCTTTTCGCGTTCTTATGGCGCGGAAAGCAAGCCATGGTTGCTCGGGAGATCTGTTGCCTGCATCCGTCTGAAGGCGGTCTGGGTATGCCGAATATCAAAATACGTAGACACACTCTAAGGCTGATATACCTAGACCGAATGTGTACACCTGACTTAGGGAACGGTGTCTTCTGGATGGAAGACACTAAGAAAGCCTTTCCGGCTTTGGAGAATGTGCATTCGGCTGAGGGGGAGGCACGCAGGAGGCCCCGAAACGAATGCCATTTCTATCGCGAGTGTCGACAGGCGTTGAAGTTCCTTCAACGGGTGAATGAAAGCCTCTCTGACACCCGGCTGTTGTCTCGCAAAGCGCTATATAGGGTTTTAGTGAGGGGATCTGTCCGAGACGAAAAGATTGAGGAGTTCGGTTTCACGAATGAGGAGCGTCGCTCGTTGTGGCCTTGGGCGCCCGGGCTGAGCTGTTTCGATAACTACGAGGCATCGCTCACCTGGCTGGTAATCCGAGATGCCCTCTGGGTTCACAAAAAACTTTTCATAGCGGGTTTTACAATGACACCTAGTTGTGTCCGATGCGGAGAATGGGAGGAAGACCTAAGCCATGCTTTCTTCCGCTGCGCTATCGTTCGACCGTTATGTGAGTTAGTTGAGAGCTTCACGGTTCGCATACTGAACGGGCGTTTTTTTGTGTGCTGGATGCGGTTTCCCCGTGCTGCAATTGGGCGCCGAGTATGAAGAAAGAGGAACGTTATGTTTTTCTGTGTTTGCTAGCTGTTATGAGAGGCGTGATTTGGTCGACACGACAGAAGGAGGTTTACGGAGATGAGACCTTCACTGCTCCCCAGCTTGTTCTCATGTTCAAGCATCGGTTGAAAATGCGAATTAAGCTGGAGAAGGTGAAACTCACTCCTGTAAATTTCAACGAAAGGTGGGTGAAAGCTTCGCGACTGTGTAGAGTGACTGGAGCTGGCCTTGAATTCGTTTCTGATTTGATTTAGGTCAAAAAGGATTTTGGGTATCCTGAACTAACAAGACATCAGTATCGGACCGATTAGTTTAGTATGGGTTAGTTAGGCTTTATTGTTTGATTTTTTAACTTAGCTAGAGTATGTATGTGTTCATCGTCCCAGTCCCTCTTTTAGTTTGCCCTTGTCCCCCCCCCTTTTTTTTTTTTTTTCCACCTTAGGTTCGATAACCCCCATTCCCGACCCTAATTAGGTGACGGATGGACTGCTTTGTCAGTGATGCAGGTCGTCTTTGTGGTGTTTATTCAATAAAGTCAGTTTTCGTGTGGACCTGCGTCTTTTCGACTGACAAAGCTTTCTATCTGCCACAATTTAGTAGTGGGGGGGGCTCTTTTACTAACTACTGTTTTTTCATTGTAAATATTTCATGCTTGTTGTATATAAAATTTTTAGCCCCCCCCCCACATCATGTATATATCATTTTTCGGGTTATAATTAGGATTCCCATAGAGTGATTCTGGTATTCTGGTGAAAGAGTCTAGTTAAGTTAACTTTATGTTAGATAGGTCCACATTAACCCCCCCCTATTTTTGGCCTTGTGCCACATTTTGTGTATATTTATGCAAATAAATATTAACACCAGACCGACCCTCGCTTGCTCGGTGACGTTTACTACTCTTTTCAGTTGTAACCTTTTTACGTTGTTGTTCCAGTAATACATTGTTTAAACTCTATTCTGTTGTTCTGTTTTCTTTGGGGCTTATTGCAAACCATAACACTGGCAACATAGAATAAGAAGAACGTACTCACATTTAAAAACAGTGTTCTAAAAAACTAAACACTGGCGACATTGGATTCAAGGAGCATACTAAAATCGAAACCAGTAACGACATTGCAAAAAAAAAAATGCTCGCGTTGAAATAGTATTCTAAAAATACTAACGACGTCGGATTCAAATGTTATAAAGCCTAAGGAAGTGTCTAACATAACACTTGCAACTGAAAGATTCACGGTAACTAAAAACAAAACGCAGATCATTACGGAAAAAAAGAGTTGAAAAGAAAAATGTTCGTCACGACTTTCAAAGATAGCGCTGTACTTTTGCAAAAAGAAAAAGGTTCGTCGCGACTTAGAAAGGTAAATTTTTATACTTTTGGAAAAAGAATTCGTCACTTGTGGTTTTCGCTGCTAAAATCGGGCGTTATTTTTTTTTCTTTGGAGAAAAATATACACTTATTTTTTTCTTTAGACAATGAACTTTTTATATATTTATGTTTTTTTTCTATTCGTTTTATTGTCTGGAGAAAGAAATAAGAAAGAATAGAACGGTTTTGTAAAATTCAGCGAACGTTTTGAAATTGCTAATGCTGACAAAGCAAAATGGACGAATTGAAAGTAGCGTTGGAACATTTGACCAAGTTGCATATCGATGCCGCAAAGCGTCAGGCACGATTCGAGGAACAGTAAAAGAAATTGCAAAAACAGCGAAATGTCAAATACTAACCGAGGAACAGCAAAAGGAAGTTCAAAAACAGTTAGCCGAACGTCAATTACGAACAGAGGGATTGTTTACAGAAATTGTTAAGAATAATGCGAACGCGGAAAGCAATTCAGCATTTTCTCAGAATACAATATGGACCACGATAATCAATTTTAAATACGAGGAAGAGGAAAAATCATTCGCAGCGTATTTTCGGTTATATGAATTTTTCTTTTTAATATTGGCTGCAGCAATTGGTCTGATCAAAAGAAAACCAGACTTCTACTACGAAAATTGGAAACGGCTGAGCATGATAAATTCGTGGATTACATCTTGCCTCGGAAAACAGCAGATTTATTATTCTATGAGACGGTAATTTTTTAACAGAACTTTTCTCGTCGAAAACATAAGCGTTGGAGATGTTTGAATGTGGTAAAAGACGATAATGACGATTTTGCCACCTACGCAGCTGTAGTGACTTTAAGTTGTCTGAACTAACAGCAGACAATTTTAAATGTATTGTGCTTGCGCAAGGGTTAACCTCGGGAAAAGATGCGGAAATCAGGCGCAGAGTCCTTACAAAATTAGAAAATGAACCGAACTTAACACTTCAAAAATTGACTGAGGATTGTCAAAAAGTAGAAATTATAAAAAATATGCAAGAAATATCGAAGCAGGCTTTGCGAATATAAAAATGTAACTAAGAAAAAACCGTTGAAATGGCACACAGACACTAACCACCGAAACTCAGAAAAACTAAAAGCACCGAGCGCTTCTTTCAGATGTGGTGAAATGCATTGGGTAAGGGATTGCCCATTTTTAACAAAAAGATGCCATTTATGCAATAAGATCGGTCATAAAAGTTCGCACTGTAGGAAAACTCAGAATAGAAGCCGTGTACGTCAAACCAGAACTAAGGACGTCGTAGATGAAAATCTACGTAAATATGTAACGGTTAACATTTTCGGCTAGGCTATTAAATTCCAATTAGACAGTGGCTCGGATCTTTCAATAATAAATCTCAAAACGTGGAAAATATTACGAAAGCCGACTATGTTTAAAACTAACAGAACGGCGACGGCCATTAATGGTACAAAAATTAATTTTGAAGGTGAATTAATTACAAACGTCACTTTACGGGGGAAAACAAAAACGCTAAGATTGTATGTGCTAAAAGATAGTGAGAACCTGTTCGGTTCTGACAGCATGGAGGAGTTTCGTCTCTGGAATCTTCCTATATCCACATTATGCAAGAAAATAGATACCCGCCCAGCAGAAACGGAGAAGCATAACTTGTTTAAAAAAAAGAATTCACAAACGTATTTTCTCCTGGACTGGAGAGATGTACAAAAATGGCCGCAGATTTTAAGTTGAAACATGGCACACAACCGGTATTTAAAAAGAAACGTAATGTCCCGTTCACTTTCCTGAACAAAATAAATCAGAAACTAGACAGATTAGAAACATCGGTATGCTGGCTAAAATTGAATATAGTGAGTGTGCTGCTCCGGCAGTTTACGTAAAGAAAAGGTCCGGGGAAATTCGCGCTTGCGCCGACTCCGCGACCGGACTTAACGGGTCCTTAGAAGATTTTCACTATCCATTACCTAGTCCAGAAAATGTGTTCACGAAATTAAATGACGGCAAGTTTTTTTCTAAGATCGATCTAAGTAACGCTTACCTACAGATTCCGGTAAACGACAAAAGCGCTTACCTCCTCTGTATTAACACTCATCGTGGTTTGTACAGATACGAAAGACTCGCGTTTAGTGTCAAGGTTGCACCCGCAATATTCCAGCAAGTAATTGATACTATGCCGTCCGGCTTGGACACCTCAATCGCATATCTTGATGAAATTATCATAGCAAGCAAAAGCAGGGAGGAACATGAAAAACATAGACAAGTATTCAATCGAATACAAGATTTTGAATTTAAGATCAAAGCAGATAAATGCGAGTTCTTTTTACAAACAATTAAATACCTGGGTCAAATAATCGATAAAGATGGCAGACGCCCAGACCCAGATAGGGCGACCGCTATTAAAGAAATGCCGGCACCAGTAAACATAACTCACTTGCAGAGTTTTTTAGGTTTGGCAAATTATTACCAGGGGTTCATCCTAAATATGCACGAATTGCGCGCACCACTTAATGAATTGCTGAAAAAGGATAAGGCTTGGGAGTGGATAGCAGATTGCCAGACATCATTCCAAGAAATAAAAAAAATCCTGACTTTAAAACTATTCCTAGCGCATTTCAACCCGCAGTTGGACATAACATTAGCTAGCGACGCTAGTCAATATGGCGTCGGAGCGTGCATGCTACATCGAATGCCAGATGGCTTGAAACAGCTTATTGCTTTCGCATCACGGACTCTCTTGCCAGTGGAAAAGAATTATTCTCAGATCGAGAAAGGGGGATTGGAATCATATTTGCAGTTTAAAAATTCCACTGGTTCTTGTACGGATGACATTTTTCTACAAACCAACCATAAGCCGTTGTTATCCATTTTTGGACTTCCAACATTTACTGCGAACTGACTATTAACATGGGGAACTATTCTGTTGAACTATAATTTTACAATTCAATTTCTCCCCTCAAAACAACTAGCCCATGCAGACGGTCTACCGAGACTGATTCTTGCCAAAATGGAACCTCTTGAAGATTCAGTAATCGCGGCACTACGTATTAATAGTGATGTAAAAACCATGATAAACAATATTATCCGCGAACTGCTCGTTACACTTCAGGAAATTAAGTCAGAATCCCTAAATGACAATTTCATTCAAACCACGAAGTAGAAATTAGCACTGGGTGACACCAGTTCAGACATTTTTTCTGGTTGCGACGAAATACTGTTATACGGTGAAAGGGTTGTCATCCCCCAAACCCTTCAAAAAAGAATTCTCAGGGATTTTCACATGGGGCATCCAGGTATAAACAGAATGGAAAGCCTAATGAAAAGTTTTGTTTATTGGCCAGCTATGGACCAAAATATTAACGACATTCTGAACAGATGCAAGGCTGTGCTTTGGCTGCAAAAGCACCATCGATAACATAAAAACCTTGGCCTAAGGCTGAACAACCATGGTCGAGGATCCACATCGATTATGCAGGACCTGTGGAGGATTTTTACTACCTGATAGTAGTTGAGTCTTACTCTAAATGCCCAGAGGTACTAAGATGCGAAAACCCGACCACGGCAACAACGAAAATTTTTTTATTGGAATTGTTTGCTCGGTTTGGGGTTGTAGACTGTTTGGTTAGCGACAACGCTACACAGTTCACCTCGACAGAGTTCAGAGAATTCTGCGAGACGTATCAAGTCAAGCATATTACGACACCCCAGTCCCACGCCAGAAGCAACGGCCAGACCGAACGCTTCGTCGATACGCTTAAAAGGGCATTAAAAAAGGCGTCCTGTACACCGACAGAAAAGGTCCTTCAGCAATTTCTGCAGGTTTACAGAATCACGAGAAATCCGAGAAAAAAACGAGATGCGGGATCCCCAGCAGAAATCATGTTTGGGCGGAAAATAAAATCCATATTTGATAAATTGCTACCCAAACACATAGTACGCAACAGAAACTCTACAATGCCAACGAAACGGTTTAACAGCGGAGATAACGTGTATTTTAGACATTTTAGAAATAACGTTTCTTTTTGGGAACAGGACACGATCTTATGAAGAATCGGCCATGTTACATACATCATTCAGGGCCCAAAGTTCCAACATAAGAGACACTTGAACCAAATCAGGAAACGCTTCTACGAGGATCAAGAAGAACTACCGCAGGACGGCAGTGAGGCGATTGAAACTGTGTATGACTGTTTTGAAATAGACCCTTGAAAGGGATGTCAGAACCGAGACGCTCCGGCAGAAAAAGGAAGCACACAGACTCCTTAGTGGTCTGCCCCAAAAGGAAGAAATACTGATTTTTCGCGGAAATCAGCTTGGGAGGGGGGTGTTGTGGGGGAATCACCCTCCAAATGGACTGCTCTATCCATTATATAAACCATAGACTTTTTGATGCCAGGTGTGGATTAAACACCAGAGCGACCCTCGCTTGCTCGGTGACGTTTACTACTCTTTTCAGTTGTAACCTTTTTACGTTGTTGTTCCAGTAATGCATTGTTTAAACTTTATTCCGTTGTTCTGTTTTCTTTGTGTAAGCCATAACATAAGCATAATCCTAGCAATTGGATTAAATAAAAAATATTTCAGTTCGAAAATACCGGCTTTGGCAGTAGCTCGGAGAATGCAACGACGGAAACGTTGAGAAAATGGCAGCAACATGAAAACAACTGTCCGAAAGATGTAAATGATTTAAATAACAATATCGTCAAATACTATTCAGAATATGTTTACTATATATAACATTAACATTATTATATATAACATTAACAACCCAAAATTATTAAATCTGAGATCTAAGAAAACATTAACCACTTCCGACAAACTTCAACAATAATCAATATTCCCTGGTGATGCTCGGAGCAACTGGCTAGCGAGATAACCAAATTTATTAATAAAGCCGAATGGTCATTTTCGCAGAGGACGGTTTTTTTGTTTTATTTTTTTGTTTATGTTTTTTTGTTTGCTTGTTTTTGGTAACAAAAAGGGTGGCTCTTTTAAAAATTAAATCAGAATGTCATAAATATCTGTACAAATCTCGCGTGTCTTTCAAAAAGGATTAAATTTCAATTTGCGCGACGCGATTTTGTTTCAAGAGTAATTTTCATTTTGGTATGAATAATATTAGCTTGTTGCTCCCAAAAGGATTTGTAGATCAGACTGAAGGCCAAAATAGATGATTGTCGGTTGTTTTATGAGAGAGTTGTGAGCAACACAATGGTCATTCATTTCCTTTGTCAGATTGGTAATACTGCAACATTCATTTGTTCAAAACAAAGACATTTGAACTTTAAGAGAAAACCTGATGTTATTTATTAAGCTTTCTATTGAAATAGCTGTGTGCCTCAGTATGCGCGTGGGTATGCAATGTTAATTTCCGCCATAAAAACATTTCTATTGTAATAAATTATGTTGACAGTGTAAAGGTGTCTGGAAGGTAATAAAACTTGTTGGCTACAAGTGACGTGTCGCTTCGTTACGGGACGGCGTATGATTGGTTAATTTTCGTCACATGGCAGGACTGTATATTCTAGGTGGTTTGCTTAGCTAGTTGAAAATTGGAAAGATAGCCAGGCATCATCTAGATTTGTGGTGGCAGTTAGAATTCATGGGGCATCGCTTATTAAGGCCAAAAGCAACTCGAGTGTAAAGGGCGATCATGCCCCTTTATTCTCGAGTTTCTTTTGGCCTTGATAAGCGATGCCTCATCAGTATTAGTGAATTAAAGGCGATGAATGAAATAGGTACAATTTCATTATTTAAGAGAGCAACTCGACAAGTATTTCTTGAATTAAAACCACCTTGTTGTAGCCTGTAACGAAACAGTACTGTCGTAATGTGTTCCACGGATTTGGAGTTTTTTGGAAAGAAACTCTCTACGCGGAAATTCTCTTTGGTTTTAGGTATACAACGGAAAACAGCTTTCTGAAATTTCTACCTTAAAGAAAACAAGGAGATTCAGGGGAAATTCAGGAGGTCACTAAAGGATGTGTGTTAATAAGTGTTAGATAGTTGGTGAGGCAACTCAATGATGATCAGTAATGGTGGAATATTGGGTAGGTCTTAGTTATTTAAGAGGAGAAGTCAAAAAATCTTATTTACATTGACCTTGAAAATGACCATGTTATAGTCAGCAGCGAAACAGATCAACGGTATCTTATGCCACAGAAAAACAGTTCTAGAAAAGAAACTCTCCTCATGGAATTTAGGCTTAATGAGTTTAAATTGCATTTTGTCTTCCTCCTTGTATATATGAACTTTGTTTCAGTAACGATAATTTTAATATATCTTGAAAAAGAGATGTCATCGCATTATCAAGGTTATTATACGCAACAGATAGAGACAGGCGGGTTATAGGCAGTATCCATACGCATCACGACTACTACTACTACTACTACTACTAATAATAATAATAATAATAATAATAATAATAATAATAATAATATCACTGCAACACATGTTTATAGGAAGCGCGGTCGATTTTGTGGTTGTCATAATGTAACAGAACCGCTGACATTGGTCGCATAAAGATATGCAAATGACCAAGCCGGCTGCGCGAAGTGACGCTACAGCAGGGGTAAAAGGACACACGTGGCCGGAGAAATGGTGTTCAGAGAAGTGGGGTTCAGAGAAGTGGGGTTTGAGACGTGGCGAGAGGAGCACCTGTTCGGGATACGTTGGTGTCGTTACAGCCGAGACGAAAAGTCACACGCAGCGGGAGAAGGAGAAATTAACTTTTTAAATATTTAGAAAAAAATGCGTTGATGGAAATACCACATATAAAGGTTTTTGTTAAAAAAGAAAGTGAGCCGAATTTTTTTCTGTCTTCTGTTTCTTTGATATAACCACTACGTTACAAGGACAAAGAATTACGCCGCTATATAGTACTGTATGGATTGCACGCGCTACATAACTTAAAAACGAAGGTGTAAACATCACTACAATTTACTTTACATTTAATAGAATTTTTATTGGAAATACTTATGTTGCATTGATTATTAAAGATCGAATGCGAGATTCGACGATAATCGTTTCGTTTTCATTAAATATTATTTATGGTGCAGTAATAATAATAAGACAATAATAGTTTGTTTTTTTTATTTTGATTAAAAGTTTGTGTAGGCTATACTATACAATATTTTCGTGCCTAAACGTTAATTTTGTTCGAGATATCTATATAATAAATATAAATATTATGGTTTATTAATATTAATACTTTGCTAACGGCAGTGAAACTATCTCCCTTCGAGGGTAGGCGACATTAAGGAACGTTCTAGACGATGGTTAAAAGGTAATTAGTTATTATACTATTTAACATGTAATGATCTCTTCCGTTCTATACAGACAGTCTCCGCAGAAGAAACATTGCTAGTCATTCTCTACTCTAGCATTGTTTACCAATAATATGCTCGACTGAGCTCCAATCTCTGGTTAATTCTCCACAACGACCACTCGTTTAACTCTTTCTCCGTATACATAAATGGACGTATTACAAAAGACTATGTCTGTCGATCGGATGTCACCTTAATTTTCATTGACGTAGAGTTTTCATCACTAAGCGCATAAATTGAATGGCCGTATTTTAATATTGACCTTATTTACTACTATTTCAGCACTTCACTCAATGTTGAGCGTCAACTTCCACTTGAAACGTCATATGGGATTCTTCCTTCTCCAAGTCTACGTTCCCTGTTGCCTGCTGGTTGTCTTATCCTGGGTGTCCTTTTGGATTCATCGAGAGGCCACATCGGACAGAATCGCCCTCGGTAAGGCAAATAACTTTATATATATAGCTGAATGTGTGTGTGTGTGTGTGTGTGTGTGTGTGGTCACGAATAAGCTCCTATATGGCTGACTATTTTAAAAAACTGATTGCATATAATGATAGAAGATTATCGAGACACAGGAATGGGTATGTTTGATCTGGCAGAACAGTGGTTCATTAAAATCGTATGGTCTGCGTTCGCGCCTGATCCACAAAGTATTGAAATAAAAAATTGAAAAATTAAAAAAAAAAAAAACGTTTACAAGTGTTTTTGATATAGATGTACATAAGAATACTTTGATAAGTATGTTTTAACTTTAATAGGAATGGTATAATAAAATTGTGGGGTCTGCGTTCGCGCCTGGCCTCCATAGAATAGAAATAGGCACAAACTTTAATAAAAACTTTTCATATCTATCTGCGTAAGTATACTTTGATAATTTTGATTCAGTTTGAAGAAATGTGGTATAATAAAATTATGGGGTGTTCGTTCGCATCTGACCTCCATAGAATGGAAATATGTCACAAAGTTTAATAAGGTTTTTTAATATAGATCCACAGAATATTGTGATAAGTGTTTCAGTGTGAACAGGTATGGTATAATAAATTATGGGGTTTATCTATTTTATTTTTACTTTCATCATGTTTTGCTTTGGTTTTGATACCCCCAAATTCGAAGCTATCTCTTTACAACCCTTCCTTTTTATAACCTATCATACTTTCATAAATCATAGTCCATTTTCTGTAGGCTGTTTTTGAACCCAGGCAACGACGGGTACTTTAATACTTTAATATGTATGTATGTGTGTGTGATATACAAATTACCATTAGCGTATGAAGCGATGCTCTTTGTGTAAACAAATTCAGCCTAGGTACTTTGCACAATGTCCAAACATTGTTAATTCACTACCCGCATAGCAGCAGCCGTATAACGCAACGGTTAGAAGCTCCGACTGTCGTTTGGACGATCGGGTTTTGATCCTGGCTTGAGGTAGTTGCTTGTCTAGCCGCACTGATGAGCTGTGAAATAGCGAAACAGTACTATATGTGGATGACTATAAATATATATATATATATATATATATATATATATATATAGGGTATTTATTTGCTTCCCCACCAAAGCAAATTAGGCACAAGACCGTTTTTAATGTGAAGTAAAAACCAGCCCCCCTAAAAGTAGGCAAAAAGAGGTTATCAAAAATAATAATTGTCCCAGTATAGAGGGTTTCCCCTCCATTGACTGGTACAAAATATTTTAAGTGCAGTATCTGTTCTGCAGATACTACACTTTGATCCCGGCCCGAAACGCAGTTGAGAAAGTGAGACGGAAGTTTAAAAACTAGCAAGAAGTAAGAAGATATGTGAGTGAATCTTGATTCGAAATTTGTTTTAATAATTTATTTAGGATGAAAGGAAATAAACATAAAATCGAGAATCTATTTTAAAAAGAAAATCCGTTATTTGTTGAAAGGCTAAGAATATAAAAAGAATATTCCTACAATCGAAGGACAAAGAGGGAAGCAAATCGGATTGTAAGTTAAAAACATCTGGAAAAAAAACTGTTCATATTATATTTAAACGTCTGCAGTTTAGTAGAGTCAGGAAAGTTGGAAACAGGAAGGAAATTCCAAAGTCTACCAGTTCGAAAAAAACCTATTAGAGTAGAAAGTTTTCCAGCATCTAAGGAACTCAGCAGTATAGGGGTGGGATACGAGTTAGTTGAGAGTATTACGTCGAGGAGGGCCAAGTGCTATAAGTTTATCAGAACACATTTCATTAAAACACTTGCAAAACAGGCACAGGGATGCAACATTGCGGCGATGGGACAGAGATTGGAGCTTGGCCGATAATGTGGGGCCCATTCAGTTTTGAGATTCTTTTTGGGACCCTGTCTAAAAGGAAGGGGCTGGTAGGAGATGCACCAACCAGGATGTGGCAGCAATACTCCATGCATGAGCGGAAATTGAGTACTGTTTTTATATCTGGGCGTTCCTGCTCGGAGTACCCTACGGTGCCTTGAAAAAGTTAAAAACCGGTTTCGAAACCTAGTAGGTAATGCCCTTTTTTTTCTTCCCTGCAATCTATTTTTCACGTAAAAGACGTTGCGAACCTGTCTCTGCTCTATCGTTATTTTCATGGCAAGTTCTCGTCTGAGATTTCAATCTATTGTTTGCCAAATTTTCAAAAAAAAAAACACTCTTCTAACTATAACGACGATCGACAGCTTCCCCCACTCGCTATCTGTGCTTAAATCTAAACGCAGATTCGATGAACAAAGCTTCTTTTTAGATCTGCCCGCCTGTGGAACTCTTATTCGCTGGTCTGCTTTCCAGCTGACTACAATATGGTCATCTTCAAGATCAATGTGAAGATGTTCTTGTTGAACTGTTCACTTAAATAATCTATTTCTACCTCATTTCCACCACTTACTATTGATACGTTGTTATCCTGGTGACACCCATACTCTTATTAATCATTATCCTCGAGTGAGCTTCGGGCCTTGATAAGTAGTGATTCTCATAAAAAAAATGTGACCTTGTAAAGATATAGGATACGCTTTTGTATGAGTTATTTTCTAAAACGGTTGATGAAGCTTATCTTCTTTGCAGCAGTCTTGTCAATGTCCTAAATGTATATGTTCCAATGCATATTGCTTTTGAATGTATGCCGAGGAGATTAATGGATGAGCTCACAGGAAGGGTGCTATCTCTCATGGCAATCGGTGCTTGCGAAGTTTGTTTTTTTTTGTTTTAATTTCTTCATGAAATGTTTGTTTTTCATTTTGTAGATATACTAGCCTGGTTGCCCGGCGTTGCCCGGGTGTTTGGAGGTGTGTGTTGAGCAAAAACTAAAAAGTGGTAGTAGGCAGCCGTACAGCGAAGGAGGCAAAGAACGTGAAAAAGAAACTGACGTCTTTGCTGTGACGCCCATCGCCAAACCGGAAGGGACGTAGGTTTAAATTAACGCTAGACAATCGAAAAAAGGAGATGAATTTCGAAAATATCGACAAAAAAGCGACCCCTCCCTGTATAAAAGTGGCCAATTGAGAGTGAAGGAATTAATGTTTTAGCCAATTTTTCGATATTGGTCGTCCAAAGGGTCGAACTTTAAACTGATACTCATCTCGTGAAAAATCTGTTGTCTCTGTCTAAAGTTTAAGGCAGATATACATACATACATACATGATGATTGCAACGTCTTGTCAGACGAGTGCCACTCCCTCAGGCACTTACAGTCTATGAGCCCAAAAATGACTTCCATCGCCACAAGACCATTTTTATAGACAAATGCCTGAGGGAGTATCTATACACAGATGATGTTACAGAGTCTTAGCTTTGTACGACAGCTAAGTCTTTCTCTCGGTTCAAAATGTTGCGATCCAGCAACAAGCAAGAGCAAGATAGCCAGCAACAAGTTAAACTGCAGACCAGCTTAATGCAGGCACTGGTCTCCGGCTTTATGGTTTTTTAAATCAGAGATTTGCTTCTCCTAGAAAGGTTGCCTTCACCACGGCTTACGGGAGCCCTCTCCATCCCAGCACACACATACATACACACAAACACACACGGTGCTAGTTGGCCGTTGACCCTGAAAAAGGGTTCATTCGCCCTTTGGAAGGTCTTGTTTTTAATCCTTCAGGGAGACTAGCCACCCTCCTCACCAAACAAGTCTGATGGAGGAACCAATTTAGTCGCCGGTGACCCGACCATGGGGCAAGTAGTACTGGGTTACATGGTACCAGTAGCATATGACATGGCCTGTACATGTATATATATCTTATATATATACATATATACATGTATGTATGTATGTATGTATGTATGTATATATATATACATACATACATACATGTATGTATGTATATATATATACATACATATTACATGTATGTATGCATGTATGTATATACATATATATATATATGATGATTGCAACGTCTTGTCAGACGAGAGCCACTCCCTCAGTCACTAAAAGTCCATGTGCCCGAATAAGACTTTTTAGCCCTGCCAGCGACTTGCACACCCTCAAGCAGACATGACACTGAAAACGCTCACTGATTTGTATGAGACTAACAGCAGCGGAACCTGTATTATCGTGGGCTTTCATGTGATTAACAAAACCTGCCTTCGACAACAGAGCCCGATCACACACCTTACAGATCCAGAGATCTTCATGGTTGGGCGGCAAGGTTTGGCATTTCCTACATGCTCTCTTAAGCTTCTCTCGGTCTATTTTGGCTCCTTCATAGTGTTCTGCACCCCTGTATATCAGTGTCCTCCACTGCTTGCCATCATACGCTAGGGACTCCCAACTGTCAACAGGAATATGAAAGCTCACCAGACTCTCCTTGATGCTATCACGAAAACGTTTTTTGGGCTTGTGCTGGGGTCTTTTTCCAAGAAAGAGCTCACCATAGAACAATTGTTTTGGGAGACGATAGTCTTCAAACCGGATGAGATGACCCGCCCAACGCAACTGGTTCTTAATAACAATGGTAGTAATACTGGTTGTTTTGGCCTTTTTTAAGACATATGTATCAGGGACAAAGCTATACCACTTTAAACCAAGAATGTGTCTAAGGCAGTGCTGATGGAACCTCTCATATGTGTCCGGTACATACATACATACATACATACATACATACATACATACACACATACATACATACATACATACATACATACATTTAAACAGACAGGTGAGATTTATATTATAGAGGGCCTTACAAATATCAGAAGATATCGAACTTCAGGTTCAACCTGCTTCGTTTAAGCTTGACACTTAGTGATAAACTGCATGACGGTTTGTCCATACTCTAACGTGAAATGCTTAATTAACTTACTTTTACTTGGAGTATTAAAACTACGAAACTACGGTTTGATCATTACTTTTCTCTGTTACATCTTTTTTTATTGTTTCACAGGTACGACAACTGTGTTATCCATGACCTTTCTTGGGCTTGACAATCGGACTTACCTGCCCAAGGTCTCCTACTCTACCGCCCTTGATATCTACGTCGCCATGTGCTACGTGTTCGTGCTGGCCACCCTCATTCAATTCGCGGCCGTGCACTATTTCACCAAATATAACAGCGGTGAAGACAGTTTACAAGTGGACGACGACTTGAGTGAACATGAGGTAAGTAAATACGTTAGTGAAAACGAGGCTCGTAAAACAGGAATCAACGCGAGGTTATTTATAGACGAGTAACTGAAAATGAGGTTGCTAAGGCGTGAATGGAGGCTGCCACACAAGTGGCTGAAATACAAACAATGTTCGTAGAAAATAACTGGAGAGATGATGAGGTACAAATGCGAATGATATTTCTCTTCTGGATTCTTTGGATTTCTCCTTTAATTTTAAGTTTTATTCCCACAATTTTTCGTATATCTTGTATAAATTAGTATTATTTTTCTGTCGAACTCGAAAATCTTTCTGTAGAACTCGAGAATCTTATGTCGAACTCGGAAATCTTATGTCGAACTCCGGAATCTGCATGGAATTGTGAACTGAGACCTTTATTTAATTTATGGGAGTAGAGCAGCATGCTCTCATTCCGTCACCTATGACCCAGTAAAAGTTTTAAATAATTCGCAGTTGTATTATTAGTATAGCCTGCACTGAGGATCTTAATAAAACTCTTCTTGGAATTCGAGGGTTCAATCGTCAGTGCAGCCGATAATAGAATACAATAGCGAATTACTTAAGACTAAGACAGACAAATTCCTGGACACGACATTAAGATTAACGAGTTCGACAAGAAACACCTGAAGAAGGTCAAAAGTTACATAGATCGAAACGTTGTGAGACTAACACTCAAAATGAGTTCAGTAATCCGCCCTTATCTCCAAAATCCAAAAGCATAAATGTAAACAAGGCTGATAAAATATGAATGAAAACGAGGCTGATAAAATATGAATAAAAACGAAGCTGATAAAATATGAATGAAAACGAAGCTGATAAAATATGAATGAAAACGAGGCTGAAAAATATGAATGAAAAACGAAGCTGATAAAATATGAATGAAAACTAGGCTGATAAAATATGAATGAAAACTAGACTAGTAAAAATGTAAGAGGAAACGCGGCTGATAAGACATGAATGATAACGGTGTTAGTAGATAGTCGAATATTAATATGAGTGATTGTGCACTAGTGAAAACGAGGCTGATATAAAATGGTAGTATGACAGGACAGAAAACGAAGCTACTGGGGGACGGATGAGGACGCGGTTGATAAGATAAACAAAAATGCAAGAGTTGTTATCACGCTTCAATAAAGATTACATTTTTTACAAAATTATCCACGTTATTTACTGACTTTTCTTTTTAATTTGTAGCCTGTGAGATGAGTGAAACTGGAGCATTATTTTTTTATTAATGTGTTCAGAGTGAATGTGTGTGTACTCTTGGTTTTAATTATCTCATAAAAATGTTACATCACAAAAAATGTTAGTTAAATGGAAAAGTGGTTGAGGGATGGGAGGTAAACATTTAACCTTTTATTTATGGAAGTTGGCGAAATCACGTGAAAAAAAGCTGATCTTCCGCTTTTCGGCAGACAACTTAAGCAGGCGGACACGAAACATTATCGTTTCCCGGGGAGAGCCAATGACAGTGGGGGCGTTATCATATAATGTAACTAGGTGTAACACGACACCACGGGCGTTATTACACAATGTAACTATGTGTAACACGACACCACGGGCGTTATTACACAATGTAACTAGGTGTAACACGACACAACGGGCGTTATCACACAATGTAACTAGGTCTAACACGACACGCTATCTATGCGTTTATCAATCAATTTGTCTGTCTCTCGTTTTATAGAAATGGAAGCCTACATTTGTGTGGAGTCCAGAGATCCCTGAGCGTCTTTATGAATATTCCAAACTGTGTGGATTAATAAACCTCGGTGTCCGAGTGATTATATCCACAGACGATCAATGAACTGTCTCCCCGGTGACAACAATGGTTGTATAATAGCCTCTACTTGCCACAAACATCCGAAAATAGTATACAAATATGACAAACATACAAATATGACAAACATACAAATATGACAAACATAAAAATATGACAAACATACAAATATGACAAACATACAAATATGACAAACATAAAAATATGACAAACATACAAATATGACAAACATAAAAATATGACAAACATACAAATATGACAAACATAAAAATATGACAAACATAAAAATATGACAAACATATAAATATGACAAACATACAAATATGACAAACATACAAATATGACAAACATAAAAATATGACAAACATACAAATATGACATACATAAAAATATCACAAACATACAAATATGACAAACATACAAATATGACAAACATACAAATACGACAAACATACAAATATGACAAACATAAAAATATGACAAACATAAAAATATGACAAACATAAAAATATGACAAACATACAAATATGACAAACATACAAATATGACAAACATAAAAATATGACAAACATAAAAATATGACAAACATAAAAATATGACAAACATAAAAATATGACAAACATACAAATATGACAAACATACAAATATGACAAACATAAAAATATGACAAACATGCAAATATGACAAACATACAAATACGACAAACATAAAAATATAACAAACATAAAAATATGACAAACATACAAATATGACAAACATACAAATATGACAAACATAAAAATATAACAAACATAAAAATATGATAAACATACAAATATGATAAATATACAAATATGACAAACATACAAATATGACAAACATACAAATATGACAAACATACAAATATGACAAATATACAAATATGACAAACATACAAATATGACAAACATAAAAATATGACAAACATACAAATATGACAAACATACAAATATGACAAACATAAAAATATGACAAACATAAAAATATGACAAACATAAAAATATGACAAACATGCAAATATGACAAACATACAAATATGACAAACATACAAATATGACAAACATAAAAATATGACAAACATAGAAATATGACAAACATAGAAATATGACAAACATAGAAATATGACAAACATACAAATATGACAAACATACAAATATGACAAACATACAAATATGACAAACATAAGAATATGACAAACATAAAAATATGACAAACATAAAAATATGACAAATATACAAATATGACAAACATAAAAATATGACAAACATACAAATATGACAAACATACAAATATGACAAACATAAAAATATGACAAACATACAAATATGACTAACATACAAATATGACAAACATACAAATATGACAAACATAAAAATATGACAAACATACAAATATGACAAACATACAAATATGACAAACATACAAATATGACAAACATAAAAATATGACAAACATACAAATATGACAAACATACAAATATGACAAACATAAAAATATGACAAACATACAAATATGACAAACATACAAATATGACAAACATACAAATATGACAAACATAAAAATATGACAAACATACAAATATGACAAACATAAAAATACGACAAACATACAAATATGACAAATATGCAAATACTCACTAGGTGAAACTTATTCGTGCACTCATTCGTTTGCGGACTGCTATCCTCATCTTCATAGTAGTTGTTGCTTCACTACGTTTCGGAGCACGTGGCGTAGTAGATAGAAGCGTTGCGTCTATACGGTTCAAGGTAAGTATTGTCTGAAGATAGCGGTTTCAATCCTACTCAAGCAGGCCAGAGGATTAGTTGGCCAAAACGTGATAAGATAACAAAAACTATGGGAGGCAGTAATTACTGTGGATACAGTTACGAGACTCAGCATTCTTATCTCGTCGCGGTTAATCACCTGAAGAAGACCAGAGGTTGAGTTGGCCGAACAAACAACAACAATTATGAAAGTGATAATAACAGTTCACAAAAAAGAATGAACACACAAATTATGAAGCCTCATTTTTTAAGGCTTCTAAAAAATTCTTATAATAATGAAATCGATGGATCTATGCCTCCGTTCAGCCTCGAAATACATAGGATACCCATGTAGGGGCAGTGGCGCGTGTAATTGTGAGGCAAGAGTCGCGCAATCATAACCACACCTCTCCTGAATCGACACTGTTTTGGTCCAGTGGTAAGGGGAAGAGTAGGACGATTGGAAACAATGCCGAGATAAGCGGAAAGTATAATAATGAAATTGGTTAATTTGTTTGATGTGAATTGAAATACAGTTGAATCTCAATATTTTAAACATAATTTGTTTTGAAAAGTTATTCTAACGCCAGATCATTCAAAAACCCAATCAGATTTCCCGATTGAAAACAATGCAAAAACGATAATTCTTATATAGCAACTATTTTTCGGTATTCGATGGTTTAATATAAAAATTTATTTAAAATCCGTTATTTTATTGTTTTTAGTACTAAGTACGAGGTGTGTTCAAAAATGATATTTTATTATTTTTACTCCGCCTGAATAGATCAGAGGTGAATGCAAATTACATTGTTATGATAACTAAACCTATGCATTCATGACATGAAGGTGTTATCTCTTTGTTGCAGATATTGACGGTATGAGTCTTTAAGAAAGCAACACTTGTTATGGAAGTGCGTCATTAAATTCTTGGCAAAAGGATTGGAGTAATGCTGGTGACTATGTGGGAAAATACGGTTGCTCGTTTTAATGGTATCGCTCCGTCTTCGTAGATCTTCAACTTTGGAGTTAAAAACGCAATAAATTTTACTTTTGGTACGACCCTCGTATAATGTCGAATATAAAACCTATTTTGTAAAAAGAATGAACGTTTAATCAAGACTATTTCATGTATTTTGTTACAAAGCCAATCCAAAGTTTTTTTGTTTTTTTTAGTAAACATTTAAAAAGATAGTTCCAGAATAAAAACGCCCGAAAGTATCCTATACCTCTATTACCCCACCATTCGCCCATGCATGGAGTATTGTTGTCATATTTGGGCTGGTGCATCTGCCACTAGTCTCTCACTCCTAGACAAGGTTCAAAAGAGAGTCGCCAACCTAATAGGTCCTGAACTATCATCCAAGCTTCAGACTCTGTCCCATCGACGAAATGTAGCATCCCTCTGCCTGTTCTACAAGTACTTTAACGGTGAACGTTCCGACGAATTGCAAGCAATTGTACCCTCTCTACCTAAATACCCCGACAAACCCGACAAGCAGTAAAATCCCACCCCTTCACAGTAGAGATCCCTAGATGTAAGAGAGTCTTCATCTCCAGTAGTTTCTTCCCCAGAACTGCTAGACTTTGGAATTCCCTTCCAGGTTCCTGCTTCCCCAACTGTACTGACATGCAGAAGTTCAAGTGTAACGTGAACCGACATCTTGCTGCCCAACTCCCCACCTAGTACCCCTGTAGCCTGTGTCCCTAATAGTATCCCCCTACATAAAAGTGACAATGTGCCTTGTTTGGGGTGAAAATGTCATTAAAAAAAAGGTTGCAGATTTAAAAAATAAAATAACAAAAACTCATATTAATTTTTTTAACCAAAGTTAAATATGTATTTAAAAATTGCACAGAATGGTTTACATTTTATCAGGCGTTGCTCAGGAAGCGAAATTTTGTTTAGAAAAAAATCCCGAGTCATTTTGTAAAACTTTCTAAAAAATGTTATTAAGTATTTAAAAATATAATACCAAAGAAAAAAACTGAGTGAAAAAATAAAAACTTAGATTCAAAAACAAAATTTCAGATCTGGATTAAAAGCCCGGGAATGGCAACCCCGTGCAGAACTGTTAAATTTCCATCAGACGTGGTTCGGGAATCGAACTTTAGTTTTAAAACTCGGTTCATTTCCGGATTGAATTTTTTATTCGAAATTCGAATTGTTCTGGGTTTGAGTGTTAACTGTACATTATTTTTTTATATATATTTTACAATCATACTAATGTCTTATGAAATACGAATCTCTTATGTATGACATGAAAAGAAACTGAAATATTATGAATCTAGAAGCGTAAGCCATTTTGAGTTTCAGATGGTTCGCTGTTACACACAAGTCCTGGGAGGTGACTTGTTTGTAGTAGACAGTTCCACAGTACAAAATATTCTTACCGTGTCGAAACCCGGGAAAAGAACATGTGAAATTGCCCCAGAAAAGGTTTAATATTTATGAAGCAATTCTGGTTTCTGATTGGTTGGTAGCAGAACGTGAATTAATTTGATTCGTCAGTTCTTAGCAGCATCGTTTATAAATAGAATCGTCCGACTGTGTGGGATCATACCCCATTAATAGGTCCAAAATATCGCAACAATGAATATCTTCATTATTCCAGTAATTATAATAGCAACCAGACACATGATTGGTTGGTTGTTTTAATTTTACGGCATATCAACCCTTTTCAGGTTATTTAATGCCAAATCCAAATATTTTGAAGAGAAAATGTTAATAGGATATATTTGTTGTTTTCAAGTCGGTTTCTATTTTACCCATAGTTGGGACCCTAACAGGTACTACCACTCCGGGTCAGAGTGGACCTGGGAGTAATGGCAATTAAAGGGTGGCTCCACACTCCCCAAAGCCCGCAAGCTAGGGCCTCACTACTGGATATAGTTTAAGGTCATATCCAGGACCTCTATACACATGAAAAGAAATATTAGAAACCACCTGGCAAATATACACAGAAACGAAGTGTAAGAGATTCAAACAATTGTACTTAATGGGGCGGTTAGAATCTTAAAAAGTTTTCTCAAATCTAATTTATTAGTGAATTTTGGCATCCGGTGGATGCCCCATCTCCAGCGAGAACAAACTTATAAGATTCATAAGACCTATATTTCTGAGACATGCATCACATTCTTGTACATTCATTACAAGGTGATTCAGTTTTAGATTTCATATATTTTGATAGAATATAAAGCATATTGTTTGTAACGAAGTTATTTTTAAAACTGTCCTGTAGGTTTCGTATGAGTAACGT
The DNA here is from genome assembly GCF_053919585.1 of Euprymna scolopes. Classification (NCBI taxonomy): domain Eukaryota; kingdom Metazoa; phylum Mollusca; class Cephalopoda; order Sepiida; family Sepiolidae; genus Euprymna; species Euprymna scolopes. The sequence continues at coordinate 190,008,745 of NC_136482.1, forward strand.
TGACAATATTACACAAACGCACGTGATACGCATGCACACATACGTTTGTGTACACGTCGGCACTCAAACCTGTTCATCTCAGTAATTAGAAAATTGTCCCGAGTAAAAATAACGCAAGGAAAAGGCAGAAAATCAATTCATTCAAACAATTTTATAAGATGTGTGACATTGCTTGAAAAGGGCATCTCAAACTTGGAATTTTTCGAGGGTCGTAGGAGTCATAATGACCACACTCCTACAAGCATAACTGAAGTTGGTACTGGTCCACCTTACGAAACGGATTTTCATAAATGTCTGCTGGGGATCGAACGGAAACTTACGCAAACCGCCGGAATATGCGGACCGCTGATCAAGTTGATCAACTAATCAGAAAGCAACAATAAACGCATTTAGCCAATCAAATGCCAAGCAGACGACTTTTTATATATTGTAAGATTAAAAAAAATTGATGATTTTTAATTTTAATTATTTAAAAGAATGAGACAGACGATATGATCACTAAAAAATTGAAGAGAGAATGTGAGCTGGGCTCAAAATATACTTCTTCTTCTTCTTCTTCTTCTTCTTCTTCTTCTTCTTCTTGCTCGTCCGTCGAAATCGACGATGACCAAGGTATCAATCAATTCGGCGTCAGGGGTTTGTGGGTCCTGAGATGACTGATGAGGCCAATCCGTGCTCGGTAGACTCTTCCACACTCTGGACACGTGAAGGCGGTATCGGCAGGCTGTGAACCGGTAGCTCTCTCCTTCCTCCTCTTGCGCTTCTGCTGGTCGTGTGTCATGCGTTGATTCTCTGCCCTGTCGGCTCCTAAGCTGATGACGCAGCGCCAGGCCGAACGTTTAGCAGCGCGACTCTCCCAAGACTGGGGGCTGATGTCAAAGTCTTTTAGGGACGTTCTCAGACAGTCTTTATATCGTTTCTTTTGGCCCCCTGCATTCCGCTTTCCCTGGCTGAGTTCCCCATAGAAAAGTTGTTTGGGTATTCGGCTGTCGTGCATGCGATAGACATGGCCTGCCCACCGGAGCTGGGTTTTGCGGATTATGGTGGTAATGGTATGGAGCCCCGCGCGCTTCAAGACTTCTGTGTCAGGAATTCTGTCTTGCCAGCGGATGTTGAGAAGATTACGGAGGCATCTGAGGTGGAAGCCATTCAACTGTTTTTCATGTCTTTTATATGGCGTCCAAGTTTCGCAGGCGTAGAGTAGGGTTGTCAGGACGACCGCTCGGTATACTTTCAGTTTGGTTGCGAGTGTAATGCCTCTCCTCTTCCACACATTGTCTCTAAGTCTTCCAAATGCACTGCTCACTGTGGAGATCCTATGGTTAACCTCAATGTCAATGTTGGCGGTGCGGGAGAGGGTGCTGCCAAGGTAGGTGAATTGCTCCACAGCATGGATCTTCTGTCCTTTGACAGTGATGCCGGGTTCATGGTATGCATCTCCTGGGGCGGGTTGGTACATAACTTCTGTCTTCTTTGTACTGATGGTGAGACCAAAGTTGTCACAACTGGTGGAAAATCTGTCCATTTGACATTGCATCTCTATCTCATTTGGGGCATTAAGGGCACAGTCATCGGCAAAGAGAAGGTCTCTGATGATGGTTTCCCTCACTTTCGTGACTGCCTCCATTCGCCTGATGTTAAACAATTCCCCGTCACATCTGTACTTGATGACAATGCCAAAGTGACTGTCTTTGAAAGCGTCCTGGAGCATGGCAGAGAAAACCATGCTGAAAAGCGTCGGGGCTAAGACACAGCCCTGCTTGACCCCGTTGGTCACAGGGAAGGGTTCTGAGGGGTCGCCGTCATCCAGGACACGAGCGGTCATGCCCTCATGGAACTGCCTGACAATGGCGATGAACCTGTCTGGACAACCAAATTTTTTCATGATCCGCCAGAGGCCATTTCGGCAAACAGTGTCGAAGGCCTTGGTCAGGTCGACGAACGTGGTGTAGAGGCCCCGGTGCTGCTCGACACACTTCTCCTGCAGTTGGCGTGCAGCAAAGATCATATCAGTCGTCGCCCGGCCCGCTCGAAAGCCACACTGGCTCTCGGGAAGAAGACCATCTTCAAGGTGCACCAGCAGGCGGTTGAGAAGGACGCGGGCCAGGATTTTCCCGGCGATGGAAAGAAGGGATATCCCGCGGTGGTTGTCACATGACTGACGATTTCCCTTGCGTTTGTAAATGTGAACGATAGTAGCATCACGAAAATCTTGCGGTAATTCTTCACTCTCCCACATGGATTGGAAGAGTTCTGTTAGTCTTAAAAGCAGTGTAGGTCCACCAGCTTTGTATACTTCTGCTGGAATTGAGTCGGGGCCGGGGGCCTTCCCAGAGGAAAGTTGCTTGATGGCTTTGCTTACTTCCTCTGACGAGGGTGGGATGTCGAGCTCCTCGTTGATAGGCTCCTGGCGTAGTCGATCGATGGCTTCATCGTTGATGGAAGATGGTCGGTTTAGCACACTGTTAAAGTGCTCCGCCCATCTATCAAGGATCTGCTTTTTGTCATTCAAGACAGTTGTTCCATCGGAGCTAAGCAGGGGGGAGGAGCTAGAGGACTGGGGACCGTAGACAGCCCTCAGCGCATCGTAAAACTTCCTCATATCCTGGCTATCGGCATGCTCCTGGATCTCATCTGCTTTGGCGCTGAGCCAGGCATCCTGCATGGAGCGGAGTCTGGCCTGCACTTTGCTGCGGATGTTGATGAAGGCAGCTTTCTTTGCAAAACACTTGGGGTCACTCTGATGTTGGCGTTTCTCCTCCAGGAGGGGCTGAATCTCAGAGTCATTTTCATCAAACCAGTCCTGGTGCTTCTTTTGCTTGGGTCCAATGATTTCGAGAGCGATGGAGTAGGTGGAGTCTCTGAGGTGTGCCCACTGATCTTCGATAGTGTCCGAGATGGTGAGGGGGACAGATAGCTTGTCGTTGATTGCTTCCTGTAGCTCATGGATGACATCTGGACTTTTAAGTTTTTCCAGGTCAAGGCGCTTTGTGACTTTCTGGCCCTGAGGCCGCCTCTTGAGTTGGATGTAGAGGCACATTTTGGATATGATCAGGCGGTGGTCTGTCCAACAGTCGGCACCACACACAGCCTTGGTCAATCTTACGTCTCTCCTGTCCCTTGCCCTGATGATGACGTAGTCAATCAGATGCCAGTGGTGGGAGCGTGGGTGCATCCACGACGTCTTGCTACGGGTGGGTAGGCGGAACATGGTGTTGGTGATGGAAAGGTCGTGTGCAGCGCAAAGGCTGAGCAGCCGTAGGCCGTTGCTATTGCACTTGCCCACTCCATGGTGGCCAAGGACCCGGTCCCAAGTTGAATGGTCCATGCCAACGCGGGCATTGAAGTCGCCGAGGACGATAAGCTTCTCTCTCTGCGGAGCAGCGGAGATGAGGCTTTCCAGATCTTCATAGAACTGGTCCTTGGTATCTTTGGGGTTAGTCATGGTTGGTGCGTAGGCGCTGATCAGTGTGGCGGTTCTTGCCTTGTTGAGCGGGAGTTGCATCTTCATCAGCCGGTCATTGATGCCGTCCGGGATGCTAACCAGCTTCCTCGCGTGCTCAGTCTTGATGGCGAAGCCCACGCCAGCCTCTCTGCGCTCCTCGCTGCTACGTCCACTCCAAAAAAAGGTGTAGCCGCCACCTGACTCTGTCAGTTGACCCTTGTCTGAGAGGCGAGTCTCACTGAGGGCTGCGATGTCTACCTTATAACGGGCAAGCTCCCTTGCTACGAGAGCAGTTCTTCTCTCGGGTCGGTCAGCTCTGGTGTTGTCGAGCAAAGTACGGGCATTCCATGATGCTAAGGTAAGCACCAACCCTTTCTTTCTCATGTCTCGACCGCTGTGAGGGAAACCCCGCCAGTCGCGGTATGCTGGCCAGGGGTGATGGTGAAGCAGCTATGTTTAGGGCTCCTTTTATCGCCCCGTCCTCATGCCATGGAGGCGAGCAGAGTGATCCTGAAAAGGACTGCTCGGTCTTCAGTTTTAGGGCGAGAATTTAGGCTGATTTCTACCATTATCACAGCGTGATCAGCATTCCCGAGTGGGCTATGGGCATTTGTTGTACAGTCATTGGGAACTGTTGTCAGAAAGAGATCTAGAAGTGAGGCATGTTGATCGTGCTGGTCTGGGAAACGTGTCGGAAATGTAACCATCTGAGATGGGGAATGAGATATAGAGAAGCTATATGTGGCGCTACCAGCTACGTCTGTGTGATTTGAGAATCCTAGCCAGTTACTGTGGTGGACATTGAAGTCACCAAATACATGTATTTGTGCGCTAGTATCGAGGGAGAGTGCTATATCTATGCTGTCTGAGACTTTGTTTATTAGGGTACAGTCTTGGTTTGAGGGAGAGCGGTAGAGAAAATATAAGTAGCTAATATTGTGTTGCATATTTAGTCTGAAGCACATAAAGGCCTGGCCCTCTGATTCTAGTTTTATTTCTCTAGTTAGGGGGGGGTTTCGAATATAGACTCCAAGTCCATGCATATGTCTGTCCGAGTCCTTACGGTAGAGTGGGAGATAACCAGGCATGTTAAAGTGGTTAGAGGCACTACAAACATCCCGATATTTTACAACTGTTGATGGAGCAGCCGCTCTAAGCGCTACCAAAGAGTTAGGGCTCCTGTACTATCAGTCGGAAACAGCAGCCAGGAACTGTCAATCCGGTACCCTCAATCCATTAGGCAAAGCCAGCCCAGTCCAACTGCACTGACATATATGGCACTGAAGCACCCCACTGTGTCCAGTTTAGGGGGATGGGATGTGGCAGGAGTGGGGAAAAGCGGCGTTCATTACCCTAGTCAGGAAACAAGGTCAACCACTGGGTGATTCAAGCGAGTCCCTGTGATAGTACCTCTACGCCTGGCCAATAGGCAAAGAAGGAATATGAAAGCCGAGCGATAGACAGAGTCTATCTCCTCCTTAAGCAGTTTAGGTTTGCCAACCGGTGATTTGTTTGAGTCACCAGCTCTAGGAAGGTTGTCGTCCAGGACTGAAGAGACCTCCCTCCCCTAGGTTTAGTTTCAGAGTTTTCCTTCTCCTAGACGGATGGCCTGGGAAGACCTACGGGTCCATCAGCTCCGAGGGGGTTCGCCCCGCGCCTGGGTCCTAATCCAGGTATTTCTGCGACCCCGCATGGGTAGTTAATATTTATTGGTTATTTAGGTTAATATCTCCTGGAAAAATCGGGCATTTAGGTTAGCTTCTACAGAAGATTTTCACTCCTCAAGTGTGGTTTAAAAAGGGCATTATTATGCTGTCCATTTTCATTTATACTGAGAGAGGGTATACGTAAAAATTCATGCAGTGGAAGCAGTTAAATTTGCTACAGCATTGGATCGAGAGAGTCGAGTTAATGTATGGTTAGATATAGTTTTGTAAGTTTAGCAATGTATGGTTAGATATGGTTTAGTAGGTTTAGGAATGTATGGTTAGATATGGTTTAGTAGGTTTAGGATTAGGATAAAGTGTTAGAGTATGATCTACTTTCTATTAGAAATTCTGATTTGGTGCCCAAACCGGACATTTAGTAAGACTGAAAGATTAGATATGCTCAGTATAGAGACAAGAGAACATTTGATATGGAGTACAGTTATACCTGATAGATATAGGTTATTGCATATTCTGTAAGTATAGTTAAAGTATAGATGGATGGATAAGTAGTATTGTATACGAATGCATGGAATTTTAGACAATTTGAGTAAGTTGCCTTTAGACTACAACTAAGGAGAATGACTTCGCCTTTCTCTTAATATCCGGAAGTTTTTTTTTCAATGAGTACCGGTTTAGTTTGTGTAATAATTATTGCAATACTATCTCTTAATAAAGAGATATTAATGGTTACTGTTCATTATAGATTACTTTAAGTCAATGTATTGGACTAAGGCTAGTAAGTATTTACTTAGAAGCTTGGTTATGGGTTGGGAGTTATAATCGGGAGCATGCCTAGGAAATTTTAGGTGTTAATGGGTATCGATTTACGAGTTTGTTAAGGTCAAGGGCGGAGAGCAAGGACCCATCTAAGTTACGTGAGACGGATTTGTTTAGTGTCAACTTAGGAAGTAGAGCAGATTTGACTTGTTAGTGATCAGGAGAAAGAGAATTTAAATAAAAAATAATAAGGTTTGTCATGCAAAACAGACAAGGCAGTCATCTTGGAGGTAAAGTATCTATAGGAGGTACTTGCTTAGTATACAAGCAGCAGTATTTTGTAGTTTGGAGAGGAATTTTAGGTACAATAGTTTCATGACTTATTGCACAAGTCCGTAGTCAAGGTGAGGGACGATGTACTTCTAATATTGAAACTGGGTTTATCTAATTTTAAAAGTAGTTGACTAGAGTGTTATCAGGTGTTCTACTTAGCTTAGGGATAGAATAAAGATTTAAGGTAATATTCAGGGTGATATAAGCAATTTCATGAGGATTGGATATATGATCACTGGATGTTGAACTGCTCAGGAGGATTCTTGTATCAATTAAGAAGGATGTCTTGGTGATATAAGATTTGAGAAATTAAGAGTCTGGGGATACAGAGAGCTTTGAGCCGATGAGGATTCAGTATAGGCGATTGTATATAGGTAACAAAGGTGGTTTAGTTTAGTACGCACGTATTGTACATATTAAGTATACTGCTTCAGTTCAATCCTCTAACGCAAAGGAAAATCCGTTTGCATTCCGGTTTGCAATTTTGTCAAGAGGGGAAATTTAAAAACAGCTTATCTAATTGTTGATGATATCAGTTTATAGACAATAGTACAGACTGATAAATTGTTGTGTAAGGCATAAGAGCCCCTCATCTTCAGATGAGATGATGGATCACGAGCATAAGTTCGGAGCAGGGATCCGGAAAGGAAATGGCAGTGTACAAGCAAGGGGGGGGTCACTGATGTTTATTAACTTTTTTTTTTTTCTTAAAAAAAAAAAAAAAAAAAAAAAAAATTTTTTTTTTCGATGGCTGATTATATTAAGTATCGTACTTAATAAAGTTTTCATGTCCTCTAAATAACTTAGCATAATTTCTTTTTTTACCGAGTTTGTCTTTACTATAGCATTGACTTATTAATTAAGTGACATGGCATTATAAGCGGCGAAATAGTCTATTTAAGTGAAGAAAAGTTATCGGTTACAATATGCCTGAAAATGGAAAGAATATTAGCTTTAAATTATATGCGAACAGTTAGGAATTTTACTTAGCTTTGGGTTTTTTTTTCTTGGATACTCGAGGCTAAAAAGCATGGTGGTCGTTTCTCGTGGCCTCGTACGGTCAAATGGCACTTGTAGTACCAAGATGCTATCTAATTAGGGAGACGGTGTGGGCTGATTTAGGGGGAGGGGGTCACTTAGTGGAAAGTGTTCCATTTGGCGGCGCGACATATTTCTTTACATGTGTATCGTTTTTAGAGGTATTAATGTTAACAATTGAATACGCGTTTCAAACAAATATGATGGAAATAAAATATTAACAGATATAACGTAAAAATAATAGCATATATGACGTACAAGGTGAAAAGCGGAAAAAACTGAAAAGGAAATGTGCAGTTGAAAAGTACAGCTTTAGGAAAGAATTTAAGTAATATTCACCGTAAGGATTCGTTGAAATAAGTTTTAGCCGTCGTGAAGGAAAACAATCAATAAATTGAGAATCATAGAGTTTTAGGTTTAATTCAATAAATCTAATTATTTATGGGTTTTTTTTTTTAATATATGCAATAATTGAACATGCAATAAGTCTGGATTTATAACACGGTGGAAATGATATTTAAATAAAGTTTTCATGTCCTCTAAATAACTTAGCATAATTTCTTTTTTTACCGAGTTTGTCTTTACTATAGCATTGACTTATTAATTAAGTGACATGGCATTGTAAGCGGCGAAATAGTCTATTTAAGTGAAGAAAAGTTATCGGTTACAATATGCCTGAAAATGGAAAGCCTTTATAATTCTATTTCTTTTTAAATAAAAATATGTATGTTTGTTCCACACTATGCAGCGACTTGAAACGTTTCCATTTTATTTTTTTTATATTCACTCAAACAAATCAGAGAACTGAGATAAAAAAAAACACGTGTTTTATGTTTCTTTCTTCCTACGAATGAATGAACAAATGACAGTGATGCTAATTTGATTTCATCGTGTTTACCTCATCCAACTGAGTTCCGGACAATGTTAAACCGCGATGTTTCTAACTTTCATTTTCTTTTTACTGAGACAATTTATTCAATTGACTTGTTTACCTGGAAAACTGGAATTGCTTTTCCAGGAACGTGAGGTGTATTGACATCTGCTTGCCAAATACGGATGCTTGGAATGAAATAACATTTAACGCTTTTCATTCTTATAGACTACCTGCAACCAGACAGGTCCAACCCTATTATCTTAACCGCGGATTAATATAGGATTGCATGAATTTTCTCAATAGCATTAGTTGAAATATTGTTGACCGTTTTTGTTTTTCGGCATATCAATCAACCCTTTTGGGGTTATTTAATGCCAAATCCAGTGAGTAAGTTTCCATGCTTCAAGTTCCTGGTATTATTTGGATTCTCATCCTGTGTTATTTTAACAACGTTTCGATCGATGTACCTTCCGACCTTGTATCTTTTCGAACCCGAGGATGTTTTTGTCGAACTAGGTAATTTGGACGGAATTTCGAAAGGAACCCTTTATTTACTTCACAGGAGGAAGGCATAGCATGCTCTCGTTCCGTCGGCCATGACTGGATAGAGGTTCTAAGTAATTCGCAATTGTATTTTTCAGTGGACCACACCGAGCATTGAACCTTCCACCTTCAGAAAAATATCACTTCCACAATTGATTTTTCCAAGTATTCCAATCTTGCGGACAGTTCTAGTACGAATTTTAGGAGTCTTAAACCTATTTTTTTTTATTTGTATCAGTATTTTATTTCTAATCATTACTATATATTATTATATATATTACAATATACATAAATATATATATATATATATATATATATATATATATATATATATATATTACTATGTATATATTACTATATATTATTATATATATATATTACAATATACATAAATATATATATATATATATTACTATGTATATATTACTATATAAATATATTATTGTTTATTTAGTGTGCACTATTATATATTATCTATTATTTATAACTAGATGTACCCCACGTTGCAGAGTATTATACGTAACGTTAAAAAAAAATTTTAAATGAAGTAAAAGACGGAGAAACTGGGATATACGCACACGAGTATTGTGTTTTTCTAAACAGTTTACTTGTTGTAAGTAAACATATACTCGAGTTGAGATCGAAACCAAAACCTAAAGACCGTAACTCAAGTACGATAACCACTAGTTCAGCTTGACATGTTTATTAAAAAGTGTTTTCAAACCTACTCATTCTTATCATAATGTGAACGATGCGCGAATGCGCAGTCCTGAAACTATTAACAACCAGATAAAAATCTGGTTGTTGCCCCTTATAACAGACTTTTTGTCGGATGAAAACCGGTTAAAACGTTGTCCACGTCTCTGAATACTCTCTATACCAAATTCTCAGACTGTAGATCAAAAATTAATTGAGTATATAGGTTGAAAAGTGTCCTCTCACACACATTCTCACTTTTATAGATATATAGATTAACGGTTCCCATATCGCGTTAAATTCTATACTAGATGTGCGTAGCTATCGATTGTCTCTCAGCATATGTGTTGCTCCTTTAAATCGTCTTACTCTCCACCGTTCCTCTCTGTCTATAATTTTTACTTCGTCCCATAATGATAGATGGTTTCCTTTTTTCTTCAGATATGGTCAGCCATCCCTGATTTTTCAGTCTCTCCACATAACACGGCTTTTCAATGTTCTTCAAAAAGTACTTTTAGCGAGCGACATGTCTCACCTTCGTATAGTTTTCCACATTTACATGGGATCTCATATACACGGTTCTAATAAAAGGAAATTCTGTCCAAAATTCCCCGATTACGCTAGAAGCATTCCCGAGTTCGACAATATACATCTGAAGAAGGTCGTAGCTTACATCGACCTAAACGTTGTGAAAATGACACTCAAGATGAAAACAGTAGTTCGATGAATCCAAATAATACGAATAACTTATCTTTATCTAAAAAATTCAGAAAAGTAACTTCAAATTCCTTACATCCTTAAATATTTATCACAGTGTTTGGTTTGATTATTTTGTAGAAGAAAATTGCTGTTTTGGTCTTTGACTTTGCAGAACATGATTGACTTTTTCGAATGCAAAAGATAACAAATAATTACATTGTTTGATACACTTTTGATCTGGAAGCGAGTATCTTCATACAACATCATTTGGTAGCACCAATGTTTGGGGGTGATTTGAAATTCGATATCTCAACTCGCCCTATTAATTTTATTTTCCGTTGAATTTTGTCATTAGCTCTTGAATGACATCGGTATTTACTCCTCACAGGGATAAAGTTTTATACAGGGTCGGTTTTACATGTAAGGAACATCCAGCGCCTCAAAACATGGCACTCTATAATGGGACAATTTCTTTTAATTGCCGCGGTCAAGAACCATCTATCCTCCTTTAACCGGGGGCAACAGAGATACTATATATTGGTCTTCGTGGCTTAGTGGGGGTGCTCTTTTCTCTTCTCTTCCCTGCAACCTCTCTCCCACAGAAGAGACGTTGCGAGTCTGTCTTTGTTTTATCCTTACTTCCATGGCAAGTGCTCGTCTGAGCTCCAATCTCTGGTACCCCCTCGCCAATCTTTCACGATAAACACTGAACTGAAACCACTGTCAAAATTTTCCCCACTCTTCATCTGTGCCAAATCCAAAACGTAAATTCCATGAACAAAGCTTCTTTCTTAGAAGTACACGCCTGTGGAACTCTCTTCCGTTTGCCTGTTTCCCGCCTGACTATAACTTGGATGTCTTCAAGTCCAACATAAACAAATTCCTGATGAATCGCCCCATTAAGTAAAACACTTTATCAAATCTCCAATACTAACGATTACTACGATACTATCCCATTGATTACTGTACACGCAATAAAGCTAATCCCCGAGTGGTTTCCGGGCCTTGATAAGTGGTGACTACCATGTAAAAAAAATATATATATTGATCTCAGTCCGAAAGCCAACAAATTCCGAATAGGTGTCATACAAGTCGAAAGGTTCTTCTTTGTCTCATTCTGGCAACTTAGGATCTTTCCTGAATTATCTGATCCTTTTTTGCCGGAAGGCAATATGGTCCATCTCAGTTCTAGGAGGCGAACACTTCTGTCTATTATCCTCTTCTTCATAAAGGATTATTGCTCGTCACCTGAAGTGATTCTACCAATACAATTCTCCGCTATTTTTTAACCTTCCAGAGTATCCGTTTCGACTGTTAGTTCTCCCTCTAGCCATAACTTCATGCTTTGCCTTGCAGCAAAGCGAATAATATATATATATATATATATATATATATATATATATATATATATATATATATATATATATATATATATATATATAATTTGGGCTTGCTATTTTCCAAAGGTAGGGTAACCAGTGAAATATAACGAGGTTCATACAAGAGTGCACAATACAGAAGTAGAGCAGGTTACATTTGTCTTTACATAAGCAGTAGTTTGTTGCTACACAGTCATGAGCATGTTTCGGTCTACTAGTATTTACTATTTTTTTATTTTTTTATTTTGGTTGTTTTTGCAAGTACTTTCAACTGAGTTTCATCAGTCGTCTTCCGGCAGTTTTTGATTCTTGTTTTGTTTAAAATCTGGATGCTTTTATATGCTTCAGTTCAAATGATATTTCAATTACTTAAAATAGTGAAGTTTCTTGTGTGTAAAAAATATATATACGTTAACGTTTTTAATGTGTTAAGAACGTGACTAAAATAAATGTACAATGGTTTTAAAGGTGTTATTTTCAAAGCAATGGGGGTGTGTATTGGGACACACCTTTAGCAACTTTTATATGTCCAACTTGGAGAATAAAATATTTAGTACTATTAAAAACCCGTCTATTTACGTTAGGTACGTCGACGATATTTTTATTTTTGATGACAATAATATCGAAATAAGGAAACTAAAGATCATTTTCAAATAAACTTCGTACTAGCTTTCACTTATGAATTAAACTCAAATAATAATATTCCATTTCTTGACGTTCTCATAGACTCCAGCAAAGATAAATTCATTACTTCTCTGTTTTCCAGTTCCCGTTATGATGTGGAATACGATGTTTTTTCGGCCCCTGGTATTTGTCCCGCCGTACTGTGTTATTTATGAGATTATTTGATTATATACATGTGTATTATATACTGTACTGTATTTTATTAATAACTTTTAATGCCGTATCCAGGGGTTCTACTGTATATTATTGTGGAGTTGTGATTTCAAAAGTAAAAAAAAAAGTATTCGTGTGCCATCAGCTAGAATCGAAACCGAAACATTCAGAGCTGGTGACGTTACCACTGTACAAATGTGACACGCATATAAACTGATTAAAGATTAAAAATTAAAAATAAACTAAGATGACTGTAGAAAATGTATAACGATCTTTTTCAATTTTTACCCCTTAAAAACTATTTTAATATATATATATATATATATATATATATATATATATATATATATATATATAACCGTATTTATCGTTTAAAAAATCAACAAAAACAAATCTAAATTTATAAGCGATAAAAATAAGCAGTAAAGTCATCTATGAGTTCGTGGCGCAACAGTTAACGCGCCGGACTGTGATAAACATGGTCTGGAGTTCGATTCCTAGAAACAGTCAAGCTACGCTGATGAGAGGTAGTTACCTTGAAACACGTGTGTACGTAGATTACTGTTTTAAAAACAATAAAAAAAATAAATAAAAATGTTATATGCCCAAACAAATTATTGGCGACTTTCTAAGTAAATAAAAAATGAGCTTCGAGGCGAAGCCACTATTTAACCGTATTTATCGTTAAAAAACAACAACAACTCTCTATTTATATATATATATATATATATATATATATATATATATATATATATATATTGTTCCATTGCAACAAAAAAATCCTTCGCGTAAATTGGTTTCGATTTATTTCATAAACGTCAGTCAGAAATAATTTTTGCAAAATTTTTTGTATTATTAAGACAAGCATTTTTTTAATTTTCTGATCGGTTTGTTTAAGCTGGGAATGGTGCATTCTAGCAGATACCAAAAATTCACTCGGTATCTTATATATTCCAACCGATATATTTTTTAAAGATTATGCACGTCCCTTAAAGTGTAATTGTTTAAATCTATCTTGCACTTGGTTCACCGCGTATGGCGCTTCCACACTATTAGGACGAAATTTCAAAAATCATAAAACTGATTTTCACATGAAACCAATGGTATCTACGTATTCCTCGTATTTTTCAGATGATTCTATCCAAAAATTACTAAAATCGATAAGGTAGAAAATTATTTATTAAAGAAAATAAAAATACAATTTGATAAAAACGATCATAAAAGACAGGATCGTTGAAAAGGGAGATAATTTCCGTTTCAATTTAAACAAGATGGCAGCAATTTTTAACCTGCTTACACGATTAAGGTTGTTTTTTTAATAATTTAGTAATATTCAGGTAACTACGACTGAATAATCTGGAAGCTACTATTGTAATTTATTAGAATGCACAAAAAGAATCAGTAGAAACCATTGTTTTTTGTCTGAAAACTCCATTTATCGACTATAAAATTTTGTCCTAATAGTGTAGAAGCGTGCCGGGTATATTTGCCAGGTAATTTTTAAAATCCTTTTTCATGAGTCCAGTTCTCCAATAATTGCTGTAACGATGTGCTTGTGTGCTGATATGTACGTGTGCGTATGTTCTTAACAATCTTACTTATAGATCTATTACTTAAACAATAGTTTAGTCACAAGAAACATGCGCAAATATAAGATAATGACATTATAGATAACCATTTGTTAAACAGCGTCATGAAAACGCGTTCAATATAGTAAATTTGTCTATAGTATGTGTTGTGTCCGCACAAATAATTAACAAGAACACGGAAAGTAAAAGTATAACAATCATATATTAGGCAGAAAAGTTATATATATATTTACATGTCTTCAGATATACTTCAGTTGGAGATATTCCGGCAGGTGGCGTGTTACATGTCTTACGGGAGGCAACATAGGCGTCTTGCCTATTTGGCGGTCGTTGCAGAACTCCCTCGGTATTGGTGATTGATACCTTTATATATCTCACTCACCCAACTATGCTAATTAGTGGGCGTCTCCACAACAGTATAATTTAGTAAATTTGTCTACTAAGATATCACTAAAATGCACCAGCAAACATGAACAATTACATTAACTAATTTAGCAAAGAAAATACAATCAAGTAATTGAAATAATTTTATAAAATCGTGAAAGGAAGATGGCTTAAGAGATAGTCGGCCTACGGTAGTGACATAAGGAATAGGAAATGCCAATTAAAACAATTAAGATTGAAATAGTCAAATATATTCCGTTTTTATCCGCTACTCACGCAGATTGACTTCCGGGTATTTCCATCACTCTACCCTACAGAGGTACGTAAGAGTGAGACTGATACTCTCTAATGTTGTATGGCAAATTACCGTGTAAAACGGAATATTGTAAATAGTGGAGCAGATTGCTAAAACAATCTTTCACTTTGTGATATAAGCACCAAAACTGAAAATTTCAGGTTGTCTTCTGCAGCCATCTTGAAAACTGGCAGCCATATTGAATTTTCTGATAGCTAACGTTCTTTTTCTTAAAATGTATGTTCTGAACGTAATTTGTGCCAATTTTGGTGCTTGTATCACTAAGTGAAAGATTCTTATGGAATATTGAGATAACCTGCCCCACTAAAAGAAAATGAAAAAGAAGTATTAAGACCACTGTACGATAATGGATGTTGGTTTCATTACAGCGACAACTATTGCAAAAAAGGAAGAGTAACACAGAGAACGACCACCCCCACACACTACAGTTATTACTACGAAACTCAACTATGATTGATATTACCACAATCAATCAATACACGTCACAAATATATACTCCTAATTTTTTTTTTTTTTTTTTTTTGTATTGATATTCATATTAACAGTCTGCTTTCTATTTATTCAACAAAAAAAACTACTTTGTTGTATATATGTGTCGGGGAATTGGCGTCATCTACAAAAGATCTAGCTAATTTGCATATTCTTTTAAACATTCATGTTAATTAATTCCCTATTAGTTTTTCCGTTTTTCTTATGGTATAATCATCTTCAGTTAACTATTACGTGTAATTATATTCATGCAGATATTTTACATGATTTATACTTGTGTAATATTTGCGTAAAAAGTTTATAGTAAACACAAACCTCTTTCTATATATATGTATGCGTCTATATATTTGTTTAAAAACTTTTGCCTACCAAACTCACCTGTCA